>NC_056438.1:39605901-39956735 GCF_018296145.1 Oncorhynchus tshawytscha
TCCAATACCTTGACTTTGTTGTCCCTTAAGCGATTTTGCCACAACTTTGTCAGTATGCTTGGGGTCATTGTCCATTTGGAAGACCCATTTGCGACCAAGCTTTAACTTCCTGACTGATGTCTTGATGTTGCTTCAATATATCCACATAATTTTCCAGCTTCATGATGCCATCTATATTGTGAAGTGCACCAGTCCCTCCTGCAGAAAAGCACCCCCACAACATGATGCTGCCACACCCGTGCTTCGCATTGGGATGGTGTTCTTTGGCTTGCAGGCCTCCCCCTTTTTCCTCCAAATATAATGATGGTCATTATGGCCACAGTTCTATTTTTGTTTCATCAGACCAGAGGACATTTCTCCAAAAAGTACCATGTTTGTCCCCATGTGCAGTTGCAAACTGTCGTCTGGCTTTTTAATGGCGATTTTGGAGCAGTGGCTTCTTCCTTGCTGAGCGGCCTTTCAGGTTATGTTGATATAGGATTAGTTTTACTGTGGATTAGAGGTTGACCGATTAATCGGAATGATCTATTTCATAATCGGACATCGGTATTTTTGGACACCGATTTATATATATTTTTTTACACCTTTATTTAACATGGCAAGTCAGTTAAGAACACATTCTTATTTTCAATGACGGCCTAGGAGTGGTGGGTTAACTGCCTCGTTCGGGGGTAGAACGACAGATTTTCACCTTGTCAGCTCGGGGGATTCAATCTTGCAACCTTACAGTTAACGCTCTAACCACCTGCCTCTGCACTCCACGAGGAGACTGCCTGTTACGCGAATGCAGTAAGCCAAGGTAAGTTGCTAGCTTGCATTAAACTTATCTTATAAAAAACAATCAATCATAATCACTAGTTATAACTACACATGGTTGAAGATATTACTAGTTTACCTAGTATGTCCTGCGTTGCATATAATCGATGTGGTTGCTCCAATGTGTACATAACCATGAACATCAATGCCTTTCTTAAAATCAATACACAGAAGTATATATTTTTAAACCTGCATATTTAGCTAAAAGAAATCCAGGTTAGCAGGTGAAATTGTGTCACTTCTCTTGCGTTCATTGCACGCAGAGTCAGTGTATATGCAACAGTTTGGGCCGCCTAATTTGCCAGAATTTGACGTAATTATGACATAACATTAAAGGTTGTGCAATGTAACAGGAATATTTAGACTAATGGATGCCACCCCTTAGATAAAATACGGAACGGTTCCGTATTTCCCTGAAATAATAAAAATCGTGTTTGAGATGATAGTTTCCGGATTCGACCATATTAATGCTCGTATTTCTGTATGTTATTATGTTATAACTAAGTCTATGATTTGATAGAGCAGTCTGACTGAGCAGTGGTAGAGAGCAGCAGGCATTCAAACAGCACTTTCGTGCATTTTGCCAGCAGCTTTTCGTTGTGCGTCAAGCATTGAGCTGTTTATGACTTCAAGCCTATCAACTCCTGAGATTAGGCTGGTGTAACCGATGTGAAATGGCTAGCTAGTTAGCAGGGGTGCGCGCTAATAGCGCTTCAAACATCACTCGCTCTGAGACTTGGAGTAGTTGTTCCCTTTGCTCTGCATGGGTAACGCTGCTTCGAGGGTGGCTGTTGTGTTCCTGATTCGAGCCCAGGGAGGAGCGAGGAGAGGGACGGAAGCTATACTGTTACACTGGCAATACTAAAGTGCCTATAAGAACATCCAATAGTCAAAGGTTAATGAAATAGTCCTATAATTCCTATAATAACTACAACCTAAAACTTCTTACCTGGGAATATTGAAGACTCATGTTAAAAGGAACCACCAGCTTTCATATGTTCTCATGTTCTGAGCAAGGAACTGAAACGTTAGCTTTCTTACATGGCACATATTGCACTTTTACTTTCTTCTCCAACATTTTGTTTTTTCATTATCAATTTAGCCTCAAATAAATTGTATTGATGTATTATATTAAGTTAAAATAAGTATCTTCACAAGGTCCTTTGCTGTTGTTCTGGGATTGATTTGTACTCCTCGCATCAAAGTACGTTCATCTCTAGGAGATAGAACGCGTTTCCTTCCTGAACGGTATGACGGCTGCGTGGTCCCATGATGTTTATACATATGAACGTGGTACCTTCAGGCGTGTGGAAATTGCTCCCAAGGATGAACCAGATTTGTGGAAGTCTAAAAAAAAATTCTGAGGTCTTGGCTGATTTCTTTAGATTTTCCCATGATGTCAAGCAAAAAGGAACTGAGTTTGAAGGTAGACCTTGAAATACAGCAACAGGTACACTTCCAATTGACTCAAATTATGTCAATTAACCTATCAGAGGCTTCTAAAGCCATGACATCATTTTCTGGAATTTTCCAAGCTGTTTCAAGGCACAGTCAACTAGTATGTAAACTTCTGACCCACTGGAATTGTGATACAGTGTATTATTAGTGAAATAATCTGTCTGTAAACAATTGTTGGAATTATTACTTGCATCATGCAAAGTCGATGTCCTAATAAACTTGGAAAAACTAGTTTGTTAAACTTCTTGACGCTACCCATCCCTGTAGCGGGATCATTTTCGTCAGCATAGCACCGTGAATAGCATAGCGCCACAGTCAAATAATATTACAAAAAAATATTCATATTCATGAAATCACAAGTGCAATATTGCAAAACACAGCTTAGCCTTTTGTTAATCCACCTGTCGTCTCAGATTTTGAAATGATGCTTTACAGCGAAAGCAATCCAAGCGTTTGTGTAAATTTATCGATAGCACAGAAAAACATTATGTACACTAAGCATTAAGTAGCTAGGTCACGAAAATCAGAAAAGCAATCAAAATAATCGTTTACCTTTGATGATCTTTGGATGTTTTCACTAACACAACAAATGTTCCTTTTGTTCCATAAAGATTACTTTTATACCCAAAATACCGTTATGTTCAGAAATCCACAGGAAAGAGCAGTCACGACAACGCAGATGAAAGTTCCAAATAATATCCATAATGTCCAGAAACATGTCAAACGTTTTTTATAATCAATCCTCAGGTTGTTTTTAAAATATATATTAGATAATATATGAACCGGGTGTGTAGGTTTTTCAATAACAACGGAAGGAACAATGGCCGCTTTACTCTGTAGCACAAAATTCACTCTGACAGCCCCCACCTATCCACTTACACAATGTGATCTTTCACGCTCATTTTTCAAAATAAAAGCCTGAAACTATGTCTAAAGACTGTTGACACCTTAGGGGAGCCATAGAAAAAGGAATCTGGTTGATATCCCTTTAAATGGAGGATAGGCATGCATAGGAACAGAAGGGTTTCAAAATAAGAGGCACTTCCTGTTTGGATTTTCCTCAGGTTTTCGCCTGCAATATCACAGACAATATTTTTACAGTTTTGGAAACTTTAGAGTGTTTTCTATCCTAATCTGACAATAATATGCATATTCTAGTTTCTGGGGCTGAGAAATAGGCATTTTTAAATTGGTACATTTTTTAGCCAAAAACGAAAATACTGCCCCCTACACGCAAAGGGTTAACAAGAAATTTGTGGAGTGGTTGAAAAACGAGTTTTAATGACTCCAACCTAAGTGTATGTAAACGTCAGACTTCAACTGTGTATATATATATATATATATATAAAATGACATAATAATGAAGCTATATAAAGGGGATACCACATAATTGTTCTGCAGTCTTATGGCTTGGGGGTAGAAGCTGTTAAGGAGCCTTTTGGTTCTAGATTTGACGCTCCAGTACAGCTTGCCATCCGGTAACAAAGAGAACAGTCTATGACTTGGGTGACTGGAGTCTTTGACAATTTTTTGGCCTTCCTCTGACACTGCCTTGTATATAGGTCCTGGACGTCAGGAAGCTTGGCCACAGTGATGTACTGGGCCGTACGCACTACCCTCTGTTGCGCCTTACGGTCAAATGCAGAGCAGTTGCCATACCAGGCGGTGATGCAACCGGTCACAATGCTCTCGATGGTGCAGCCCTTTTTTGAAGATCTGGGAACCCATGCAAAATCTTTTCAGTCTCTTGAGGGGGAAAAGGTGTTGTCATGCCCTCTTCACAACTGTCTTGGTGTGTTTGGACCATGACAGTTTTGTTGGTGATGTGGACACCAAGGAACTTGAAACTCTCGACCCGCTCCACTGCAGCCCTGTCAATGTTAATGGTGGCCTGTTCGGCCCTGCTTTTCCTACAGTCCACACTCAGCTCCTTTGTCTTACTCACAATGTGTGAGAGGTTGTTGTCATGGCACCACACTGCCAGGTCTCTGACCTCCCTATAGGCTGTCTCATCGTAGATAGCTGGTAAATCCGCTCTGGTTATGTCTATTGACAGTTGTTGCACTGACATCATGAACATTCTATTGAAATGGTTACTTGCATAGTGGAGTCCTGTTGAAATATGTAGCTAGCTAGGTAAACAATTAAACATAATCCCAACTCATAACATTACTACACAGCACGAATCTGCAGGTAGCTAACCAACCAGGTTCAATGTAAGCTAGCTAAACATTAGGTTATAAATAGCAATGCAAATGGCTCTGAGAAACGAATAATATAACTACACAGATCATACATGTAACTTTAGCTAGCGAGATAGCTAGCTAACAGTACACCTTAACTTGAAATGAAAACAACTTTCTGACCAAATTAGAAACATGTAATATTTGAAACATTTAGCTAGCTAGACTATCTTACCCATATACATGGATGGACACTTCTCCCTCTCTGTCACAGATACCATGGTTGCCCTTAGTTTAAAGATGTAATCCGGAGACAGGCATTTTATACAACAGCCTTCTTTCTGTATGTTATCTTTTCCACTCCGTCTGCATATTTGCAATTAAATGCCAGAATTTTCTCCATCTCAGTCCTTTAGAAAGTGGAGAGTTACACTTATGCAGTACTACTATGTGATATCTTTAAAAGAAGCTTTGTTTGAAAGGATTACCTATACATACTGACCAGCTCATTTTATAGACAGAAGCGTGGTACATGGCAGACCAATCTGCACTCTTCTCTCTGCATGTCCAGCCCACTCATTATCTCAGCCAATCATGGCTAGCGGGAAGGTTGCTGTCTTTTTCTGTGGCTAAACCAACTGGTCTCGTAATTCAACCATTTTATTCATATTTACAGATGGCATACAAGCTTGCTATTAAGGCACATGAAAGTTCACATGCTCAAAGAAGGCATTTTGATAAATAATAAAAGTTAACATTCAAATAGCTCTCCTGTGCAGTAGTGATACGCGACATACGGCTAGTTTCCTGAAACAAGTCACATAAGCCTACTACTAGTGATTGAATCCACCACTTACATTAGCCCAGATCCAGGCTACATTATTCACCTTGTTTGGCCATTGGGAATTTAGCACTAGGCACATTAGGCTGTAACAACAAAAAGGCAGCATTCACCAGAAATGTTGGTAGGGTGACCTGATTTGTCTAACTGTTTTATGAACATTATTTTGCACAAACAGATTGTGAACACGTGTAAGATTTAGGCTGTCATCTGGTCATCAGGAGATGTTATTATTGGTTTAATGTTATTTGGTCACAATAGTTGGTCACAATAGTTGGTCACAATATTTAAGTCAATAGAACAACTCCCATCCACTACAATGAGATAAAATATAGACTAATTAGTGTGCTTTTCTCAGCAAGAACACTCAGCAAGAACACTACTGTTATTCCCCATACTTTTATTATTTCCCTTCTTACCCATTTTGCTGGTGTAATTAGGCTATTTGAATTCTGATGTGTCTATGCATGTATGGACAGTGTTGAATATAGGCTACATCATAACATTTGAATAGGCTATATTGAAATGCCCCTTGCTTCAAATATCATGTTTTGTCATTTTAGTATTGTGCACAAGCTGCTAGACAGAAATGGTAGGTATGCAAGCAAAATATGTAGCCTATGTAGAACAGTGTTTCCCCAACTCCAGCCCTCAACCAGGCTAAGTTATATTCTTCAATAATCAATGGATATATTTAATGGGAAAAAAATTATGTAGCGATCACAGATTGCCCCTTTAAAAGAAATTACAGCCTTGTCTAGTTTGATCTCCCAAATTAGTTTGGGGGTTTCAATAAGGTACGCTTTGGGGGTGACTATTATAGGCCACATGTAGCCAAATCAGGCCACCCATAACGGCACAATCATATAGCTCATTTTGGTTTTGCATTGTTCTACTCTTTTATGTGCCCTGACACATGTTTGCTGATACTATGGCCAGCTGTTGACGCACACAGGTGATCCACTAACATTGTTTGTGTAACCCACCATTTTCAATGTCTTCCCAGAGACTGTTCCCATCCTAGTAGGCAAGCAACGTAAAAGGTGCCGCAAGAGATGAGGATACGCTACACCTCAAGTCAGGCAACGCACTGTGGGGTTGATGGTATGGAATTGATGGCTTTGTCACTAGGCTCCAGGGAGATGTCATTGTGGTGGGAAAAGTACCCAATTGTCATACTTGAGTTAAAGAAAATATACCTTAATAGAAAATGACTCAAGTAAAAGTTACCCACTAAAATTCTATTTGAGTAAAAGTCTAAAAGTTTTAAATGGTTTTAAATATACTTAAGTATCAAAAGTAAATGTAATTGCTAAAATATACTTAAGTATCAAAAGTATAAACCATTTCAAATTCCTTATATTAAGCAAACCAAAAGGCACCAATTTCTTATTTTTTTAAGTTAAAGATACCCAGGGGCACACTCCAACATAATTTACAAAGGAAGCTGTGTTTAGTGAGTCCGACAGGTCAGAGGCAGGAGGGATGATCAGGAATGTTCTTTTGATACGTGTGTGAATTAAACCATTTCCCTGTCCTGCTAAGCATTCAAAGGTAGGTTTTGGGTGTCAGGGAAAATGTATGAAGTAGAAAGTACATACTTTTCTTTAGGAATGTAGTGAAGTAAAAGGAAACTGTCAATAATATAATAGTAAAGTAAAATACAGATACCGAAAAAACGACTTAAAGTAGTACTTTCATACTTAAGTACTTTACACCACTGGATGTCAGTCCCCGTTGTCAATGACTAAAATTCCAAAAGAAGCGCACTGGAAATGCGACTGGTGTTAAATTGCCTACCAAGGTGGGATTCACACCGCCTATGTAAACACGAGTCATTGAGAAATGTTTTATTACAATTATACCTATTGTTATTCAATGACATGACAATCAGAAAATCATAGAATAGGGATATGATAGTAGCACTTGCCTGTTCACCGAGGTCGATGGCTATGTTCGTGATAGCGAGAGGAACCAGGAATCGGATGAGCGGGAAGTAGGGGGTTAGAGATGGGAATTTCACCATAATATCAGCGGGTGGATGATAGACAGCAAAACCAGCATCAGCTGCTTACAGAACTAAGAGAGGATGAAAAACGCGAGTGACCACCCGATGTTCTCGGTCTTTTCTAGGAGAAATACTAAAATATCAGGTCCGCCCCTGCCTCCTACACAACAACAGCATCAACAACAATGATCTAACGCAGGGGCGAAGAGGAGGTTCACCAGAAATTTCTGTTGACGGACTCTCCATTGTTCATCCATCAGGAGAGGGAAAAATAAAACCATGAAATTAACGCGCTGCTGTTCCGCCCACAACTTCTTCCTTTGGCAAATTATATTGAGCCCAATATGGAAACGGTTTGGAGGCCGCGGTATCGCTGCAGCCCAGCAAAGCCGCTATTCTGTTGATGGTCCCATGGTTTACTGTACTTTAATCATCACCATCCTTCAGCACGTGGGGGTCGCCACATAAATAACACTCCTCTTCTGGACGTCACCAGCTGCGCACCGAAAACCATACGCTAGCCTGGACAGCAAAACTACACGACCAAGGTCAAATTGGTTTTGTTTTGGATATTCGGGACATTAGATTTTCTCTCGTCAATAGCTATTGAACCAAGCATGCCATGACTATGAATATGGTGTATTCTGAATCAGGGGTGGATGGAGAAAAATCCACACCTTTTTTTATTTTTATAGTATAATTTCGTTTTTTAATGTTCAATAGCTCTTAGACAAAGTGTCCTATGACTATAAAAATGATGAATTCTGAATCGGGGCGGATGGACAAAAATCCACACCTTTTTATTTTTTGAATTCATGTAGCTTTCAATCTTCAATTTCTCTTAGACAAAAGTTATATATTATATTTTCAGAATCAGGGGAGGATTAACAAAAATCCAACTTTTCTTTTTGCTTTAAATATTGAAAGCTAAATATATATATATATATATATATATATATATAAATATATATAAATATAAATATAAATATAAATATAAATATAAATATATATAAATATATAAAAATAATATTCCCAAAAATAAAGCCTGTGGATTTTTGTCCTTCATCCCCTGATTCAGAACCAAATATCCAATATAAACTAATTTTACCTAATTAACAACATGGTGACAAGTGGTCTTTTCAGACAGTGTCAGCTACTAATAATTTGTTCAATGATATCTCTTGGCACGTGCACTGCTCATTCCAAAGTGTACATTTGTAGAACGTGCCCATCTCGCTCTCTCATATATCAAGTTGAATGAGTCACTTACTGTATGTAGATGATTGCACCAAATCATGGGCACACAAGAAACTCCTTATTCAATTCCATGCAATATCCAATGCAATAGTGACATACAAGTCCACAGGCTTTAGTCATAGCCTAGGCTACTAGTACATGCTGAATCAGAGCCGCAAGGTTTGTCTTTCTTGAATTACAGTGCCTTCAGATAAGTATTCTCACACCTTGACCTTTCCACATTGATTGTATTACAATCTGAATGTCACTGGACTACACAAAATATCCCATAATGTCAAATGTTTAGACATTTTTACAAATTAATTAAAAATGAAATGCTGAAATGTCTTGAGTCAATAAGTATTTAACCCCTTTGTTATGGCAAGCCTAAATAAGTTCAGGAGTAGAAATTTGCTTAGCAAGTCACAACATAAGTTGCATGGACTCACTCTTTGTCACGGCAGATTTCCTCCTCTTCCCCTGAAGAGGTGAAACAGGGATCGGACCAATACGCAGCATGAACATGAACATGAACACAAATACAAAATAATAAAGTGAACTGGCAACGAAACAGTCCCGTGTGGCACAAACACTGACACAGGAAACAATCACCCACAAATTACCCAAAGAATATGGCTGCCTAAATATGGTTCCCAATCAGAGACAACGATAGACAGCTGCCTCTAATTGAGAACCAATCTATGCAACCATAGACATACAATTGACCTAGAAAGGAAACAGCCCCATAAACTTCCAAAACCCCTAGACTGGAAAAACATAAATCCCCCATGTCACACCCTGACCTAACCAAAAAGAAAACAAAGATAACTAAGGCCAGGGCGTGACAGTAGGTGCGGACTCCCGGACGCACACCTAAACCCATAGGGGAGGGTCTGGGTGGGCGTCTGTCCACGGTGGTGGCTCTGGCGCGGGACGTGGACCCCACTCCACCATAGTCTTAGTCCACTTTTGTGGCATCCTAGGAACGACGACCCTCACCGCCGACCTAGGATTGGCAACCCTACTAAATGGCCCCTCGGGACTGAGGGGTAGCTTGGGAGTGAAGGGCAGATCCTGGCTGACTGGCGGCTCTGGCGGATCCTGGCTGAATGGCGGATCCTGGACTGAATCTGGCGGCTCTGGTGGCTCCTGGCTGAATGGCGGCTCTGGAGGATCCTGGCTGAATGGCGGCTCTGGCGGATCCTGACTGGCAGACCTGGCTGGGGGCTCTGGCGGCCTGGCTGGTGGCTCCTGGCTGACTGGCGGCTCTGGCGGATCCTGGCTGACTGGCGGCTCTGGAGGATCCTTGCAGACTGGCGGCTCTGGCGGCTCTGGTGGCTCCTGGCTGACTGGCGGCTCTGGAGGATCCTGGCTGACTGGCGGCTCTGGAGGATCCTGGCTGACTGGTGGCTCTGGAGGATCCTGGCTGACTGGGGCTCTGCTCTGGCGGATCCTGGCTGACTGGCGGCTCTGGCGGATCCTGGCTGAATGGCGGCTCTGGCGGATTCTGGCTGACTGGCGGCTCTGGCGGATCCTTGCAGACTGGCGGCTCTGGCGGCTCCTGGCTGACTGGCGGCTCTGGAGGATCCTGGCTGACTGGCGGCTCTGGAGGATCCTGGCTGACTGGCGGCTCTGGAGGGCTCCTGGCTGACTGGCGGCTCTGGAGGATCCTGGCTGACTGGCGGCTCTGGAGGATCCTGGCTGACTGGCGGCTCTGGCGGATCCTGGCTGACTGGCGGCTCTGGCGGATCCTGGCTGACTGGCGGCTCTGGCGGATCCTGGCTGACTGGCGGCTCTGGCGGATCCTGCTGACTGGCGGCTCTGGACAGGATCGGGAGACGCCAGCACCTCTGGCTGACAGGCGGGAGACGCCAGCACGGCTCTGGACAGGCGGGAGACGCCAGCACCTCTGGACAGGCGGGAGACGCCAGCACCTCTGGACAGGCGGGAGACGCCAGCACCTCTGGACAGGCGGGAGACTCTGGCGGCGCTAGGCAGGAAGAAGGCTCTGGCAGCGCTGGACAGATTAGGCGCACTGTATGCCTGGTGCGTGGTGCCGGCACTGGTGGTACTGGGCCGAGGACACACACCTCAGGGCGAGTGCGGGGAGGAGAAACAGGGAGTACTGGCCTCTGGACATGCACAGGAAGCCTGGTGCGAGGGGCTGCCACCGGAGGGCTGGTGCGTGTAGGTGGCACTGGATAGACTGGACCGTGCAGGCGCACTGGAGCTCTTGAGCACCGAGCCTGCCCAACCTTACCTGGTTGAATGCTCCCGGTCGCCAGTGCGGCGAGGTGGAATAGCCCGCACTGGGCTGTGCAGGCGAACCGGGGACACCATGCGTAAGGCTGGTGCCATGTATGCCGGCCCAAGGAGACGCACTGGAGACCAGATGCGTAGAGCCGGCTTCATGGCACTTGTTTCGATGCCCACTCTAGCCCGGCCGATACTAGGAGCTGGTATGTACCGCACCGGGCTATGCACCCGCACTGGAGACACCGTGTTTTCCACAGCGATAACACGATGCCTGCCCGGTCTCTCTCGCTCTCTGGTAAGCACAGGAAGTTGGCGCAGGTCTCCTACCTCCTACCTACCATACTCCCTGTGTGCCGCCTCCCAAGAAATCTTAGGGGCTGACTCTCGGGCTTCCTACCGCGCCGCCGTGCTCGTTTCTCCAACTCCATTCTCCTGTAACCCTCCTCGCACTGCTCCAGCGAATCCCAGGCGGGCTCCGGCACTCTCCCTGGGTCGACCGCCCACCTGTCTATCTCTTCCCAAGTATTATAGTCCAGATTCTGCTTCCATGTCCAAAAATCCTGACATTGCTGCTCCTCCTGCCTCTGCCTGTCACCACGCTGCTTGGTCCTGTTTTGGTGGGTGATTCTGTCACGGCAGATTTCCTCCTCTTCCTCTGAAGAGGTGAAACAAGGATCGGACCTATATGCAGCGTGGTAGGTGTCCATGGTTTTTAATAAGAAAAACTAAACATGAACACAAAATAATAAAGTGAACTGACAACGAAACAGTCCCGTGTGGCACAAACACTGACACAGGAAACAATCAGTTTGTGACACTCTTTGTGCAATTATAGTGTTTTACCCCACACACACAGTACAATTATCTGTAAGGTCCCTCAGTCGTGCAGTGAATTTCAAACACAGATTCAACCACAAAGACCTAGAGGTTTTCCAATGCCTCACAAAGAAGGGCACATATTGGTAGATGAGTAAAAATAAAAGGCAGACACTGAATATGCCTTTGAATATGGTGAAGTTATTAATTACACTTTGGATGGTGTATCAATACACCCAGTCACTACAAAGATACAGACGTTCTTCCTAACTCATTTGCCGGAGAGGAAGGAAACCACTCAGGGATTTCACCATGAGGACAATGATAAATTTAGACAGTTACAGAGTTTAATTGCTGTGATAGGTGAAAACTGAGGATGGATCAATAACATTGTAGTTACTACGCAATACTAACCTAAATGACAGAGTGAAATGAAGGAAGCCTTTACAGAATAAAAACATTCCAAAACATGCATCCTGTTTGCAATAAGGCACAAAACTGCAAAACATGTGACAAAGAAATTAACTTTATGTCCTGAATACAAAGCATTATGTTTGGGGCAAATCCAACTCAACACATCACTGGGTACCACTTTAATTTGCAAGCATGGTGGTCCTCGGCAAGGACTATGGAGATTTTTGGAAGAAAAGAAACAGAATAGAGCTAAGCACAGAAAAAATCCTAGAGGCAAACCTGGTCCAGTCTGAATTGTCTCCCAGACACTGGGAGACAATTCAACTTTCACCAGGACAATAACCTAAAACACAAGGCCAAAAATATACTGGAGTTGCTTACCAAGACAACATTGAATGTTCCTGAGTGGCCTAGTTACAGTTTTGACTTAAATTGGCTTCAAAATATATGGCAAGACTTGAAAATGGCTGTCTAGCAATGATCAACAACCAACTTGACAGAGCTGGTAGAATTTAAAAAAATATTGTACAGTCCAGGTGTGCAAAGCTCTTAGAGACTTACCCAGAAAGAGTCTTAGCTGTAATCACTGCCAACAGTGATTCTAGCATGTATTGACATGTGTGTATACTTATATAAATGCGATATATCTGTATTTAATTTTCAAGTAATTAGCAAACATGTCTAAAAACATGTTCTATGCAGCGTGGTAGGTGTCCATGGTTTTTAATAAGAAATAATACAATAATACAATACAATTTCCAGGTACAGGTTTCAATGCCAGCCACTTCACCTCAGTCTGTAAATACATTGTCATTTATGGAAACATGCAATATTTACAATTCCTCTTCATGTCAAAATCCATCCTGGTAGTTTAGTTCCCCATCTAGTTGACAACAGGGGGCATTATAATAAAGATAACGCTCAATTATTTATTCAATCGTTTGTTTGAAAATTGACTGATACAATAAAAAAAATGTCCCCACTGAATTAACAGATGCATTTCACCATAGGGGGCCCGAGACAGCTAGCCTACCTTGTCTCCATAAGTAAGGAGAGTTCAACTGCAGATAAATAAACTGTTTCTCCATATTGTAGTTGGAATAATAGCCTACTACAATATAGCATCGCTGACTCCAAGTTTTACTTCTGACATTTAATGCACAATATAAATAGGCAAAAGAGTTGCATAAGTCTGTGGGGAGGGAGAAGTTAACAAATTAAAGCATGAATGAATGTCTTTAGTGTTAGCTAGACTACTGACATTGCTACACTGTGTATTTACATGATAAGTCAAAAAATGTGGACCGTGTTATATGCATGTGCCCCTGTTACCGGGTTCCTGACCTAATAGCAAGCAAGCTTGCTGAGATTACACAAACAAATGTATGTCGGCTACTTAACCTACTACAAACTCGGGTGATTGTTTGTTGGAACACTACAGTTAAATGTGAAAGTGAGTCAATCTAAGATCAGTACTTGCATCTGGAGTGCTGTCTATGCATTTAAGAGGGGTCACATTTCCCTCGTCCCATCCCTCAGCTTTATACCAAAATAAGTGGTGAGGTTGCCATTCTTTTTGTTATAAAAGACTGTAGCTTTAATGCTAATTGGTCAATTAATAACTGATTAATTGACCTTACTGAATGATAATCTATATTCATGTTTATCGATCTATCAACAGTGCATAGCCTCATTCTGTGGAGAGGGAGGGAGACATAAACAAAGAGGGAAGGACCTAAATTAATGCAAAATGTACTGAGCTGAAATACAGTTGGGCTGATTAAATGTTTTCTATGTGCTGCAGCACAGGTTAAAAAGCATACACTGCAAAGTAGATACAGTGCCTTGCGAAAGTATTCGGCCCCCTTGAACTTTGCGACCTTTTGCCACATTTCAGGCTTCAAACATAAAGATATAAAACTGTAATTTTGCACGCCCAATTTTTCAGTTTTTGATTTGTTAAAAAAGTTTGAAATATCCAATAAATGTCGTTCCACTTCATGATTGTGTCCCACTTGTTGTTGATTCTTCACAAAAAATACAGTTTTATATCTTTATGTTTGAAGCCTGAAATGTGGCAAAAGGTCGCAAAGTTCAAGGGGGCCGAATACTTTCGCAAGGCACTGTATAACTGTGTAATCTAGGTCAATGCGCTACGCTTCAGTTTAGCTTCCTCCCCTATCTCCCCTATCTCCCCCTAGCATATTGGGCTCAAACCAGTGATCCTCTGCTTCGCAACACACTTGACCGCCCTCCTTGACAATGTGCAAACCAATTGAGCCATACAAAAGTTATACCTCCATCGGCAACATTTCAAGCTAGCTGTGGAGTGAGTTTACGTTCTTAACTCTGTTACATCTACATCGCCAGGGGCATATGAAAAAAATGACGTAACTTATTGTTAGACAAATGCAAAAAAACTTGCAGCTTGGCATCAGCCTGGTTGCGAGAGAGTTTGACTGCGTTTACACAGGCAGCCGATTCTAATCATTTACCAATTATTTCCATGACTGATATCTGATCATTTTCGTAATGTGTAAGCAGCAAAAAAACATGGAATCTGATCTTGAATTTGGATTTATAGCACATCCACACTGCACTGACACATATTTTATTATTTGGTTAATTTTATAGAAAGCCTTCTATATTTCAACTTCTTTTTTATAGGATGGTATAATGGTCCCCTGTTATGTGTGTCGTGTTACCTGTGATACATGTTCAGAATTTGTCCTTTGTTACAACATTACAGGAACATGGAACATTCTGTCTAATTATCTGCATACTGTATCTCTGCTACCATAAGTCTACAACTACAACAAAAAACATTCAACTCTTCCTGGTGCAAACTCAGGTACTCAACCTCCTCTTATTTGTTGGAACACTATAGTGAGATGTACTCAGTCTAACATTGACCTTGATGCAGGAATGAATATAATATACAGTCATCTTTGAACTAAATGAAAAACATTAAGTACCGATGACAATGTATATTCTTACTGTACTGTACCGCGAAGTACAGTGCAGTAAGGGTGTATAGGCAGTTAAACGGCAGCTTACTATAATTACTGGCAGGGGGGTGGTGGTAACAGAAATAGTTGCAGTGTAGATGTTCAATTTAAAAATAATTCTGCAACATTGAAGGTCCCTAAGAACACAGTGGCCTCCCTCATTCTTAAATGGAAGAAGTTTGGATCCACCAAGACTCTTCCTAGAGCCGGCCACCCGGCCAAACTGAGCAATCGGGGGAGAAGGGCCTTGGTCAGTGTGGTGACCAAGAACCCGATGGTCACTCTGACAGAACTCTAGAGTTTCTCTGTGGAGATGGGAGAACCTTCCAGAAGGACAACCATCTCTGCAGCACTCCACCAATCAAGCCTTTATGGTAGAGTGGCCAGACGGAAGCCACTCCACAGTAAAAGGCACATGACAGCCACTTGGAGTTTTCCAAAAGACACCTAAAAACTCTCAGACCATGAGATACTCTTTGCATCACATCTGGAGAAAACCGGGCGCCATCCCTACGGTGAAGCATGGTGGTGGCAGCATCATGCTGTGGGGATGTTTTTTCAGCGGTAGGGACTGGGAGCCTAGTCAGGATCGAGGGAAAAATGTTCTGAGCGCTCAGACTGGGGAGAATGTTCACCTTCCAACAGGACAACAACCCCAAGCACACAGCCAAGACAACGCAGGAGTGGCTTTGGAATAAGTCTCTGAATGTCCTTGAGTGGCCCAGCAAGAGCCCGGACTTGAACCCGATCGAACTCCCCAAATACAGGTGTGCCAAGCTTGAAGCGTCATACCCAAGAAGACTCTAGGCTGTAATCGCTGCCAAAGGTGCTTCAACAATGTACTGAGGAAAGGGTCTGAATACTTATGTAAATGTGATATTTAAGTTTTTTTATTTTTAATACATTTGCAAACATTAACAAAAAGAACTGTTTTTGCTTTGTCATTATGGGGTCTTGTGTGTGGATTTATAAGGATAAAAAAAACATTTAGAATAATGCTGTAATGTAACAAAATGTGGGGAAAGTCAAGGGGTCTGAATACTTTCCGAATGCAATGTAGGTGTTTTACATGTCGAGAACAGAAGTGGAACAGCCCTTACAATGAGTTTCTCTGTGGAGAGAGAGGAGAGCAGCACTTCATCAAATCAAATCAAATCAAATGTATTTATATAGCCCTTCGTACATCAGCTGATATCTCAAAGTGCTGTACAGAAACCCAGCCTAAACCCCAAACAGCAAGCAATGCAGGTGTAGAAGCACGGTGGCTAGGAAAAACTCCCTAGAAAGGCCAAAACCTAGAGAGGAACCAGGCTATGTGTGGTGGCCAGTCCTCTTCTGGCTGTGCCGGGTGGAGATTATAACAGAACATGGCCAAGATGTTCAAATGTTCATAAATGACCAGCATGGTCCAATAATAATAAGGCAGAACAGTTGAAACTGGAGCAGCAGCATGGCCAGGTGGACTGGGGACAGCAAGGAGTCATCATGTCAGGTAGTCCTGAGGCATGGTCCTAGGGCTCAGGTCCTCCGAGAGAGAGAAAGAAAGAGAGAAAGAGAGAATTAGAGAGCACACTTAAATTCACACAGGACACCGAATAGGACAGGAGAAGTACTCCAGATATAACAAACTGACCCTAGCCCCCCGACACATAAACTACTGCAGCATAAATACTGGAGGCTGAGACAGGAGGGGTCAGGAGACACTGTGGCCCCATCCGAGGACACCCCCGGACAGGGCCAAACAGGAAGGATATAACCCCACCCATTTGCCAAAGCACAGCCCCCACACCACTAGAGGGATATCTTCAACCACCAACTTACCATCCTGAGACAAGGCTGAGTATAGCCCACAAAGATCTCCGCCACGGCACAACCCAAGGGAGGGGGGGGCGCCAACCCAGACAGGATGATCACATCACTGACTCAACCCACTCAGGTGACGCACCCCTCCCAGGGACGGTATGAGAGAGCCCCAGTAAGCCAGTGACTCAGCCCCTGTAATAGGGTTAGAGGCAGAGAATCCCAGTGGAAAGAGGGGAACCGGCCAAGCAGGGACAGCAAGGGCGGTTCGTTGCTCCAGAGCCTTTCCGTTCACCTTCCCACTCCTGGGCCAGACTACACTCAATCATATGACCCACTGAAGAGATGAGTCTTCAGTAAAGACTTAAAGGTTGAGACCGAGTTTGCGTCTCTGACATGGTTAGGCAGACCGTTCCATAAAAATGGAGCTCTATAGGAGAAAATCATAAACAGTGCTCTACCGCCCCCTTGGGCTGGTCTGGAGCAATGAAGTAGTGACCCAGGTTAACGTACTAAACCACTGTTGTGTCTTTACTATCATTAAACTGAATAAATAGTTTTCATCAAAGATTCTCTGTAATTCGTATTACACGATCAACTGATTAATCATGTAAACGTAATTAACTAGGGAGTCAGGGCATCAAGGAAAAATATTCAGATTACAAAGTTATCATTTCCTAAAATAACTTTTCAGATATTTTATCTGATCAATTAGTCTTCAAATTAATGAATTATTTACTTTACCTCACGTTAGTTTAATTCCAAACATCGTAATTTGTTGGTTATCTGCACGAACCCAGTCTTCACTGAGTCATCCATACATCAATTGTCTTAAATAATTTATTTATTACTAACTAATTCATTCACAGAAATGGATAATCAAACAAGGTAAATGTGGTTACAAGAAATGATAGGGGAATGTGCCCTAGTGGGCTAAACCAGCATTGCGGCTTGTTAGACAAAAGAGGAAATGGGGGTCGACTAAGAAGTTACTACAGAGTGATAATTCTAACAATTGAAATGCTAATCCTTTGCACATGAACGCTCACTCATACGTCCTTGCTGGGCGTTAACTGCGGAATTAACTGTTCTCGCTTTAGTCCTTCCCGTAGTGGAACTTCTGGAGAACATTGGTCTACATTTTGATCGTCCATCACCTCTTTGTTACCCTTGTGCTCTGACACTTTTTGTGGGTTGAGTGCATGAACGTAGCGAACAGGTCGATTGTAGCGGTGGGTCATGTTGATGGCAACGTACTTTACAGTTATTTAGACCGCAGAGGTTATTGGAATCATGGTTTCGTGGTAGAAACTGTTGTTGTGCGTCATCTCTCAACGCTCCAATACATGATAATGCACCCTCTAATTGGAGTGAGTGCTGGTCAAACTTTAAAACCGAGTGGTCAGCAGGGCTCTTTGCATTGTGAACTTTTCATGCCTCAAAAGCTGTGCTTGCAAGTTCTTTGAGTTGTAAGATAGGCAAGCCAACGTAGGCAGCAGGGCCCAAGTAGGAAATGAAGGTAGGATACATGTTCGACAGGAACATTTTTTAAAAAGGTAACAGGTCTTCCATGCCTGTTTCAGTGAGTAGTCCAAAGTAATCTGAACGAAGCCTATGATAGTAAGCTTGTGGGTGTTCGTTCCGAGCTTGTTTGACGTGTTAGCCAGTGAGCTATCGTGTTTGCGAGTCGCAGAACCACTGAATTCCACGTTCAAAGCTGTGGCAAGTTTAGCGTAGTCATTTAGCACATGTTGCTGTTGTTGATGAATGAACCTTGTCACGTGTCTATTCGATGGTCGCTTCAACAGGTAAACCCTGTCAGAACCCGTAGCGTTCGGGTAGCCGTCCAACGCGTCCTCTATGTCAGCTAGGAACGTCTTAGTATCGTTTGGCTGACCTGGAACGGGGTCAAAGGTGGGGAAATTCTTGATGAGTTTGTCAAGGTTTTCCGCGCCAAGCGGGCGGAAAGGGTTGGATTCATCCTGTGGAGAGATTGGGGCCGAAAGGCCAAGAGGAGAAGCCAAGCCTTGTTGTTGTTGGCCAAGAGACACAATATTACTCAGTGCCGAATGGCCAAGAGGAGAAGACTGAGGGACACATGAGGGAGGCAAGGTCTGAAACCTATCGTCTTTACTCCTGTGAGTACAGGGCTCCGGTTGCTTGGATTGGTAGTCCCGCTGTAGAGCATGACTATTCTGGACTTCCTCCAGATGGTACCTAAGGGTGGTATTCTGCTGCATTGCAGAGTCCACTTGAGCGCTTTGAGTACTGATTTTGGACACGTGAGTGTCACACTTGCTCCTTTCGGTCTCAAACTTATCTGTCATGGTTTGCAGATAGAGGTCTTGAGTACGGAGTGAGAGATTCAGTGATGAGATTTCCCCCGCTTGCTTAGAAATCAATATTTCCATCTTCATCACCTGAGTTCTCTCATCATTCATTTTTCAGCGACTTCAATGAGTTCTGCTGATTTGTCATCCAACTTTGTCATTGTGTTCATTAACTGATCGTCTTTGGTCTGCAGCGTTTTGAGTAGAGCCGTGTTACTTTGAGTAACGTTCAACAAAATTGCATGCATGTTATCAAGTTGAGCGCTCCTGTTTGGAGATAACTCTTCACATTGATCTACTTTGGTGTGAACATCATCGTATTTAGTTTTGGCTAAATCGAGTTGTTCCTGTAGCATATGATTTTGTTCCTGTAGAAGATGATTTTGTTGAAGAGCTTGTGCTTGTTCATCGTCATACGTTTGCAATTACATTTAATTACATTTAATTGTTCAGTATTCAAACGCAGTTCCATAGCTAGCATAATTTTTTCCTTTTCTGCATTTGTCATTGGTTTCTAGGTTCTCTCACCCTCTGTCCCTTTATGTCTCCCATTACCTGCTCGTGCTTCAGCTGTGCACTGCGGTATTGGACAGATGCCAATCTTGGGTGGCAAGACATCAGGGCTACACTGGAGAGAACCTTTACAAGGCCTGCGCCCGATGGTTGATTTTGGAAAGCGTTGTTGTCTGGTTTTCCACTAATGGCATAATTAGGGTTGGTATCGCTGCTGAGGTCAGAGATCAATCCATTTGCGGGTGGAGGTTCAATAATTAGCGGGCGAGTGGGAATTACCCCCTCTGATAGCTTGCACATTATTAGAAAATTTTGAAAGGAAATTTTTTTTTCTTCTAATTTTCCAAAGTTTGGTTTTGGAATATATTGGGAGCTGCAAAGACGCTTTTAATCTATTTATAGACGTTAATGAACCATCAGTACTGGACAGTACTGTGGATGTTGGACGTGAATGAATTTGCAAAAGTAAATTGAATTAATCAATGATAATGATTAATCATACCTGGATAGGCTATCTGGGAATTAAACTTTAAATTAACCTGGGAAGTTGGTTCACCTAGGTTACTATTGCAAAGTTTAAGGTGTCTCATTTAATTGGAAGAACCTAGAAAGGTATGTCCAACAATTTAAGTAAATAAATTGAATGAGACCCAAGCAAATGAGATTGCTGGATTATTTTAACGTGATCCACGTTTGGATTTCCAACACTTCTTTTAAGAGATGTACTTGCGATTCTTCACCACGAGTGATGCAGAATGCTGAAATCAAACGGAAGTACAAAGGGCGGGACTTCCGTCGCGCAAGGTGGCGGAATTTAAACGGAACACAGGAAGTGAAAAATGTTCCCCCTCTGTTAGGTTAGCATCTTGTAATCCTACATTGTTCAGAAATATCACGTTCTAAGCACAAAATAGGGTCCTCTCACCATGGAAAGGGTGGGTTTACTAGTGACGTCTCACATTAACCCATTCGGCATACTTTGCTAGCGTTATGTTGACGCGCTACGTAATACGGATATGCCTGTAGTCAGTCCACACTGGTGTAGTGCGGTAGGCAGCTAAATACCTCGGCTCGAACACCAAAGATCTATCCTCTAATTCCGAACCTTACTGGCTCTATGAATTAATATTGACTGACATATGTAGTACCGTTTGGCCAAACGGACTAAATCTGGAATTTATCACTCATTGCTCTGAAGCAAACGACCACTACCGGAGGCACTCTGTAGCCTCTTCAAAGGGGAACACACAACCAATTTGAATGTATACAAAGCAGTCTGTTTGTACAATTATGTTTGCACAATTTTATATAGATACCTACTCATTCAAGGGTTTTTCTTTATTTTTAGTATTTTCTACATTATAGAATAATAGTGAAGACATCCAGACTATGAAATAACACATGGAATCATGTAGTAACCAAAAAAGTGTTCAACAAATCAAAATATATTTTATATTCAAAATTCTTCAAAGTAGCCACCCTTTTCCTTGATGACAGCATTGGGATGAATTGGAATGCCTACTGTGAGCCAGGCCTAATCAAAAAACATCAGTGCCCAACCTCACTAATGCTCTTGTGGCTGAATGGAAGCAAATTCCCGCAGAAAGTTTCAAATCTAAATCAAATCAAATCAAATTTTATTATCTAGTGGAAAACCTTCCCAGAAGAGTGGAGCCTGTTATAGCAGCAAAGGGGGGACCAATTCCATGATTTTGGTCATGTTTGACGAGCAGGTGTCCACATACTTTTGGTAATGTAGTGTATTTCAGCTTGCACATCAATTATGGAACATTTCAGAACTATATCTCTGAAAAATTAACTGTGACTAAAACCCGTCTGAGACATCCTTTCAATGGTGCTATCCAACACCTCACACCCTTATTGTTAATTAGATGGGTACCCTGACTGGTACTCCTTGTAACTGTCATTCCAAAAACATAAAATCTCTTGGTGAAGGTTACGAGGTGTTGTAGTAAGATTGAGTAGTACTTTTACATGGGTTCCATTTTTCGCATATTTTTATTAATTTATGGTCGCTTGCCTCACTTTTAAAAATAAATCTGTTTAACAGTCAATTGAATTTATATGGACAAAATATACCGGTTATGTATGATCTGAGGAGTTCAAGGCAACACTCTGTTGCAACAAGCCACTCTACAAGGCACCAGACATGTTAGTATTTTTTGCTGATACAGGCTTGTCTTGGGCTTACAGCTAAGAGCCATTTGGGTGCAACCGCAGCATATGACATCCCATGGGTTTACTATCTACAGGAAGTCACATGTTTGGAAACTTGCAGAAAGGAGCACAATATAGTGTTTGCTGTTGTGAATGCAGTTAGACAGTTGAGCCCTCAGGCTATCTTAAATCTGCACAGACAACTAATTGCCTTTTACACACTATCTGCTGACTGCCAGGTATACAAAAAGGATGTGCTTCTCTATAAAAGCTGAGAACCGACACTGTTCTCCGGTGACATCCGGTGAAATTGCAGAGCGCGAAATTCAAACTACAGAATTATAAATATTTAACTTTCATAAAATCAGTGTAATACATCAAAATAAAGCTTAACTTCTTGTTAATCCATCCCCTGTGTCAGATTTCAAAAAGGCTTTATGGCGAAAGCACACCATGCGATTATCTGAGGACAGTGCCCCGCATACAAAAGCATGAAAAACACGTTTGAACCAGGCAGGTGCGCCACGAAAGTCAGAAATAGCGATATAATAAATGCCTTACCTTTGATGATCTTCTTCTTTTGGCACTCCAAAATGTGAAAATAAAAGAGAGCACACTGTAGGAGCTCAGATGCAATAATTTATCGCATATCTATTTCATGTTTCCAAATGATTTCTTTATTCAGACGAAAGGTACTGCTATGGGATCCCCCATGGCTCCTAACTATGCTAATTTGTATGTGGGTTACATGGAGAAACAGTCTATTTTCAATCCTCTCAAAAATGTTTTCTTGCCTCACATCATTATTTGGAAACGGTATATTGTTGATATTTTTGTTCTATGGAGGGGTGATGCAAAACAGCTCCAGGCGTTCCATGCTTTTCTTAACTCTGTTCTGAGCATCTGAGATTTACTATGCAATCTGATACATGTCAAATCAGTTTTCTTGATCTTCTGATCTTGTGTGAAGATAATGTTCTATACACTGATATTTACAGGAAGCCTGATCGTAACAGTTTGTTGAGGGCTGATAGTTGTCACCCACTTCCCTTGAAAAATAGTTTGCCCTACAGCCAATACTGTCGAATCAAAAGAATATGCAAAAAACATTCAGATTTCGACAGAAATATGGCTGAGACGCAAAGAAAGTTCAAGGAGAGGGGCTACAAGGAAGATCAGATTAATATTGCCATTGAGATAATTCAAAACAAAACGAGACATGACCTTTTTCAAGGTCAGTCTCGCAAAAAGACGCATTCTTGCATTCTAACTACCCGCTATTCAAAGTGCTCTGAACAAATTAAGGGAATTGTTCACAAACATTGGCACATCCTAAAATCCGATGATAGTCTCGGTAATGTGTTTTCGGACCTTCCCTTGGTCGTATTCTCGAGGGGCAGAAATCTCAGAGACCAATTGATAAACTCTGATTTACCACCCCAAGATATTCCTGAACAACGTCTATTTGCTCCCCTACTGGATGGAAATGACAAATGTAATGGCTGTGCTCAATGCAATGGCACTTATAAATGTAGATCCTTCAAACACCCACAAACAGGGAAATCGATCCCAATCAAAGGTGTTATTACGTGCTCCACTAAGGCAGTTATTTACCTTATAAATTGTCCTTGTGGTAAAAATGATGTAGGTAAAACAAAGCGCAAATTAAAAGTAGGTATCTCAGAGCATCGTAGGACCATTAGGTGTAAAAACTTTACTTATCCAGTTGCGGCCCACTTCTTGGAGGCAGGCCACTCGATTTCATCTGCGTTATATTGGCATCGAACATTTCACCCTCCCTAGGAGAGGGGGTGACCTTGATAATTTATTGTTAAAACGAGAGGCTGCCTGGATCTTTAATTTAAAGACCCTTGCGCACTTCGGTCTCAACGTAGACTTTGATCTGAAGCCATTCTTGTGATTTTTGTGACTTTGCCATTGTAATTGTTTGTAAGCTTGTGTAGTCAAATTAATCTATGATTGTATGTTATCCATTTGTTTGTATGCTGCTCTATGTATGACATTTTAATGATTATTAACCAATGATATTAGGCCACTCTTGGCCATGATTACAGACACCTGTGTCTTTTGACACTATATAAACAAGTCATCCCGCAGTGTTTGTGATCATACCCTGATGAAGACAGCTTGGCTGTCGAAACGTTGGTAATTAAATTACTGCATCTGAGCTCCTAGAGTGTAGGAGAGCAGAACTAATAGCCGTTAAATTGCAGTTAAATTGCAAAACCAACAGCATAAAAAAAACAAGACAAGATATGGGTACAAAAATCCGTTGCGCAATCAATCAACATGTAAACAAGCACTTACAATAAACAATCCCACACAAAGACATGGGGAGAACAGTGTTAAATACACAAGTGATTGAGGGAATTGAAACCAGGTGTGAGGAAAAAGAAAAGTGGATCGATGATGGCTAAAAGACCGGTGACGCCGACTGCCTAGCGCCGCCAGAACAAGGAGAGACATGAAGTGCATAGTTAACTGCTCCATTTTTGCAAAACGTATAATAAAGTGTTGTTTGAAAGAATCTGCAGTCTCTTTTCCCTTTGATTAGAATTACCACAACAATTGGTGATGAGGATGGGATGCTTACTGATCATTCCCGAGGAGACCGAGGCTAACTGCACGCAGGTGCTACAGTAGACGTGGCTCAGGGTGCCCACACTCCAATTAAACTTAGCAAAAGAGGGACCCGCCTCGGACAGGCAGGGAGCGTCAGTGAGTGGATACGCCATTCCGAACCTAGGAGTTAAGGGTGAGACTGATTTTCTTAAACAAAACCTCCAATTAGGGAAAGTTAACTTTTAGAAAATCCTGTTCTAGGAACAGGTTGTGTTTGAGATACCAGGCCAAAGTCCTGATGAAAGCGATTCCAGAATAAGATCCTGCGGTAGAGATACCAGGACAATGTCCTGAAGTGATATACCATAGGTTAAGATCGTAAGATGTAAATGCATGAGATAGCAAGACAGGGTCCTGATAAAAGTGTTCCAGGACAAGGTCCTGAAGAAGTTCAAAAATATTCCTGCAGGTTAGAAAAATATTGTAAAAAAAACAATTCATGAGTCAGTGTATTGGGAAACCAGAAATCAATTTAAACCCTACACGGAAATGTGCATAGCAACAACCATGTGGGGAGAACATTTAAAATTACATAGAGTAATAAAAACAAAGCTGTTGATGAAGAAGAAGAAATGACAAGAAAGGAAGAAGTTCCTAACCAAATACTGTTCGTTTTGTATGTTTGTTTTTGTTTCCTAAGTGTGTGTGTATTGAAGTGTGACACAATACACTTTAGTATTGTTTCTATTAAAAAGTACAAATACCATAACTACTCTCCGGGGAAGTGGGTATCACTACCTTGGAAAATTGGCATATATCAAAACCGTGAGTGAGGAAATCTAAACTCTAGACACTGTTGAGTGAAGTGCAGAAATAACCCGTCATAGAAAAGGTCAAATAGAGCAAAGCCATAGAGGCACTAAAAGAAGCGCAAAAGCATTCTACCAACATGGCTCGAATATGGGAAAAAAACGAATCCTGGATCAAATTGGGCAACATTTCCCTGCTGATGGAAAATTCCAATCTAATAAAGAATTCAGAGATGCTATTGTGAGTTGGCACAATGACATAGAAGAAAAATCAATACACCAACGTTTTGATGACAGCGTTCTATCGACAAAAAAATACAACCAAAATTAGTAGCAATCAGCATAACCACACTAACCATAATATTTGTGACGTAAATTGAGTATGCAGTATGCTTATTGGTCTTTTAAGATACAAATTCATTGATTTAATTTTAATTTTAATTCAATTTTGGAAGTCGCAAAGCACATTACACGTGATCGAGTAGGAACAATGCATTCTTTGGCACTACCAAACACTCCTCGCAGACTCAGAAAAACCCTAAGGGTTTTAATCCTGTGAGACATTTTATTTAGTCTTACCTGATTTATTTCCTATGTCTGATTACATGTCTGATGAAGATGATGATAATACATAGCACCAAGGTAAAAGCATTGAGTTAATGGTGCAGCATGTCCATAGGCGATGCTCATGGCGGGGGTTATGTGAATGGTGCTCCCAAGGTAGAGTTAAGGGCCTACCGTCATGGTGACCCTGTGGCAATATGGACAGTCTCAACGAAGCAATTGTCTTGTGTGGTGATAAAGTATGTACGGATGTTTAATTCATATTTCCTTTCCGCCTTCTGAGAATGAATTGCACTGTGACGGTTTGAAACTCAACGACAACAGAGGTATTTTATGATTGTAATGTACTAGGCCAGTTTTGTTGCTTCTTTAATCAGATCAATAGTTTTTAGCTGTGCTAACTGCAAAAGTATTTTCTAATGATCAATTAGCCGTTTAAAATGATAAACTTGGATTAGCTAACACAACGTGCCATTAGAACACAGGAGTGATGGTTGCTGATAATGGGCCTCTGTACGCGTATGTAGATATTCCAGAAAAAAAATCAGCCGTTTCCAGCTACAATAGTCACTTACAACATTAACAATGTCTACACTGATTTCTGATCAATTTGATGTTATTGGCCTCCCGGGTGGCGCAGTGGTTAAGGGCGCTGTACTGCAGCGCCAGCTGTGCCATCAGAGGCTCTGGGTTCGCGCCCAGGCTCTGTCGTAACCGGCCGCAACCGGGAGGTCCATGGGGCGACGCACAATTGGCCTAGCGTCGTCCGGGTTAGGGAGGGCTTGGTCGGTAGGGATGTCCTTGTCTCATCGCGCACCAGTGACTCCTGTGGTGGACCGGGCGCAGTGCGCGCTAACCAAGGTTGCCAGGTGCACGCTAGGTTGGGTTGTGTATCGGAGGACGCATGACTTTCAACCTTCGTCTCTCCCGAGCGATGTCTCCTGTAGCGATGAGACAAGATTGTAGCTACTACAACAATTGGACACCGTGAAATTGGGGTAAAAAAAAAAAATTTGATGTTATTTTAATGGACAAAAAAATGTGCTTTTCTTTCAAAAACAAGGACATTTCTAAGTGACCCCAAACTTTTGAATGGTAGTGTATGTGAAAATGTTCTTATCTGCTCCTACAACCCAAGACATAAACTACTGCCAGAGTGCATGTAATGCACTCAGAAATGTCTGTTGGAGATGCACAAAGGAACCCTATTACATATGCTGTAGTCCTGTGACAAACGGACACCATTGTGGGAGAATGCAGTATGTGCTATCATTTTATTGTGTCTAGGAATTTATATCCATTTATCTCCACAATTATGTCTGTTGGGAAATACTGTTCATCAATATCAGAGAATGTTTTGTAATCTAGGTCTAATTGCGGGTCGGGGGGGTCTCTGACTTTCCTTGTTCCGACTGGTGCCTGAGAGCAGCATTTTTCTGAGGCAAAAGATTTATTTGTGAACAAGTGCAGACATGTTATTGTATGTGTTCTATAGTGGATTTTTTACTTTAATGTTTTTGTTTACAGAAAATGTTACTAAAAAATATATATAAAAGCTATCTGGGTATCATTCTGAGCCCTGTTTCTTAAAATCCTCTTCAGGCTGAGTTTATAGTGAACCTTTGTCGGAGCATTGTTAAATATTCAAGCTGTTTCCCAAAACTATCGTTATTAACATTGCACTTAAAAACGCTAGTAATCTAATACCCCATTTACATCGTGAT
The DNA here is from genome assembly GCF_018296145.1 of Oncorhynchus tshawytscha. NCBI lineage: Eukaryota > Metazoa > Chordata > Actinopteri > Salmoniformes > Salmonidae > Oncorhynchus > Oncorhynchus tshawytscha. The sequence continues at coordinate 39,633,439 of NC_056438.1, forward strand.
GTATTTCATTACGGCGTATGTCATGTTAACGGAGTCTTTCCCGACTTCACCCCACTACACTGTGTAGTGTTTGTAACGTCAGAGAGCACATTTACTTTAGGAGGTTGCAAAATATGACCTTTTCACTGAAGACAGGATAAATATTTTGTTTCAGATAATACAACATATTTTGTTTAGTTACTTGTTTCTTTAACTTTATAGAAAGCTAAGCTAGCTGGCGGTGCAGAGCAGCTAAAAGCTAGGCTAGGTTGAAGATACCACTAGCTAGCGACCTCCACATAATAATGATCAAAAACAAACATTACCATCACAATAAAAGTATATGGGAGGCAACAGTCATATAATATAATTGCCAAATAATACAATGTGTATGTGTATTTAACTTTACTATTAAAAAAGTACTCACTTATAGGAATGGGTAATTGTTTACAAGTTGCTAGTTATCCTATAAAGCCATCACCGAAAACCACATAATATGAAAATTCTGTAGTTTGGTAACATCCTGTTCTTCGCTGGACTCTGCCTGGACTGAAGATGACTTAAAGTTAGAAACATTTCTCGCAGTGGAGCCTTCAATCACAAGGGGGCGTGGTAATTACACTCTGTTGTGGACATCCCCATTGAAATGCATGACAACCGGCGCAACTTAACGGAGTGCTTATGGGTAATGTGAACAAAGCTTAACGCCTGCCTCAGACCACTCGTGCGTCGTTAAATGCTTTTTTGCTCTCTAGCGTCACTTTATGGTCAGTGCTATCAAAGGATCCTTGGGATGTTCCTATCCTAAACTCTAACATTAACCCCTACCATTACATAACCTTAACCTCCAGGATAGCATGGACTGTCACTTTATACAAAGAAGATCTGCGCTAAACATCCGAATCACATAACTTCAGTACAAAGTTGACTACAAATACAAAGTTGCCTATGGGGCCAGTTGGAGTGGTAAAGTGAAAGCAACCGACAAGTCGAGGAGTGAAGTCGGGGAGGTGCATTTGTGATAGCCAAAAGTCAGACAACGTGGTTTTCCAACAGCAAGGCTCAAATCAACATGCTATTGTTGCCATTGTTTATAAAGGTTTTTATAGATAGATTTAAAAAATAAACATGGCTCCAATCCCCGTATCACATTCACAAACTGAAATCATGCAGTATGTGCATACATTATATAATCAGTGAGAGAGAGCATCAAATATTACATTCATTTGTGCAAAATATAAACGCAACAATTTCAAAGATTTTACTAAGTTACAGTTCATATAAGAAAATCAGTCAATTAAAATCAATTCCCTAATCTATGGATTTCACGTGACTGGGAATACAGATATGCATCTGTTGGTCACAGATACCGTTAAAAAGTTAGGAAATGGATCAGCAAACCAGTCAGTATCTGGTGTGACCAGCATTTTCCTCATGCAGCAGGACACATCTGCTTCACATGGAGTTGATCGGCTGATGATTGTGCAAATCCACAGTTTCATCAGCTGTCAGGGTTGCTGGTCTCAGACAATCCCACGGGTGAAGATGCTGAGGTCCTGGGCTGACGTGGTTACACGTGGTCTGCGGTTTTGAGGCCGGTTGGACGTGTTGCCAAATTCTCTGAAACAACGTTGGAGGTGGCTTATGGTAGAGAAATTAACATTCAATTATCTGGCAACAGCTCTGATGGACATTCCTGCAGTCAGCAAGCCAATTGCACACTCCCTCAACTTGATACATCTGTGGCATTGTGTTGTGTGACAAAACTGCAAATTTTAGACTGGCCTTTTATTGTCCCCAGCACAAGGTGCACATTGTCCCCAGCACAAGGTGCACATGTGTAATGATGCTGTTTAATCAGCTTCTTGATATGCCACACCTGTTAGGTGGATGGATTATCTTGGCAAAGGGGAAATGCTCACTAACAGGAATACAAAAATAATTGGTGCACAATATTTTTGAGAAATAAGCTTTTTGTGCATATGAAACATTTCTGGGATCTTTTATTTCAGCTCACCAGCTCATGAAACATGGGACCAACACTTTGCATATTGCGTTTATTTCTTTAGTGTATATATTGAGTATCAGTCAAAAGTTTGGACACACCTACTCATTCAAGGGTTTTTCTTTATTTTTACTATTTTCTACATTGTAATATATTGTAGAAATTTATAGTGAAGACATCAAAACGATGAAATAACACAATCATGTAGTAACCAAAAAAAGTGTTAAACAAATCAAAATGCACTTTATATTTGAGATTATTTAAAGTAGCCACCCTTTTCCTTGATGACAACTTTGCACGCTCTTGGCAACATTCGCTCACACTCAGTCGACTGCAGTGAAAACTTCATGATTATTATATGATTTTTGTCAAGTTCAGGCAGTCAACAGATAGGTACAAGTTGGAAAATGTTTAACCCCATAATTCAACACACTTTGAAAGGCGGTGACCGACTTGACAAAAATGATCAGCTCAAACGAGCCCAATGTCTTTTGATACAAACAAGCAATTTATAAGAAGATGCTCCAAATGAACAGAGATGACTGGATTAAATATAAATACAGTAGGTTATAGGTCTATTTGAAACATTTTGAAATACATTTCGTGTTCAATGAGTTGTTCTATTTTTGTCTGTAATTTGTCTCAATATATTTCAATGATGTGCCAAATCAGTAATTTAGTGCATTTCTATTGGGTAAACAGAATAATAATACACCTTTAATATTTGCAGCCTTATTTCTCTATGAGTTGATTTCAATCCTATCAAGTATCGACACCTGCTCCAACAATGCACTGTTCTCACTGCATGGCGTTTTGGGAAACACCTGTTACATCTTTGGCCGTTGTAGGAAAGATACATCTTTAAAACACTCATAAGACTAAATTCCATGGCCATCGGGATGAACTTCTTGAATTCTCCCTGACCAGTATTCAGAGACAGTCTTTTAACTCTAACTTCCCTCTTCAAAGGAGTTATAGACTGAGCACTTGTATTGCTGATCCAGAGAAAAGCCCATCTCTAGCACATCAAAGGGCAACCCCAAAGGCTGCACAATGGAGACATCTAATACAAGTGACATGGCAAAACTGTATCTTGTAAGAAAAACCCCAAATCCCACTACTGCTTCTACTGAAATAGGATATAACAGCAGAATGTGCCTTTGCCAAGAGTACTGTGCTGGAAATTCTAACCAAGTCAGAGACTTTGTAATTTCTTCAAACAATCATCTTTATTTAATATTGATTAATTATTGCAATAGTGAAGCTGTCGACCCCACACTCTAAAATGTGTTGTAGAGGCTTAATCTTTGCAGACAATGCTGGTTCTTATATAACTGACGCTTAGTCATGGCTGGTTCCACCCCTCCCATGCTGATCGGTGGCACCACAAGCCACTTTGGGTTCATCTCCTGGTTATCTGCCACTGGTGTTTCCCAGATGCAAGAATGATTAGACACAATAAGGGTTTTGTTCTATTCCCCCAGGCTCTCTCTATCTCAGTTACACCCACCACATCTTATCTATGGAATTCCAGGCTCTTCTCAGTTCACACAGATGTGAAAGTACTCATCAAAGCTATTTGATGCATAAACAGTATTATAACATCATCTTGTATTTTTCTCTCACAATAGGCACAATCTGAAGCTAGAGATGTATATCCCTCTCCTTTTCATTTTCTCTTCAGCTGTTATCTCCCCTGTAACTATTCCCCAGGTCGTTGCTGCAAATGAGTTCTCAGTCAACTTACCTGGTAAAATAACGGAAAAATAAAAAATCTCCTTTTTGTCTGTGTACTGCAATTAAGCTTTTGGCTGTAAGTGTGTAAAGGCGTGCGTGAGACATTGCAAGCCAAGAAATTGTGAAATACACCATTGCGATAGCCTATAGTTTACATATATTGATTACCGATGCACGGTTCTGACTGTCTGCGTGGTGGCGGACATGCCTAGCTGTGCCCATCTCTCTCAATTCAATTCAAGGGGCTTTATTGGAATGGGAAGAATATTTTAACATTGCCAAAGGAAGTGAAGTAGATAATATACAAAAGTGAAAGCCTGCTCTTTCTTTGCTGTGAAAGATGTGAGAGTTTGTATGTGAGAGTTTGTGTTCTCGAAGTAGACTACAGAAAAAAGTGTCCCACTGTCACGTGTGCTCCCTCTCCGGCCTCTAGGTCACCAGGCTGCTCGTTAGGGTGCACACCTGTCACCATCGTTACGCTCACCTGCGTGTCGTCAGACTCACCTGGATTCCATCCCTTCCCTGATTTACCTTCCCTATATATATATATATCACTCCCTTTGGGTCCTTCCCCAGGCGTCATTGTTTCTGCGTCATGTCTGTGTGTTGTTCATGATTTCTTGTTTTGCATTATGTTACGTTTATTCATCAAAAAACAATATTTGATGACGACATTTCTCTAAACAGCCTATAGGCTACATGTGCACCACCAGAACAGTAGGCTAAGTTATGAGGGGGACAGCGACCAAATTATTAGGGTGAGGCACAAGAGCTACTAACAGCTTACTACACAACATACACGTATTACTTTCTTAGCTACAGTATACATATCTCCCTGGCATATTACATAATTTATGCAGCAGAATACAATACATTTTTGGACTCACCTTGTTGTGCTGTGCCTCCTTGTACAGGAAGGTGGCACGACAGTCCTTCTTGTGGGCAAATTTTGTCATTAATGTCTTGCATTGTCTGGATTTATGGTGCCTTCAAGGCAACTGGGAACTCTGTCATGACTTCCGCCGAAGTCGGTTCCTTTCCTTGTTCGGGCAACGCTCGGTGGTCAACGTCGCCGGTCTTCTAGCCATCAACGATCCACTTTTCATTTTCCATTGGTTTTGTCTTTGTTTCCCACACACCTGGTTGTCATTTCCCAATTACTGGTCATGTATTTTACCCTCTGTTTCCCCATGCCTTTGTGTGATATTTTGTTGTTCAGGTTGGTACATTTCCGGCTGTTTTTTTCCGGGTTCTGTTTTCACCGGTGCTTTCTGGCAACCGTTATTGTTCGCACATTGGTATTGTTACTTTGTGCTATTTCTTAAGTAAAGTGCGTTGGATACTCATCTGCTCTCCTGCGCCTGACTTCATGCACCAGCTACACCCACCACCTGACACTCTGAAAAAAACAAGCTCAAATCATGACGTCAGTGATCTTCAGATCGGAGCTCTAGAAATAGGGCAGAGTTACCGACTTGGAATTCCGAGTCAGATGACCATTCAAAACGTATTTTCCCAGTTGTCTCGAACTCACTGAGATCTGAGATTTCCCTGTTCAGACTTTCCAGTTGTTTTGAACGTGGCAGAAGTCATGCTGGATTGACAGCATGGCCAATGTATTCAACCTTTTCTGGCTTATGGTGTTGCATGTTAATGTTTATCCTTTTAAGCTTAAAAAAGAGATGATTTAACTTAGACTTGTAGTTCAAACCCTATCCACTGAATAGCAGGCTAGTGATTGCTTTGCAAAGCTTGCAGTTGGCCACTGATTCCTTCCAAACCACTCGTTGTTGATTTTGCAATTTCCAAATTGTGTAAAGTTTTTGTCCAATGGGAAATAAGCACCGGTATGTTTTATCTTCATATGACAAGGATTGAAAAGGATTTGCCAGTACAGTGGCTTGCGAAACTATTCACCCCACCTTGGCATTTTTCCTATTTTGTTGCCTTATATCCTGGAGTTAAAATAGATTTTGGGGGTGTTTGTATCATTTGATTTACACAACATGCCTACCACTTTGAAGATGCTAAATATTTCTTACTGTGAAACAAACACCCCCCAAAGTCAATACTTTGTAGAGCCACCTTTTGCAACAATTACAGCTGCAAGTCTCTTGGGGTATGTCTTGGCATATCTAGCTACTGCAATTTTTGCCCATTCTTCAAGGCAAAACTGCTCCAGCTTCTTCAAGTTGGATGGGTTCCACTGGTGTACAGCAATCTTTAAGTCATACCACAGATTCTCAATTGGATTTAGGTCTGGGCTTTGACTAGTCCATTCCAAGACATTTAAATGTTTCCCCTTAAACCACTCAGTGTTGCTTTAGCAGTATGCTTAGGGTCATTGTCCTGCTGGAAGGTGAACCTCCATCCCAGTCTCGAATCTCTGGAAGAGTGAAACACGTTTCCCTCAAGAATTTCCCTGTATTTAGCACCATCCATCATTCCTTCAATTCTGACAAGTTTCCCAGTCCCTACCTATGAAAAACATCCCCACAGCATGATCCTGCCAGCACCATGCTTCACTTTGGAGATGGTGTTCTCGGGGTGATGAGAGGTGTTGGGTTTGCGCCAGACAAAGCTTTTTCCTTAATGGCCAAAAAGCAACATTTTAGTCTTATCTGACCAGAGTAAATTCTTCCATATGGTTGGGGACCACATGCCTTTTGGCAAACACCAAACGTGTTTGCTTATTTTTTCTTTAAGTAATGGCTTTTCTTCTGGCCACTCTTCCATAAAGCCCAACTCTGTGGAGTGTACGGCTTAAAGTGGTCCTATGGACAGATACTCCAATCTCCGCTGTGGAGCTTTGCAGCTCCTTCAGGGTTATCTTTGGTCTCTTTGTTGCCTCTGATTAATCCCCTACTTGCCTGGTCTGTACATTTTGGTGGGCTGCCCTCTCTTGGCAGGTTTATTGTGGTGCCATATTCTTTCAATTTTTTTATGGATTTTATGGATTTTTTTTTATTGATTTTTTTTTTCATTTCACTTCACCAATTTGGACTATTTTGTGCATGTTCATTACATGAAATAAAAATATAAATCAATTTAAATTACAGGTTGTAATGCAACAAATAGGAAAAACGCCAAGGGGGATGGCTACTTTGCAAGGCACTGTAGATTGTCAACTTGATTCATGATGATGACTGCTTGTCTAGCTAAGATTCTGAAAGTATGATGTTGACAATCATTTTATCTGTGGCCAATGACCCTGAGCCTTCTTGGGTAGGCACTTCTAATGTAAATTTATGGCAGCATCCAATGGGCTTGAATTTTCGAGCTCTCCCCGTTGATTTTGGAGTAACATAGTGTCCCCATGAGTGACAGAACACTGAGCCAATCACGGCGCAACTAGAGAACATTACCAACCCCTACACTCTGTATTTTGCGTTGGCTACCCCACCACCACAAAGCACTGAGCTATGCTGAAACACCTGCATTTTGGAGCTGCCTTACTCAAGAAAGAAAAAAAAGAGACCATGTTTGTATATGGCTTTATTTAATCAATGATTATTAAAAAGAAATTGCAAACTGATGTGCGACACAGATTAATGCCAAAATAAAATGCAAAACAGGCAACAAATGTATTTGATATTTTAGCTAAACAGGTGTGGCTCAAAACAGGTGGCCACTCGACCATGTTGCCTTATTTCATGACTTAACATGGGATCTGACTGTCACCCCGGCACATTTTAGATGGCGTGAAACCTACTTGGTGAAACCGGAGGTGATGGTACTGGGGTGGGGGAGATTAGTGAAATGCACAGGCTGTTCCTAGAAGAATCTAGGAGGGAGCCAGAAAAGCCAAGTGAGTGTGGGTCCAACTGACAATCAAGCATTAGGGAGCTGAGGTAATCAGATATAACATCCAAATGGGGGGCAGTGTACATTTGAGAGGCAGCAGTCCAAAATGGGATGAGAAAAGACACCTCCTTGACCTCAGGAGACTTTCCAGAGATATTAAGGGTTGGTGTCTATTACAAAACAATAATTCAATGCAACGGTGGCCTTTTCAGTCCTTAGGTTGCAGTTTGTGCAGACGTGTAATACTTCTGTAGCTTGAGAGGGCTAGCATTTCACTTAGAATGCAGCTATATGTTTTTCAGCCCTTAATGGAGATTCAAACTATTCTTACACTCTATGCATATGCATCCATTTTTAATTTAATTTCAATGTCTTTAAAAGGACTTCTTTGAAAACTAGATATATTATGTATTTTTCATCCAACTTATTAAAATATACTAGGAAATAAATGACAGAAAATCAAACAAAAACTGGGGCTTTATCTCATATAGGAAATAGATAAAACAGAAGAAAATAAGCTTTTATGGCAATCATATCCCCCAAGGCCAATGTCAGTCTCATTCTGCAAAATGCATAATTTTGTTTAATAGAACAAAACAATGAATAAACTGACCAGGTGAAAGCTATGATCCCTTATCAGTGGCAACCGGTCATCCAGGACCCATATTTCCACGGCTATGTTCATGTATGCAGTGGATAAACAGTGCCTTCGGAAAGTATTCAGACACTGACTTTTTCCACATTTTGTTATGTTACAGCCTTATTCTAAAATGGATAACATTTTCAGAAATCCTCAGCAATCTACACACAATACCCCATAATGACAAAGCAAAAACAGTTCTTTACATTTTACAATTTTATAAAATATGAAAACAGATATACCTTATTTAAAGAAGTATACAGACCCTTAGCGATGAGACTCAAAAATGAGCTCATGTGCATCCTGTTTCCATTGATCATCCTTGAGATGTTTGTACAACTTGATTGAAGTTCACCTGTGGTAAATTCAATTGATTGAACATGATTTGGAAATGCACACACCTGTCTATATTAGGTTCCACTTTTGACAGTGCATGCATGTCAGAGCAAAAATCAAGCGATGAGGTCGAAGGAATTGAGTGCCAAGACAGGATTGTGTCGTGGCACATATCTGGGAAAGGGTACCAACACCTTAATGCAGCATTGAAGATCCCCAAGAACACAGTGGCCTCCATCATTCTTAAATGGAAGAGGTTACAAACCACCAAGACTCTTCCTAGAGCTGGCCGCCCGGCCAAACTGACCAAGAACCAAATGGTCACTCTGACAGAGCTCCAAAGTTCCTCTGTGGAGATGGGGGAACCTTCCAGAAGGACAACCATCTCTGCAGCACTCCACCAATCAGACGTTTATGATGGAGTGGCCAGACGGAAGCCACTCTTCAGTAAAAAGCACATGACAGCCCACTTGGAGTTTGCCAAAAGACACCTAAAGACTCTCAGACCATGAGAAACAAAATTCTCTGGTCTGATGAAACCAAGATTGAACTCTTTGGCTTGAATGCCAAGTGTCACGTCTGGAGGAAGCCTGGCACTATCCCAACGGTGAAGCATGGTGGTGGCAGCATCATGCTGTGGGGATGTTTTTCAGCAGCAGGGACTAGGAGACTAGTCAGAATCGAGGCAAAGATGAATGGAGCAAAGTACAGAGGGATCCTTGATGAAAACCGGCTCCGGAGCACACAGTACCTCAAACTGGGGCGAAGGTTCAACTTCCAACAGGACAACCACCTTAAGCACACAGCCAATACAATGCAAGAGTGACTTCGGGACAAGTCTCTGAATGTCCTTGAGTGGCCCATGCAGAGCCTGGACTTGAACTTATCGATCGTCTCTGGAGAGACCTGAAAATAGATGTGCAACGACAAACCTCATTCAACCTGAGAGGATCTGCAGAGAAGAATGGGAGAATCTCCCCAAATACAGATCCGCCAAGCTTATAGCGTCATATCCAAGAAGACTCGAGGCTATAATCTCTGCCAAAGGTGCTTCAACAAATTACTGAGTAAAGGGTCTGAATACTTATGTTATTTTTATGTGCACCAAAAAATAAACTGGTTTTGCTTTGTCATTATGGGGTATTGTGTGTAGATTGATGAGAGAAAAACAAACAATTTAATACATTTTAGAATAAGGCTGTAACATAGCAGAATGTGAAGAAAGTGAAGGGGTCTGGATACTTTTTGAATGCACTGCATTTTCATAATGTTATGATCTTGTGAAGGCTGGCTGAATTTTGGCAAAGAGTATGTTCTTTTACCTCAGCATCTCTACAGATTCTCCCTGTTTTTGTTTGCTTGGAAATGTTGATACTGTTGATACTGTTATCAGAAGAAACTGTGTAACCTAGCATTTATAATGGTTATGAAATGCATTGCCATTAATTGGAAGGTTGGTTATCAAAATGTCACAATGGATGGCAGAAATGTTATGTATCACTCAATCTGATTTGTTACAAGGGTATACTGTGCAACTTCACAAGGTCTGGGTTCCTTATATTGAAAAGCCTGCTGTATGACAAAAGGGGTCTGTAATGAAAACATTAGATTTTTTTAGTCGAGCAGTCATAAATATATATATTTTTTCATGGCACACGAGACACCTGTGTGATTTGCGCCTGTCTCAGTGGACTAATCCATTGAGGATGCTACAAGGATGCCACTGTCAGTGCTTCTAGAAGTAGTGGGTGGAGGAGTCAAGCGCAGAGAGCAGGGTAGTAGATACGTGGATAGTTTATTCCCAAAGCAACAGTGTCCGTCAACGCCACAGGGCGCTAAAATACCCAGTCCAAAACAACAGGACGAAACGGTTCGGGAAAAATAACATCCACAAAAATCACACACACCAAATAACAGAAAACAAGCCCACACAAAAGCCGGCGGGCCTACCGGGTTTAAATAGCCCAAAACCTAAACAAGAAACCGGTGCAACTAATCAGACAAAACTAAATGAAACAGAAAAGGGGATCGGTGGCAGCTAGTAGGCCGGCGACGCAGAGCGCCGCCCGAACAGGAAGAGGCACCATCTTCGGCAGGATTCATGACATTACCCCCCTGATGTGCAGCTCCCTCAGTGCGCCGACCCCGGCCTCGAGGGCGACCCGGAGGGCAAGGCGCAAGGCGATCCGGGTGGAGGCGGTGGAAGTCCTTCAAGGGGGAAGGATCCAAAATGTCCTCCACCGGTACCCAGCACCTCTCCTCCGGACCGTACCCCTCCCAGTCCACGAGGTACTGCAGGCCCCTCACCCAGCGTCTCGAGTCCAGAATAGCTTGTACCGTGTACGCCCGGGACCCCTCGATGTCCAGAGGGGGCGGAGGGACCTCCGGCACCTCACCTTCTTGTAGGGGACCAGCTACCACCGGCCTGAGGAGAGACACATGAAACGAGGGGTTAATGCGATATTAAGAGGGAAGTTGTAATCTATAACACACCTCGTTTATCCTCCTCAGGACTTTAAATGGCCCCACACACTGCGGCCCCAGCTTCCGGCAGGGCAGGCGGAGGGGTAGGTTTCGGGTCGAGAGCCAGACCCTGTCCCCTGGTCCGAACACAGGGGCCTCACTGCGGTGGCGGTCAGCGCTCTTCTTCTGCTGTCCACCGGACTGGACTGCCCTCCAGGTCTCCCTAGAGCGCTGTACCCACTCCTCCACCGCAGGAGCTTCGGTCTGACTCTGATGCGACGGAGCCAGGACCGGCTGGTAGCCCAGCACACATTGGAATGGCGACATATTCATGGAGGAGTGACGGAGTGAGTTCTGGGCCAACTCCGCCCATGCGACGTACCTCGCCCATTCTCCTGGCCGGTCCTGGCAATACGACCACAGAAACCTACCCACTTCCTGGTTCACTCTCTCCACCTGCCCATTACTCTCGGGTTGATAACCAGAGGTCAGGCTGACCGAGACCCCCAGACGTTCCATAAACGCCCTCCAAACACGGGACGTGAACTGGGGACCTCGATCAGATACGATGTTCTCCGGCACCCCGTAGTGTCGGAAGACATTGGTAAATAGAGCCTCCGCAGTCTGTAGGGCCGTAGAGAGACCAGGCAATGGGAGGAGACGGCAGGATTTAGAGAGCCGATCCACAACTACCAGAATGGTAGTTCGGGGGAAGATCAGTAAGAAAGTCCACCGACAGATGAGACCAGGGCTGTTGTGGAACCGGGAGGGGCTGTAATTTCCCTCCAGGCAGGTGCCTAGGAGCCTTACTCTGGGCACACACCGAACAGGAGGAGACATAGAGCCTCACGTCCTTGGCTAAGGTGGGCCACCAGTATTTCCCCTTATGACCCCGCACTGTCCTCGCAATCCCCGGATGACCTGAAGAAGGTAGTGTGTGAGCCCGCCGAATCAATTGATCACGGACACCAAGCGGCACGGCACATACCTGAGACCGGTAGGACACTGTGAAGGCGCAGGTTCCAACCCCAACGCCCGCTCAATGTCCGCGGCCACCTCCCATACCACCGAGCCACCAGCCTAGAAGCTGGAAGGATGGGAGTAGGATCGATGGACCGGTCCTCGCTGTCATAGAGACGGGACAGCGCGTCGGCCTTAGTGTTGAGGGAACCTGGTCTATAAGAGATCGTAAATCTAAATCGGGTAAAGAACATGGCCCACCTAGCCTGACGAGGATTCAGTCTCCTCGCCGCCCGGATATACTCCAGATTGCGGTGGTCAGTCCAGATGAGGAAAGGGTGTTTAGCCCCCTCAACTCCATACCTTGAGGGCTTTTACCACAGCTAGCAACTCCCGGTCCCCCACATCATAGTTCCGGACCCAGCATCTTAGAAAAGAAAACGCAGGGGCGGAGCTTCGGTGGCGTGCCCGACGACGACCGCCGAGTGCCGCCAGAACAGGAAGAGGCACCATCTTCGGCGGGATTCGTGATAGCCACGTTCCAAGATTATGGGGATTGTGGCTCAGATGCACAAGGCATGTCTCTCTCCTTCCATTTTATAACTTCATTGTGTGCATTGTTTGCTGTGTCTATCAATTCCCCATTACATACATCACCAGTAGTAGCCTATTTACCGTTCATTTCCATAATTTCTAATCTGAAATTTTTGTTTGGTTATGGTCATTTCTGTATTATTATTATACTATTATTATACTATTATTATTATTATTATTATTATTATTACAGTCATTTACCATTCATTCTCATTGTCGGAGTGGACATGTGTTTTGCAGAACTCACAACTTATGCTACACTTGTGAGGAACAAGTTTTTGTTTATTTTATTACATTTACGAGTTTTATCAATTTATTCATAGTCTTTTGTTTGAAATGCTCCTGTCATTGTTGAGTAAGGACGTGCACCTGATTACGCATATAGAGGAGTACTAGTTTACCTGGCTTGTGCGCAATTGTAGGCCTATAAATGTGACTATTTTCAGAAAACTAGGCTTATGTCGCCATTTGAACGGAAACTTTTTTTTAATTATCAAAATGCGTTTTTGGGGCAGAAATGCTTTCTCAAACATGCAAACTTTCATGCGCCTTAATAACAAACTTGTATGCCATCTGTAAATGAGAATACAATTGTTAAATTACGAGCCTAGTTGATTTAACCACAGAAAAAGACAGGAACCTTCCCACTAGCCATGATTGGCTGAGATAATGAGTGGGCTGGACATGCCAAGAGATGAGTTTGGATTGGTCTGCCATATAGCACAATTCTGTCTATTTGAGCTGGTCAGTATGTCTAGGTAATCCATTCTAACATGGCTTTCTTTTTATGTATCGCATAGTAAAACTGCATAAGTCTAATGTCAAGTTAAAGTGTACTGTTAGCTTGCTAATGTTATGGAGAAATGGAGATGGAGAAAACTGTCTTCGGATTACATCTTCTAACTAAGGTCAATCATGGCATTCGACAGGAGACGCGTCCATCGATGATGTATACGGGTTAGTCTAGCTAGCTACATTTTCAGATATTACACGTTTCTAATATTGACTAAGTGGTTTCATTTCAAGTTAAAGTGTACTGTTAGCTAGCTAACATTAGCTGGCTGGCTCGCTAGCTAACATTACGTGTATGATATTATTATTCGTATCTCAGATCCATTTGCTTGACTAGTTATAGCCTAATGTTAGCTAGCTAACATTGAACCTGGTTGGATTCATGCAGGGTAGTAACGTCATGAGTTGGGATTATGGTTCAATGTTTACCTAGTTAGCTAGCTACATGTGTTATCAAAAGACTCTCATCTGAGTGTGCTAGATCGCAGAATAACTGATGAATTTACAAATACTCAACACCCGTTGAATATGGCCGGTGTCAGTAAACGTTGGCAAAAAAGCATAATAAAATGTACAGTCACCAACGCTCTGGATAACATGAAAACAGCCTAACTAGCTCTGCTAGGATGAGTAAAATGGTCAGAGTGGAGTGTTCTCTCGTGATGTGTCTGGAAGCAGCTAGCAAGCTAGCTAACTTTAGCTTGGGTGCTTGACTGCCGTTGTGAGGTCAGAACGTCCAGTGTGCGCTTGATTGATCTGAGAGTAAAACACTCTGAATTTTATGAACGGAAAATCCGACAGCACAGTCACCAGCACTCTGGATAACGTATCAAACTAACCAGCTCTGCTAGGCGAGTAATGTTCAGTAAGCTGTTCTCTCATTTGTGTCTGGAAGTAGCTAGCAAGTTAGCTTGCATAACTGCTTTTTTATTTTTATTATTTTTATAATAAACAAAACAAATACAAAAACAAGTACATAAACCTGACAGGGGTATTACATATTAAGATACATTTTCAATTTGTGAAAAAAGTTATGGTACCTATTGCTTTTTTATTTTTATACTTAATGATAATATCAAAATAATATATAAATTCTATCCTAAACAATGTGAAGAGGGGTTTGTTCTCTGCCCACTTCATTTTATGGATAAAGAATCTGCCATGACAAATGAACAATGAACATTAAATCAGGGTGCATATAATTTGGATCAAAATAAAACATAATATCAGAGTCTTTCAAGCTAACATTTAATAGTAGTTTATTTTAAAATAAAAATGTCTAACTCATTACAAAATCTTATGACATAAGAACAGTCCCAAAATAAACGCTCCTGGTCACAAGCGCAAAATTCACATTTGTTATCAATAGCTATTTTGAATGTATAATAAAGGTATTGACTGCTGTTGTTAGTACAGAACCCTCGGATCAACTGTTGAAGAGATGGGTGGGGCCAAAGTTTAAGAGGGTGTGAATGATGCTGAATGGGTGTAGACAAAGGAGGGCTCTCCAGTAGTAGTACCAAAACATTCAAAGGCCATTTTCTCAAAAGTGAGTTTGCAAGTTTATCAACTTTCAAAGAAATATTACTTGCCTATTGTTCCTGTATGATATACCATTTTGTAGCTCTGAGTCTCTACTTTTATCTAATTGTAAAAACACAATTTCAAATTTTCTTACATAAGTCCGATTTGAGCAGGTCGGTCACAAATGTGCCAATCTGGGGATGTCTGATTGTCTTAACTCACCACCACTAATGAGCTGTGGAGCTTCTCAAAGTATTGTTTTTTTTCACCTCAAACAGCAGGTAAACAAAGTCTGTTTTTAGAATCAATTGAGAATGACAATAGGCCCTCAATGTTGGCTATTAATTACATAGTTGGAAATAAAAGTTACTTTTATATTTGTGTCATTTTCATTTAGATTAGATAGAATGTATATTAACCACAGACAATGATTTTGAGATACAAAGTCTACTATAAATTAAATTGTTCCACAAAAATGTGCATATGAAAATCATAACTGGCACTCAGATCGGTAGAAAAGGTAAGATAAATTGGCACTCTAAATGGAAAAGGTTGCCGGCCACTGGCTGGTGTAGCCTATTACCAGCAACTTCAGGAGCATAACGGCAGAATCTGTGAAGGACAGCAACAGCGGGAGAAAGGTCAAGAGCAGGATTTTTTTCTTCTGGTTAGGCTATCTTGATCTCTGGCTCCCTTTGAGTAATTTGTGTGTCTTCATTATTTAATAAAATAGTGTGCTTAAAGCATCAGTTCCTTTTATTAAAGCACATAGGGTGTGTCTATATATGAAAAAATATAAGTTTAAAAATGTTGACCAATCGATTGGTCGAAAAGAAAAGACTGCTCTCGGTGAAGCAATATTTTTTGTATTTGGTCTGGGACAGCCCTAATAGAAATGCAGGAAATGAGTTGTAGAGGCCCAAAAAAGGGAGGACCCCTGCCAGGTTATGTCCCGCCCACTTCTAAAACCAAAGTTGCACCCCTGGTAGTAGGAAATCTAGATCTGGAGGCAGTGCTTCGGAAGGAAGGCAGTAGTGCTGCACTTAGCCAATGTCTGTATTTATGTAGCGTATGTCTGTTTGTGTAATTTGTCCCTGATTTACTGCACTAAGCCAATCTCCTTACAATTTGGGAAATTGGGGATATCACTTTTCACCAGCTGAGGGAGCAATTGCACAATAGTTAATTTCTCTCAGTGCACTGTTACTAGGCGTGGGCACACCGCATAATTGTCAAGGTTATCATATTATTCAGCAAAATTCCTCGTAAGCCACTGATGCTGACAGGAATGTGCATTATGTTGTCTTTTACTTTAAAAAAACGACAATGTAGTACAATTACAAGTATTTAAAATATACAGCAACTGAATTAGCCCTACAAACATTATATTACATTAAGTTTAATTCATTCTCGTCTATGAATGTGAACCATTCCATATATTCTATGAATACAGCCTATAGTATATGCAGATAAAAGATCATGTTTCAAGAATGCATATTCAAATTCAAATTTCAGTGGCTTGCACCCATAGCAAAGGCATGACGTTTTGACATTCAATGCAATCGTTCATCATTGACATTTCATCATTGGTTCTCTACATGTAGGCTACTAGCTAGGGTGAAGGAAGCCATGAGTGAAGTTTTGTGACAAAAAAACATGCACCATGATGCCCTTATTTGCGCCAGCTGACACATATTAACGTGGTTTCTTGTATCTACACAAGGTTATTTATTCAGTTCATTCATCAAACAAAATACTATGGTGTAGCCCATATTGTTAAAACTCCCTTTCAAATGCATGGCGTGTACAAAAACGCTTAGACTCAACATGAATATCAAAATAAACACCGACTCCATTCAACTTAAATGGAATTTGGAGGTCCACACTTGGCTGAAAGATGTCTGCGTAGAACTGTGAGCGAATTTTCCCGGAACAGCCCCTGCATCATTTACTACCATTCTTCGGTCTGGTCTGTGGAGCTACGCTTTACTACGGACACGCCCCTCCACAAACTCACACTATGTATGATTCCGCCCTAGAAAATAGTTCCCCAAATAGCAGCACCATTGGGCTAAAGGTCTCCACCCTTATATTAAATCAAACACATACCTCAACTGTATCAAGTTGAGGGATAATTTCTATTGTGCAAAATAATCCCCATATTTAGTGTTTATGTTACTACGCAATGTGCATTTGGCGGGAAAGAGCAGTGTGGTTTGGCGGAGTGAGAAACCAAATCCGTAGTATTAAAAGCCACGGGAGCAGCTGTTGTTAATCTTGCAGTCAGCAGGGTGGTGATAGACACACGCAGCACTGGGCTCAAAGGACTTTACGACAACGGTGTTGACTTCGGCTCTTTTATTTCGCCTGCTTTCTCAACGAACAAGTATTTTGTTTGTGCTGTCACTGCTACGGTAAAAATATGCCATATTCCTTTTAATGTTTGTTTTTGACAGCTTGTACAAACTGGTCAATAAATGGAAATTTGACGACGCCTTAGTCAAATGCTAGACTTTTCTAGCTAACTATCTCTCGGCTAATATGGTTTCTCACTGTAAATTGTTAATCCAAGTTTTGACATTTAAATATATGGATTTTGCAATACAATAATTGAATGATTTCCCAACATCCGAGGCTGGAGACGGGCATTTAAATGAACTGATAGCTAAGGTTCTGACTCAGATCTAACATGACTCCTTTCTTTTTTCCCACTTTATTACAGGCAGTCACAATGCCGCTTAATTCAAACATGGCCAGTAAAAACTATGACTACGACTATGACTCGGTCCAGCCCTACTTCTACTTCGACATTGAGGAGGATAATTTCTATCACCGACAACACAGCCAACTCCAACCCCCTGCTCCAAGCGAGGATATATGGAAGAAATTCGAGCTGCTGCCGACACCACCGCTTTCTCCCAGCCGGCGACCCTCTCTATCAAGCCTCTTCCCTTCGACTGCAGACCAGCTGGAGATGGTCACGGAATTTCTCGGGGATGACGTGGTGAACCATAGTTTCATTTGTGACGCGGACTACTCCCAGTCTTTTCTCAAATCTATCATTATCCGGGACTGTATGTGGAGCAGTTTTTCGGCTGCTGCTAAACTGGAGAAAGTAGTGTCCGAGAGACTAGCAACGCTGCAAGCGAGGAGGGACTCTAGCGTGGCCGGGGAAGCTAGCACAGTAACCAGCACGAATCCAAACTTGAATTACCTGCAAGACCTGAACAACTCCGCATCGGAATGCATTGACCCTTCTGTGGTGTTGTTCCCTTACCCAGTTGCCGAGAACCCTAAACACACAAAAACGACTACAGCGTGTGCCATGGCATTGCCTTTGGATACCCCACCGAACAGTGGTAGCAGCAGCGATAGCGATTCAGGTGTGTATTATCGCCACATGTTAATGCTGTAATTAAATTATTCATAGCTGGACTGCATATCTTTTGCAGAAAGATATTACTCATGTTGTCATAGCATGCATACATCAGAATTGCGTTTTGTGATTTGTATTAATACAGTACTATGCGAGTACTGCTTTTAAGTGGGGCATGGGGTTTGCCATGTCACTGGTTTTTGCTTAAGGAGCGGTCTCCCTCAATTTCCAAGGGTGGGGAGTTGGCAGTTGCACCCACCTTGTGCAGCAATGCTCAGCAGAATGGTGGAGTTCGTTTTGTGTTACAGGGTGGGTGGAGATTTCAGTTAAAGACCAATGGAATGGTCTAAAATTAGCAAAT
This sequence comes from Oncorhynchus tshawytscha, assembly GCF_018296145.1. Taxonomy (NCBI): domain Eukaryota; kingdom Metazoa; phylum Chordata; class Actinopteri; order Salmoniformes; family Salmonidae; genus Oncorhynchus; species Oncorhynchus tshawytscha. The sequence goes on from NC_056438.1 coordinate 39,652,010, forward strand.
TCCGCCCACCCGGAGAACTGGGCTATGAAAACGAACTCCACCATTGAGGGGCAGGGAGCCAAAGTCATCAAATGGATGTGGTGATATATAGTCCACATGGATAATAAATGCTTGCTTTTTTTCACAGAAGAGGAGGAAGAGGAGGAAGAAGAGATTGATGTGGTGACAGTGGAAAAGAGAAAGTCTGTAAGGAGGTCAGACTTGCACATGTCTAGTAGCACACACCTCTGCCCCCTTGTCCTGAAACGGTGTCACGTCAACATCCATCAACACAACTACGCCGCTCACCCGTCGACAAGGAGCGAGCACCCCATCAAGAGGATTAAGTTTGAGAGCAGTGGGAGAGTACTCAAGCAAATCAGCAACAACCGCAAGTGCTCGAGTCCCAGAACGTCAGACTCTGAGGATAATGACAAACGCAGGACTCACAATGTGCTGGAGAGGCAAAGGCGAAACGAGCTCAAGTTGAGCTTTTTCGCATTACGGGACGAGATCCCGGACGTAGCGAACAATGAGAAGGCAGCCAAAGTGGTCATACTCAAAAAGGCGACAGAGTGCATTTTCAGTATGCAAACGGATGAGCAGAAACTGTTATTGTTGAAAGACCAGTTGAGGAAAAAGAGTGAACAGTTGAAAAGCAGACTAGAGCAGCTGAGGAACTCTCAGCAAGTTTAATTTATGAAAGGATGCCATGTTTTTATGCCTAAAGTAACTTGTGTAGAGTGGTGGTGCATGCAAATGCAAAAATGACTCATCACCGGTATCGGCCAGACACCTGGGCTGGAATCAGAATTATTTTCTTTCACTGCCTCACTTGAACTTTATAGGGGTTATCAATTTCTTATTTAAGTATTTTATTTTTATTGATGAAAGGTTCTGCACAGTTGTCTACCTTAACTTAATGCTTTTGTATGTTTTGTACATAATTCTCAAATGTATTGATCTCACAAATACATTTTTATAAATCATGTATGACTGGAGTCATGTGTCCTACCTTGTAATTAGAACTTAATTTGCATTAGATGGTCATGAGCATGGCTAGCCTGTTTACTCTGACCACACAGTCCTAGCAGCCTCATGCTAGCTGGCCTTTCGCCAACCCTTTAAATGTAATGTCAAAGCTCCATTTCACTCTACATGTTTACTGCACACAGCCATGTGCTTAAGGCTGTCCCACACTGTATGTCAGTGTCTTTTAATGTTCATTACATGTCACACTGACCACCCGGTTTCCTGATGGAACATAGGTTTACGAGTCTGTTGGTTTGAGAAACCTGCATGGTGTCATTTCCGGTTGTGTTCCTATTGGTCAGTCACAGGGATCATCTTGTAACACCAGCCACACTATACAGTGAAGGCTCAACATTTCTGTCAGAACATTGTCGGTGCCTATGACCACACGTAGTGATAATTAATCAACAAACCAAGACCCTTGCCGTGTCTGAATTAGCGTACTGCATACTATGTACTCATCGTCGCATACTTTTTAGCACGTACCATTTGGTAAAAAGTATGCCAAATTCAACAGCCCTGCATCACATTTACCAGCTTGACAATAGCTAATTTCTAATTTGATTAATTTAAACTCTGAATAGATATGCAGTTATAGGCCTACTCAGTATTCCTATCACATTCTACCTATACTGTAGTGCATATACCCCATCTATCCTATTTTAAAAGGACTGAATACATTAATTGAATTCAACATATTTAGAGACACAAGTGCTGTGTATTCTAGTACTGCCTAGTACACACCAACTGTTTAACTCAAGGGTATTGCACAGAAAAATGTGTAGAGTTGGGTGCATAGCATATTCAGATCTTGCTGAATCAAAACAACTAAAGCACCGATCAGAATGACAGCTAAGGCTTGCTCCATAAATGAAATAGGTAGCCTAGCCTACAAATCTAAACCAATCCATATGTTCAAATCAAAAGGTCTGATTAACTTGACAATAACACAGCAACATTCAGCTCCCCTTTGCTGATGAAGGCCACGAGAACAAAACACTTCAATGACCCAGAGGTCCACTTTGGGTAAATATGTAGCCAACGATGCAATACTAGTGGTCATTTTAAGGAGAACAAAAACTACATTAGCCTACATTTGAACACCAACTCAGAAGCTTTGCTATTCAGCATCTTCCCAAATAAGTAGCCTGGTTTTGTTTGGCTACTTGACCTAGTCCCTCAGCCCACCTCTTCCAATGCATTGTGGAAAAGTGTGCATCGAATTCTACAAGATGAAGAGCTGAAATGGGTGTAACATCCTGGCATTTAAACCATAGTAGCTTTTTTTTTTTAAATCACATACTATAAAACATTATTTTGGCATGCTGAGAATGCAACAAGCGTGATTGCATTATTTGCCACTACTGGTTGGTATCGGTAGCACATCCCCGTATCTAATGATCAGCTGTTGTCAAAGCCTAAATGAGTATGGCATCCGGGCATTTAAAGTATACTTAATTTTCAAAACGTTGCATACTTTTAAACTTTTTTAGCATTCTCAAACTGCCTACTATTTAGGACGCAAGTATGGGTATTCACACGGCTCCTGTCACACTGAACAAGCCAAGACATCAGACAATCATTTATGACCTAAGAATTTGGCTACACTGGTAATTTTGTCAAGGACGGCAAAATCGTGGTATAAGACGGCTAAAATTGTAGACAGTGCAGGCTTTTATGGTCAAATGCATGAACACAAAAGCTGCCCTGCCCCTCTGTAGTCCACGTGGGGAAAATAAGGCAGTGTATCGCAAGGGGGGAGGGGAACCAAGTTCACTCAAGTCATTTTAGTTAATCACTCAGTGTCTTTCAGTTTAGAATCTTGAATGACATGTACGCTACAAATGACTTTGTAAAGCAAACTAAACTGAACAAAAATATTAACGCAACATGTAAAGTACACCATGTTTCATGAGCTGAAATAAAAGATCCCAGAAATGTTCCATATGTACAAAAAGCTTATTTCTCAATTTTGTGCACCTTTGTCTACATCCCTGTTAGCCCATTTGTGGCCCAACCATGGCTGTGCCCCTGCCCAGTCATGTGAAATCCATAGATTAGGGCCTAATGAATTTATTTCAATTGACTGATTTCTTTATATCAACTGTAACTCAGCAAAATCTTTAGAATTGTTGCATGTTGTGTTTATATTTTTGTTCAATATATATTCATTTGAACTGTATACTTGGCAGTTTGAATGGGAAATCTTATCTGGCAGTAGTTTGACACCCATCCTCTTCCCCTTCCCTCATTCCCCAGTCCAAATGTCTCTGCTATTCCTCCCCAGCTGGCAATGTTTTGGAGATGACTTATTCTTACGCCAGGTGCTTGTCCCACTTCTCAGACTGTCACGAGAACTCAGGAATGTCTGAAAACGCTGAAAGGCTGAGTCATGATCCTGTTTTAGTCAAATGTCTCCCCTAGCGCCATTTCTCATTTTTAAAAGTCTGTTTGGATTATAGTTCATCTTGAGCAGTAAAATGCAGTGTTGTGTTCGAGACCATCTAAAGCGAGAACCGATTCAAGACCGGAGCAAATCGAGTCAGAGACCAAGTAAAGACCGAGACAAGAAAAATGTGAGCCCAATTCAAGACCATGATTGTAATTTTGTCAAATCACCACCATATCAAGAGTTCAAAGTATTTCTGTGTTCATATTTCAGAACAAAATATGAATTCTTTAGACATTCAGAACAGTAAAAAAATGAATGCTGAGGGAAAATAGAGACATTCTACAAATTATTACTAACCCAAACAGAGTGGGGAACAATGGGCCTTCTACGCCTTCAGAGAAGGGCTAAGGACTTATAAAATAATAATGATAATGATATTTTCAATGATGTTCTGATTTAATGTATTCAGTTTTTGTTGGAAAGGAAAGGGTTAACACTGAAGAATACCCCATTGTTGTTGGCTAGTTTGCAGCAGGTGTTATCAAAAAGAACTTTAAACAAGACATTATGTTTCAAATGATCATCATCTGGTGAGTGGAACTGTGCTTTCTATTGCAGCGCGCTTGTTTTTAGCCATCTCTTTGAAAATTATTTGTGTGGGGAACTGACAGTGTTACGCCCCTGAAAACAGGGGAGAAATAATCACGAGAGTGATACGGTGTTGTATTCTCAAAACGTTTAGTTCAATCTTTCACAAAAGTAACACATTACAAAACAACAGAAAACCCATTATACAAATAACACAGCAAAATATCTTATTAACAACGTACATGTTCATTCACAATCGACATAAAATGGCAGCTACTCTCAGTACGATGCTATTCTTCACTTCAACCGAGCAGGGCTAATATTACTCTCTTCAAACTTAACTCTAACTTCCTCAAGACGTTACTAAGACAGACCTTAAACACTCTTGACATGTTAGTGAGTTATAACATTTAAATTACTATTTTTATCATCAATAAAGTACCTGAAAACAGGGGAGAAATAATCACGAGAGTGATACGGTGTTGTATTCTCAAAACGTTTAGTTCAATGAGAAAAGACCGCGATTTTCCCCAGGAAAATGGGTGGAGACCAGAGCAAATCGATCTTCAGCTCATAGATTAAGGGCATTTCGTAGATGACAGATGAACACTTTTAGGCACCACAAAATAAAGTAATCAATATAACGTTTACACATTACTCTCACAATTCGTACCCTTTGACAGATTTTAACTTTAACACAATTATATGAATGTTATCAATCTCTATCAACTAATACTGAATGCATCTTCTTAACCTTAGATGTTTTAAGATCCTCACATACTATGAACTTACTAATACTTTTTAATGTATACCAGGCTATGAATATTTCCTTTACCCTGTCACAACAGCATATTAGTAACATGAAATGTTACAAAAATCTTTTCATATACACCCCCAAGAAGAATGCCACTTTTTAAAAATGATTTTCTGACAAGCGAGCACTTAGATATGACAATTTTCATGTAATACATTCTTAGAATGTTTGGGAATGACCTAATATTAAGGCATTTGTGAAAATTCTATAGTAATATAGAGTGAGAAAGCGGCCTTGCGTTTGGACAATTAAAAAGACACTGCTGTAAATAAACCTGAATAAAAACATCTGTCTTGTCCAGGGCTGGAGTCGACACCGGTGCGCTACAGCCAATCAGAGCTCCAGTAGGCCTTTATAGAAACATGTCATTTGCCACACGGGCCTGCCATTACGCACTTTGAACTGGACTGTGTGTTTACAGGCAATAGCAACAGCACGACTTTAGATCATTAGACTGCATTCGACAAAATCCACCTGAATGGATTTCTGCAAATATGTAAACACCATGGGAGTCCTCATATATTTTGGAACTTCACAGTCCTATTGATCAAACAACCATGAAAAGGTAGGCCATCTCTCCCTCAGTTCAGTTGCCTATGCACATCAACAAGAGCAACAACTAATGCTAGCCAGAGCGAGATAAGCTAAACTCTAGCGAAGGAACATTAGATAAACGCTCTCAAACTTTTCCAGCTAGTTGGCCATCAAAATCGCACTGATAAACAATGGGGAATTGTAGCCTCCTCGTCCTTCTGCAGCTTGCCTGCCAATGCATGTTTGTCCCAACCAAGCAACCAAGCTAACTGGCTAAAGTTGGCTAGCTTGCTAGCTAGCTACTTCAAGACAAAACGAGAGAACACCTCACTCTGACCATTTTCCTCGCCGTAGCAGAGCTGGTTAGGCTGTTTACATGTTATCTAGAGCGTTCTTGACTAAATATTCATTTTTTTGCCTGTGTTTACTGATACCGGTCATATACAGCGGCTGTTGCACATTAGTAAATTCAGCAGTTCTGTGCTCTGAAAACGTAGAATATAGCAGAAGTGAATTTGCGAATCCAAGAGATGTGCTTCCTGGATAACAGTTGTTAAAGTTCTTACTAGCTAACCAAATGACAGCTGCATCTCTAGCTGTGTATAGCCACCGGAAAACGATAGGAGGGGAAAAAGTCACTCACACACTCCTCCAATGGCATGACATGACATTCTCGTAGCAGCTACCTAGCTAACATTAGGCTCTGTGTTTTTAGCTTGCTGAAAGTATTCAAACCCCTTAACTTTTTCCACATTTTGGTCACAATACAGCCTTAATCTAAAATGGATTAAATTGTTCTTTCTCCCTTATCAATCTACACACAATACCCCATAATGACGAAGCAATAAAATAAATAAATACAACTGAAATATTACATTTACATAACTATTCAGACCTTTCACTCAGTTGCTGCACAGCTATTTTCAGGTCTATCCGGATATGTTAGATCGGGTTCATGTCCGGGCTCTGGCTGGGCCACTCAAGGACATTGAGACTTGTCCCAAAGTCACTCCTGCGTTGGCTTGGCTGTGTGCTTAGGGTGGTTGTCCTGTTGGAAGGTGAACCTTCGCCCCAGTCTGAGGTCCTGAGCACTCTGGAGCAGGTTTTCATCAAGGATCTCTCTGTACTTTGCTCTGTCAATCTTTCCCTCCCTCGATCCTGACTAGTCTCCTAGTCTCTGCTGCTGAAAAACATCCCCATAGCATGATGCTGCCACCACCGTACTTCACCATAGGGATGGTGCCAAGATTCCCCCAGAAGTGACGCTTGGTATTCAGGTAAAGTAGTTCCATCTTGGTTTCATCAGACCATAAAAGCTTGTTTCTTGGTCTGAGAGTCTTTAGGGACTTTTTGGCAAACTCCAAGAGGTCTGTTAAGTGGCCCGGGCAGCCAGCTCTAGGAAGAGTCTTGGTGGTTCCATACTTCTTCCATTTAAGAATGATGAAGGGCACTGTTTTCTTGGGGACCTTCAATGCTGCATACATGTTTTGTTACCCTTCCCCAGATCTGTCTTTTGACACAATCTACTGAAAATTCCTTCGACCTCATGGCTTGGTTTTTGCTCTGATATGCACTGTCAACTGTGGAACCTTATATAGACAGGTGTGTGGCTTTCCAAATCATGTCCAATCAATTAAACAGGAGGACTCCAATCAAGTTGTACAAACATCTCAAGTATGATCGATGGAAACAGGGCTGCACCTGAGCTCAATTTCAAGTCTCATAGGAAAGGGTCTGAATACTTATGTAAATAAGATATCTGTTTTCTAAAAACCTGTTTTTGCTTTGTCATTATGGGGTATTGTGTGTTGATTGATGAGGATTATCTGTTATTCAATCCATTTTAGAATAAGGCTGTAACGTAACAAAATGTGGAAAAAGGAAAGGAATCTGAATACTTTTCGAATGCACTATATATATTTTTTTTCGGCTGACTGACGTGCCCAAAGTAAACTGGCTGTTGCTCAGGCCCTGAAGCCAGGACATGCCAATAATTGGTACCATTGGAAAGAAAAGACTTTGAAGGTTGTGGAAATGTTAAAATAATATAGGACACTATAACACAATAGATATGGTAGGAGAAAATCCAAAGAAAAACCAGAGCCAATGCTCTTACAATGGAAACTATAGGGTCATGCTGAATTCTCGCTCCCAGGATGCAATTCATATGGCTTTCACAGGTTGTCAGCAGTCTATGTTCAAGGTTTTTAACTTCCAAAACTAATAAGAATAATGAGTTTTAGTACAGGGACACAGTCTTGGAAATGTGTGTTTGGGCTCGGGATGAAGACAAGATGCACCTGCTAAAATCGGTTTTCTATTGAACATACTTCTTTCCGTATGAAATATTATAGTTTGATTACATTTTAGGGTATCTGAGGAGTCAATAGAAATGTATTTTGACTTGTTGAAATAAGGGGTAGATTTTCGGATTCCTATCTCTGCATGTTGAAAGAGTGGATTACTCAAATCGATGGCGCCAACTAAACTGACTTTTTGGGATATAAAGAAGGATTCTATCTAACAAAACGACACTACATGTCATAACTGCGACCCTTTGGATGACAAATCACAGGAAGATTTTTAAAAAGTAAGTAAATATTTAATCGCTTTGTGAATTTATTAAACCGGTGGAAAAATATCAAACGGTCACATGACATGCTTTCGCTCTAATGGCTACTGTAAATCGAACAGTGCAGTTAGATTAACAAGAATTTAAACTTTCAACCGATATAAGACACTTGTATGTACCTAAATGTTTAATATCCATCATTTGTATGATTATTTATTTGAATTGCGCGCCCTCCAGTTTCACCGGAAGTTGTCACGCTAGCGGGACGCCTAGCCCTAAAAAGCTTATGTAAACTAACATAGAACTTTTTCCTCAGCCACATACAGTACGTGCCATGTGTATAGGCTGTGAGCTGAGTTTAATGTACACATACTCAACTACCCAACACAGACATAAACTGTTTACCTGCTCCTAGAGTCATCCAAACTAAGATAGGCTGTGTTGGCAGTTTGGCCTCAGCATTCCTACACCTGAGCATTCCTACACACATTCCTACACGCTCTATGAAATACATGTTGTGGAGAATGTGGACGGATTCACAGAATCCAGAAATTAAAATGGAATTCAACAATACAAAAAAAAGGTTTACTTTCTAGGAAATTAACTACATCTAATTGAACTTTATTAGAAAAAGCATTAATTTGACCAAGTGAATCGTAAGAAAATAACAAAATGCATCAGTGATTTGTATTTTCATGCAACAATCTGAAAAGGCACAGGAATGCCCCTGTCTGTGTGTATATGTGCAGTGCGTGCTAGTCTACACTTTGTGTAGCAGTTAGTGATGATGATAATTCTGTTACGTTTGTTGAAAGGATCGGACCAAGGCGCAGCGTGCGTAGAGTTCCACATACTTTAATATTGAAACTTACAACAAAAACAACAAAGAATTATAACAAACGTGCAGTATTGCAGTGCACAAGGCAACTACACAAAAACAAGATCCCAAAACAGAAAGGTGGAAAAAGGGCTGCCTAAGTATGATTCCCAATCAGAGACAACGATAGACAAATCAGAGGATTTGGTTGGGAACCATACTCGGCCAAAAATAAAGAAATAGACAACAATGTCCACCCCAAATCACACCCTGACCTAACCAAATAGAGAAATAAAAGGTCTCTCTAAGGTCAGGGCGTGACAAATTCAACATTTATTCCACATTGGTTCAATGGAATTTCACTGAAATGACGTGGAAACAACGTTGATTCAACCAGTGTGTGCCCAGTGGGAACCGTCTTCTAGTAGAGATGGAAAGACTTTCCCAAAAACCTTCTCAATGAAATGTTAACTACAAAGTAGCCTATGCTTACCTAGCAGAATGATATCATGATTACTTGCATAAATCCATTGGCCTTTTCGATGGCAAACTATGCAATCACTTTAGCGCAATAGCAACACCACTTAACCAAACAATGGGCTTCTTCTTCTTCTTCTTCTTCTTCTCCTTTGGTTTAATGGCGGTCCGCGTACAAACGTTTAAGGTTCATGCTGCCACCTGCTGTGCTAGAGTGTGTGATCAATCATGGTTTGTCACATTCTGTACTACCAAGAAAATAAATAAATACATTTCTACTAACTGCTAACAAACAGAGTAAATCCACTTACTACAGGAGCAGCCATAGTAGCTCCATCAGTCTGACAGTAGATCCACTTACTACAGGAGCAGTCATAGTAGCTCCATCAGTCTGACAGTAGATCCACTTACTACAGGAGCAGCCATAGTAGCTCCATCAGTCTGACAGTAGATCCACTTACTACAGGAGCAGCCATAGTAGCTCCATCAGTCTGACAGTAGATCCACTTACTACAGGAGCAGCCATAGTATCTCCATCAGTCTGACAGTAGATCCACTTACTACAGGAGCAGTCATAGTAGCTCCATCAGTCTGACAGTAGATCCACTTACTACAGGAGCAGCCATAGTAGCTCCATCAGTCTGACAGTAGATCCACTTACTACAGGAGCAGCCATAGTAGCTCCATCAGTCTGACAGTAGATCCACTTACTACAGGAGCAGTCATAGTAGCTCCATCAGTCTGACAGTAGATCCACTTACTACAGGAGCAGCCATAATAGCTCCATCAGTCTGACAGAAGATCCACTCACTACAGGAGCAGCCATAGTAGCTCCATCAGTCTGCCTAGTAGTTCCACCAATCTGTCTTACAGCCTCTGCGTATGATACATCATGATTGTTTCTATATCTCTAGGCCATTCTATACTCTCTCTGTACCAGGCATCCACCAAATGCGGCACTATGTCCCCCCCACAATTACAACAGTTAACCTTCACATTGCTTCCACAGTCACAGTAATCATGTTTTCCTCCACACATCTTTTCTTTCCACTGAGCAGCTAAATGGCCCATTCTTTGGCATTTAAAACACCGCAATGGGGGATGGGACAAATTCTCTGATTTTGAAACTAAGGAATCCTATCTGTACTTTTCCAGGCAAAACTTCAGCAGCACATCAATAAGCATTTACTTATTTAACAAGCTAAGTCAGTTAAGAACAAATTGTTATTTACAATGACGGTCTACACCAGCCAAACCCGGACGACGCTGGGCCAATTGTGCGCCGCCCTATGGGACTCCCAAACACAGCCGGTTGTTATACAACCTGGATTCGAACCAGGATGTCTGTAGTGACGCCTCTAGCACTGAGATGCAGTGCCTTAGACCGCTGCGCCACTCGGGAGCCTGTATTTGACCCTCTTTCCTACTGATCAACCTTTTGGCCTCTATCACTATGCCTCCCTTCACATTTTCTTCAATATCATCTATGGACATAGATATTGGGACCCCAGAAATGACTCCCCTTAAATTTGTAGAAGCTGCAGGGAGATGGCTTTTGATCTTCTTCCCATTGAAAGTTTCCATTTGAAGGATCTTCCCCTGCTGAGCATGGCTAGCACAGAATATTAGCTGTCTACCATTTCCAATGAACCAGGCTAGTTTAACATCACCTATTTCTTTCTTTACGTCATTGGTTAAAGGGATTGGGTGCAGATGCGCCCCTGTGGTCACATCAAACACCATCATAACGTTCCACTCCGACACATCATTGCTCTGGTTCCAATGGCCTCTCTTTTTCCTATTAATTTCCACTACAGACCATTCAGGTCCTTGACCCTCATCCTCCCAACCTATATCATCAGAACTATCATCCATATTGATCACATTTTAGCACAGCAGTTGCTTCTCCAACCTTTTCTCCATATACCCCATCGCAGCCCTAACTGCATACATTTGTCTCCTTCTGGTGTGCACTTGCATTAAAGGGTAACTATACCCAAAAATGGAAATGCTTAATTTTCTTCCAGACTTCAAAAATTGTCTCCTGAAGTGGTTTAAACATTGTTGTGGACATCAATTTTGTTGTTTTTCTATTAATGAAAGTGTTATTTTCAGAGCGAAAACCTGGGAAAACTGTGAAGAAAGGAAACCTGGATAAACAAAACGGAGAAAACGAAATTTGGGGAAAAACTAAACAGAATCAGGCAAGAAATAAAACAGTTTTTATAGGGCCCTATACACATCTGGCCGCCAACACAGCAAAAGGGTCCAAGTGCAGTGTATATTTACATACCCCGCTGTCCTGCTGTCTGGGTGTGTGCGTATGCGTGTACACATGACCTGTGGTTACCCCTGGCAGCAAGGAGTCGGTACAGTGACCCAGAACTGGAGTTGAGGAACACGAGGCTTTCGTGGAAAGCATGCCGGCTCTGTGCTAATATCAGAGGGGCCTCTTCCACCTACAACGTGTCTACCCACCTGGGGCTACTCTTTCTCCCAAGCCATAGTAGGGACAACAAATCTGTGACAGTTTTCATTCCCCATTTAGTGTTAAACTGTCTTTCCCTCTTCTTCATCTTTCCCTCTCTGTTTCTCTCTCTCTCCTTCTCCTCCTTCTTCTTCTTGAGCCTGTCTCAGACATTGGGGAGCAGACCCAGACTCTGTCAGGGTGACAGCAGGTGTCCAGGGAGTCCCTGGTCTCTTACCTCTGAGCCCTGAATATGTCCCTTTCTGTCAGAAGAAGCCTGGACTAGTCCCACGTAACCCCACGGAATGACCTTTATGATGCTCCCCAAAACACACACACACATAAAAATTATGTGCACACATACATACCCTGTTGACCTCTAAAAACACCAAAGCTGTACCCCTGCCAAGAGTTACACACACTCACACACTTAACATTTCCATTGAAACAGAGACCAGGAAAAGGGATTGCGTTGTAAGGATATTTGGGTTTTAAAACCATGTACAGTGCTTTCAGACTTTATTATATGCTAAGCCTTATAAAGGCTGGCACATGCTTAGAATAAGGGTTTCCCCTCTTTCTTCATATTCTGTGCAGTGGCTAAATCAGTTCAACACAATTAAAAAACATCGTAATAATGGCATAGCAGGTGGTCAACCAGGTCCAAGTCAGGAACTTGTTTTAAGATACAGTGCCTTCAGAAACAAATGTAGTTGTTTTACAGCCGGAATTTAAATTGGATTAAATTGAGATTTTGTGTCACTGGCCTACACACAATACCCATTAATGTCAAAGTGGAATTATGTTTCTAGATTTTTTAAAAAACAAATTAAAAATGAAAAGCTGAAATGTCTTGAGTCACACCTTTGTTACGGCAAGCCTAAATATGTTCCAAAGTTGTGGCAAAATGGCTTAAGGACAACAAAGTCAAGGTACTGGAGTGGCCATCACAACGCCCTGACCTCAATACTATAGAAAATTTGTGGGCAGAACTGAAAAAGTGTGTGCGAGCAAGGAGGCCTACAAACCTGACTCCGTTACACCAGTTCTGTCGGGAAGAATGGGTCAAAGTTCACCCATCTCTTTGTGGGAAGCTTGTAGAAGGCTACCCAAAACATTTGACCCAAGTTAAACAATGTAAAGGCAATGCTACCAAATACTAATTGAGTGTATGTAAACGTCTGACCCACTGGGAATATGATGAAAGAAGTAAAAGCTGAAATAAATCATTCTCTCTTCCGTTATTCTGACATTTCACTTTCTTAAAATAAAGTGGTGGTCCTAACTGACCCAAGACAGGGAATTTTTACTATGATTAAATGTCAGGAATTGTGTAAAACTGAGTTTAAATGTATTTGGCTAAGGTGTATGTAAACTTCCGACTTCAACTGTAAATTTTTCTAGCAGTAGACTGTGATCAATAATGTCAAAAGTCCCACTGAAGTCAAAACAGCTCCCACAATCTTTTTTTTCATAAATTTCTCTCAGTCAATTGTGTAAGTGCTGTGCCTGTTGAATGTCCTTCACGATGAGCGTCCGGAAAGTCTGTTGTCAATTTGTTTCTGTAAAATAGCATTGTATCTGGTCAAACACAATTTTTTCCAAAAGTTTACTATGGGTTGGTAACAGGCTGATTGGTTGGCTAAGGGGGCTTTACTATTCCTGGATAGGGGAATGGCTTTTGCTTCCCTCCAGGCCTGAGGGCACACACTTTCTAGTAGGCTTAGATTGAAGATATGGCAAATAGGAGTGGTAATATTGTCCGCTATATTATCCTAATTTTCCATCCAAATTGTCAGACCCCGGTGCCTTGTCATTATTGATAGACAACAATAATTGTTTCACCTCTTCCACACTCACTTCACAGAATTCTAAATTACAATACTTGTCTTTCATAAATTAAGAATGTGTTCTTAACTGACTTGCCTGGTTAAATAAAGGTTAAATAAAAAATCTAAAATAAAATAATTTAGTCAGTTATACTTGGAAGTGAAGTGTCAGCGTTTGTTGCCTAAATTTGCTAATCTTGTAATAATCTGTAGCTACAGTTCTCTGCAGTCTACTACACCTGAGACGCACTGAATTGCACTACAATGTTCGTACTGTATTTTTTGGTATGTTACTTTTACCATATATCGTTTTTTTTTTATACCCAGTTCTCTTTTTGAGTTAGCATTAAATATTGTACACTCCCCTGTATTTTAGATTTTGAAACATTCTTTGGATATATCTGAATGTCTAACATCTGTTTGATGCTACGGAGCCCTGTACATCTTATATAAATATATTTTGTGAGTACATAAGGGCAGACAAATTTTGAGGTTTGATCAAAAATATCCATATTTATTTGATGGTCCTTTCTCCAGCTTCGGTACACTGGGACTGGTGGAGGCAGAGTACTTGTGGCGAATGTTCTTGTCCCATCTGTGGTGTAAAGTCAGCTAGATAAGACTGATGGAAGTGGTGTAGGGCTCATAGACCTTAACCACCAAGTGTTTGGACCTCTTGCAGAAGATTTGCTGGTACTGCCTGTCTCCTGGAAGACATAGTTGTGGTGTTACCATTTTACACTTTTTGTGGAAGGGACGTAGGACAACATGCCTTTGTTGGTAAAGGTGCCAACTGATTGGGACCTAAGTATTTAGAGAGACTGCTTTTGAGAGGAAAGATCAGGGAACAAAGTGAATGGGCTGGGGGCTGCAGAAGGTGTGAAATGTCTTAGGAGGGCAGTTTTTACACAGTATGTGTTCTTGTGTATGGGCAATTGAGGAGCAATGGCACCTTTCAATCCATTCTCATACACAACAACACATTTACTGTCTCTAAGCGCAACCAAAACCCCCTTCCTCATCTCAAAGACCTGTCTGTAAACCTCCCCAGCCCACTGACTTTGACATATCATTCTTGTCTAGAGAACCATGGCATTTTTTGTAGACGTATCTATTGTGTTTTGAGAATCTGCAGAGCAAAGCAGGAGGTGATTGTGTCATTACTGTTGTAGTCTTGATTTTATACCTTTCAGTGTCCCTCGTTTTTGTCCCACAATCTAGTTGTGCTGCATAAGCGCAAGGTGCGTCCCTTCCCTCATTTTTGTGCACCCAAAATGCCCCGCTTTGGGGTATTTTTCAGCAGGGCCTGTGGAATGACACCAGAACCTGAGTTTTACAGAAAGAAAAGGTGAAAAGAGAAGAGGGGTAGACTAAATTGATAAACATGGTCTGGAAGGTATTCTGTATTCCTAAAGTTACCTCTAACCACCTGCAACCCCATAACACAAACACAACTCATACAAACACTACCCATACAAACACAACCCATACAAACACAACCCATACACACACTACCCATACAAACACAACCCAATACAAACACTACCCAATACAAACACTACCCATTACAAACACTACCCATTACAAACACTACCCATACAAACACTACCCATTACAAACACTACCCATACAAACATTACCCATACAAACACTACCCATACAAACACTAACCATACAAACACTAACCATACAAAATCTTGGCAGTCAGCTTGTAAATATTCTTGCTAATTTACCTTCACATTGTGCAGAGTTTGGGGTTGGAAACACATTCTGGTGGAATCAAATGATGTACCACCTTCAACAAAACACACAACAATACAATTTAACCACCCCACTAATTGTATTGATCTCTATTAAACTGGCTAGCTTAGCATACCTAACATGGACATTTCAATATTGTCAGCTTGTTAATGTCACTAAATGTGCAGCAATATTGCCTGCCAGCTAACCAACATAGATCATTTATTCACATTCATCATTATTACTAACACACAGAGAGTGAGTTAGCTATATTGACATTTCAATGTTTAGTAATGGAGTGCTTTCCAGACAAGGTGGAATAGATGGCTACCGGGTTGAGTTACTCTTATTTGCTACCATTAGCTAGATGCGTTAGAATGAACTGTTTTCATGGTTGAGGTCAAGGTCATAGGCTAACCAGTGGAAAGCCATAGCTTGAATGCTGACTGGTAGTTTGACCTCTGCCACTGATTATAACACCATACTGTGTAAACCAAGAGTATTTGAAAGAGGTGTTTCTAAGTATTGGGATGGGAAAAAAGCTTGCTCACCTATGGTTTCCCCAGAGACTGTAACTCATTCTGGAATAGAGTTGAGACGGCTAACTGATGGCTAACGGTGAAGGTCACACAATCGCTCCCCTCTCCCCTCCTCCATGTAAAGCTTCCGCATGCATCGGTTCGGCTGGCGCCTCGTCGAGTTCGGCTAGGGGAACCAAATCAGTGTGCTCGCATACCTTCGACTTTCGCTTGAAAAACAAGACAAAAGCAGCAACAGTATTGTTTGTCCATTTTGCTATGCCATAGCCAGTATACTCTTCCTCAAAATAGTCAGAATTAATCTAAGTTAACTGAAGAAATCTGTCATGAATTTTGATGTTTTTGCCGAGGAATCTTTATTGCGCAATTTTAACTAGGATGTTTGGTGCATTATTTCTCAAGTGGAAAAATGTGCATGAAAACATGTTATCTATAGTTGAATGACAATTAAAACTTATTTGAAGAATCCCTACTGTTGACCAATAACAGACAAAGGGGCGTAGACTTCAGCTTTCAATCTTCAGATTGCCTAGAGAAAAACATTTGTGTGCACAAACAGCAGAAAAAACCCTTGCCGAAGGCCAAAAATAACAAAAATGAAACACTACCTCTCCCCAGGGAGGAATTGTTTTGCTCTTGTCCCCCCTTCTCCTCCCTCCTCTCTTTGACCCCCTTATATGAGAAGGAGATTGCTGGGCCATCTGGACAAAAAATGATATGATGACCACCTGATTCCTGTGATTGGTTGTCTCCCTCCCTCCCCTACTCCCTCACTTCTACACCCCTCCCCACATCCCTCTCTCCCCACTCCTTCACTTCTTCACCCCTCCTCCCCATCCCCCATGAATAGAGGGAGACATTTATTTTCTTGAAGTGGAACATTAAATGTTACTATCTCTCTCTCCTTGTTTCCTCATGTATGTGTAGGAAAGAGGGCGTGTCCCATTACACTCCCACCCAAACAGAAGTCTGAGTCCAAAATGTCACCCTATTCCTAATGGCACATATCCTTACAGGATTTACCACAGTGTTTTATCCAAAAGGCTCAGACTACGAGGGCCGGCACCTGTGTCTCACTGGGCCATTGTTCCGGTGGACCTGCTCCCACTACTGGTACTTTTCAGCTGGCGTTTCAAATCAAACTTTATTGGTCACCTGCGCCGAATACAACATGTTTACCTTATAGTGAAATGCTTATTTACAAGCCCTTAACCAACAGTGCAGTTCAAGGAAGATTTAAGAAAACATTTGCCAAATAAAGAAAGTCCAAATTTTAAAAAAGTAACACGATAAAATAACGTTAACGAGGCTTATACAGGGGGTACCAGTACCGAGTCAATGTGCGGGGGTACAGGTTAGACAAAGTAATTTGTACATGTAGGTAGGGGTGAAGTGACCATGCAAAGATAATAAACAGCGAGTAAAAGCAGAGTAAAAAATAAATGGAGGGAGGGAGGGGGTTAATAAGCAAAGAAAACAGTCTAAGACTTGGGTGACTGAAGTCTTTGACAATTTTATGTGCTTTCCTCTGACACCGCCTAGTATATAGGTCCTGGATCGTAGGACGCATGGCCCCAGTGATGTACTGGGCCGTACTCACTACGCTCTGTAGTGCCTTACGGTCAAATGTTGAGCAGTTACCATACCAGGTGGTGTTGCACCTGGTCAGAATGCTCTCGCTGGTGCAGCTGTAGAACTTTTTGGGGATCTGGGCACCCATCACCACACTGCCAGGTCTCTGACCTCCTCCCTATAGGCTGTCTCATCGTTGTCGGTGATCAAGCCTACCACTGTTGTCTTGTCCGCACACTTAATGATGGTGTTGGAGTCGTGCCTGGCCGTGCAGTCATAAGTGAACAGGGAGTACAGGAGGGGACTGAGCACACACCCCTGAGGTGCCCCAGTGATGAGTATCAGTGTAGCAGACATGTTGTTTCCTACCCTTACCACCTGGGGGCGGCCTGTCAGGAAGTCCAGGATCCAGTTGCAGAGGGAGGTGTTTAGTCCCAGGGTCCTTAGCTTAGTGATGAGCTTTGAGGGCACTATGGTGTGAACGCTGAGTTGTAGTCAATGAACAGCATTCTTACATAGGTGTTCCTTTTGTCCTGGTGGGAAAGAGCAGTGTGGAGTGCGATTGAGATTGCGTCATCTGTGGATCTGTTGGGGCGGTATGCAAATTGGAGTGGATCTAGGGAATCCGGGAGGATTCTGTTGATGTGAGCCATATCCAGCCTTTCAAAGCACTTCATGGCTACCAAGTTGAGTGCTGCGGGGTAGTAATAATTTAGGCAGGTTACCTTAGTGTTCTTGGGCACAGGGACTATGGTGGTCTTCTTGAAACATGTTGGTATTACAGACTCAGACAAGGAGAGGTTGAAAATGTCAGTGAAGACACTTGCCAGTTGCTCAGCGCATGCTCGGAGTACATGTCCTGGTATTACGTCTGGCCTTGCAGCCTTGTGAATGTTGACCTGTTTAAAGGTTTACTCATATCGGCTGTGGAGAGCATGATCACACAGTCGTCCGGAACAGCTGATGCTCTCCTGCATGTTATAGTGTTCCTTGCCTCGACGCGAGAATGGAAGTAGTTTAGCTCGTCTGGTAGGTTCATGTCACTGGGAAGCTCTCTGCTGCGCTTCGCTTTGTAGTCTGTAATATTTTGCAAGCCCTGTCATATCCGACAAGCGTTGAAGCCAGTGTAGTATGATTTGATCTTAGTCCTGTGTTGACGCTTTGCCAGTTTGATGGTTCATCGGAGGGCATAGCTCCTGAGTGGCTCAGTGGTCTAAGACACTGCATCTCAGTGCACGAGGCGTCACTGCAGTACCTGGTTCGAATCCGGGCTGCATCACACCCGGCCGTGATTGGGTGTCCCATAGTGCGACACCCAATTGGCCCAGCGTCATCTGGGTTTGGCCGGGGTAGGCTGCCATTGTAAATAAGAGTTTGTTCTTAACTGACTTTCCTGTTTAAATACATTTTAAAAAATAAATAAGGGGATTCCTAATAAGCTCCTGTGATAGAGTCCCGCTCCTTGAAAACAGATGCTCTACCTTTTATCTCAGTGTTGATTTTGCCTGTAATCAATGGCTTTTGGTTAGGGTATGCACGTACAGTCACTGTGGGGACGACATCATCAATGCACATATTGGGAAGCCAGTGACTGATGTGGTGTACTCCTCAATGCCATCGGAGGAATCTCAGAACATATTCCAGTCTGTGCTAGCAAAACAGTTATTACAATGATATACATATTGATTCTTAAAGATTATAAAACTTATAATTGCCTCTAGAGCTTAGTTTAACTGTCATACCCCATTAGAAACCAAAATATGAGCTTGTTTTACTAGGTACTTTTGTAAACAGTTTAAATGTAAACAAGCGCTGTATAGCCTCAAACGTGATTAAATAAATAATTTTGATATCATGGATGGTCAGTCCTTGCATCGATAGCTCTGTCTATGAATTTCCGAACGGTTACATTTCTAGAGGCCCATCCCTCACCTTTATACTAAAACAGAGAATGGGTTACCGCTTTGTTATTTTTTCAGTTAAGGATTCTAGCCTCAAGGTCAGACGAAAGGTGGTTTGTTGTCTCTGACAGTAGGAATGCTGAGATTTCCCACACTTTTCTGTTTACTGAGACAAACGCCGTAAAGGAACAAACACACACACACAGGCTGTGGTCATCATCACCCAAAATTATGTCTAAAATCTGACACCTTTAAGTGCTTGTCGAGCAAGCATACAATGGTTTAGCCTAGACTTTGGTATGTGTTCCTTTGTCATTTTGGTAGGGGACCACTGGGCCATGGGGTTGTGTGTGTGTGTGTGTGTGTGTGTGTGTGTGAGTAGGGGTGTTGTCATTGAACATATGGGCTTTGTTGGGGGGAGGTGGGAATGGGGTGGTGGTTATGGCACCCCAGCGTCTCCTTTTGACACCTCACAGTCTATGTCAATACGCCTGCCCTGAGGCAAATGCCCCCCATTTATATGCCAAGCAGATGCCTGAGCAGATCTACCTCAGTAACTAAAAAGTAAGGCCTCGTAATGGTGAGGTGGGCATGGGTGAGGCGGTTGGACTAAACTGAGCCAGAGGGAGACTAGTTCAAATCCACAGGGCACTATAGGTTGTTGTGTCTGATCTCCAGAGGGCTACAGGTAGATGTTGTGTCTAGTATTCAGGAGGCTACAGGTAGATGTTGTGTCTGGTATCCAGGGGCTATAGGCAGATGTTGTGTCCGATCCCCAGTGGGGCTATAGGTAGATTTTGTGTCTGATATCCAGGGGGCTCGAGGTAGATGTTGTGTCTGATCCCCAGGGGGGCTATAGGTAGATGTTGTGTTTGATCCCCAGGGGAGCTATAGGTAGATGTTGTGTCTGATCCCCAGGGGGCTATACGTAGATGTTCTGTCTGATCTCCAGGGGGGTATAAGTAGATGTTGTGTCTGATATCCAGGGGGGCTATAGGAAGAAGTTGTGTCTGATACCCAGGGGGCTACAGGTAGATGTTGTGTCTGATCCCCAGGGGGCTATAGGTAGATGTTCTGTCTAATCTCCAGGGGCTAGAGGTAGATGTTGTGTCTGGTATTCAGGGGGCTATAGGTAGATGTTCTGTCTAATCTCCAGGGGGCTACAGGTAGATGTTGTGTCTGATATCCAGGGGGCTATAGGTAGATGTTCTGTTTAATCTCCAGGGGGCTACAGGTAGATGTTGTGTCTGGTACCCAGGGGCTACAGGTAGATGTTGTGTCAGATCCCCAGGGGGCTATAGGTAGATGCTGTTTCTGATATCCAGGGGCTATAAGTAGATGTTGTGTCTGATATCCAGGGGGCTACAGGTAGATGTTGTGTCTGATATCCAGGGGGCTACAGGTAGATGTTGTGTCTGATTTCCAGGGGGCTATAGGTAGATGTTGTGTCTGATATCCAGGGGCTACAGGTAGATGTTGTGTCTGATATCCAGGGGCTATAGGTAGATGTTGTGTCTGATATCCAGGTGGCTACAAGTAGATGTTGTGTCTGATATCCAGGGGGCTATAGGTAGATGTTCTGTTTGATATCCAGGGGCTATAGGTAGATGTTGTGTCTGGTACCCAGGGGCTACAGGTAGATGTTGTGTCAGATCCCCAGGGGGCTATAGGTAGATGCTGTTTCTAATATCCAGGGGGCTATAAGTAGGTGTAATGTCTCCAGGGGCTACAGGTAGATGTTGTGTCCAGGGGGGGCTACAGGTAGATGTTGTGTCTGATATCCAGGGGGCTACAGGTAGATGTTGTGTCTGATATCCAGGGGGCTACAGGTAGATGTTGTGTCTGATTTCCAGGGGGCTATAGGTAGATGTTGTGTCTGATATCCAGGTGGCTACAGGTAGATGTTGTGTCTGATATTCAGGAGGCTACAGGTAGATGTTGTGTCTGATATCCAGGGGGCTATAGGTAGATGTTCTGTTTGATATCCAGGGGCTACAGGTAGATGTTTTGTCTGATATTCAGGGGGCTATAGGTAGATGTTCTGTCTGATATTCAGGGTGCTCTAGGTAGATGTTGTGTCTGATATTCAGGGGGCTACAGGTAGATGTTGTGTCTGATTTTCAGGGGGCTACAGGTAGATGTTGTGTCTGATATTCAGGGGGCTATAGGTAGATGTTGTGTCTGATATTCAGGGGCTATATTTAGATGTCGTCTCTGATATCCGGTGGGGCTACAGGTAGATGTTGTGTCTGATATCCAGGGGGCTATAGGTAGATGTTGTGTCTGATATTCAGGGGGCTATAGGTAGATGTTGTGTCTGATCCCCAGGGGGCTATAGGTAGATGTTGTGTTTGATCCCCAGGGGAGCTATAGGTAGATGTTGTGTCTGATCCCCAGGGGCTATAGGTAGATGTTCTGTCTGATCTCCAGGGGGTATAAGTAGATGTTGTGTCTGATATCCAGGGGGCTATAGGTAGATGTTGTGTCTGATCCCCAGGGGGCTACAGGTAGATGTTGTGTAAGATCCCCAGGGGGCTATAGGTATATGTTCTGTCTAATCTCCAGGGGGCTAGAGGTAGATGTTGTGTCTGGTATTCAGGGGGCTATAGGTAGATGTTCTGTCTGATATCCAGGGGGCTATAGGTAGATGTTCTGTCTAATCTCCAGGGGGCTACAAGTAGATGTTGTGTCTGATATCCAGGGGGGCTATAGGTAGATGTTCTGTTTAATCTCCAGGGGGCTATAGGTAGATGTTGTGTCTGGTACCCAGGGGCTACAGGTAGATGTTGTGTCAGATCCCCAGGGGGGCTATAGGTATATGCTGTTTCTGATATCCAGGGGGCTATACGTAGGTGTAATGTCTGATATCCAGGGGGCTACAGGTAGATGTTGTGTCTGATATCCAGGGGCTACAGGTAGATGTTGTGTCTGATATCCATCTACAGGGATGTTGTGTCTGACCAGGGGGCTAGATGTTGTGTCTGATATCCAGGGGGCTACAGGTAGATGTTGTGTCTGATATCCAGGGGGCTATAGGTAGATGTTGTGTCTGATATCCAGGGGCTATATTTAGATGTCGTCTCTGATATCCGGTGGGGCTATAGGTAGATGTTCTGTCTGATATCCAGGGGGCTATAAGTAGATGTTGTGTCTGATATCCAGGGGGCTATAGGTAGATGTTGTGTCTGATATCCAGGGGATGCTATCAGGTAGATGTTGTGTCTGATCCCCAGGGGGCTATAGGTAGATGTTCTGTCTAATCTCCAGGGGGCTATATCCAGGGGGCTAGGTAGATGTTGTGTCTGTATTCAGGGGGCTATAGGTAGATGTTGTATATCCAGGGGCTAGAGGTAGATGTTGTGTCTGATATCCAGGGGGCTAGAGGTAGATGTTGTGTCTGATATCCAGGGGGCTACAGGTAGATGTTGTGTCTGATATCCAGGGGGCTATAGGTAGATGTTGTGTCTGATATCCAGGGGCTACAGGTAGATGTTGTGTCTGATATCCAGGGGGCTACAGGTAGATGTTGTGTCTGATATCAGGGGGCTACAGGTAGATGTTGTGTCTGATATCCAGGGGGCTACAGGTAGATGTTGTGTCTGATATCCAGGGGCTATAGGTAGATGTTGTGTCTGATATCCAGGGGGCTATAGGTAGATGTTGTGTCTGATATCCAGGTGGCTACAGGTAGATGTTGTGTCTGATATTCAGGGGGTTATAGGTAGATGTTGTGTCTGATATCCAGGGGGCTATATTTAGATGTCGTCTCTGATATCCGGTGGGGCTACAGGTAGATGTTGTGTCTGATATCCAGGGGGGCTATAGGTAGATGTTGTGTCTGATATCCAGGGGGGCTATAGGTAGATGTTGTGTCTGATCCCCAGGGGTGCTATAGGTAGATGTTGTGTTTGATCCCCAGGGGAGCTATAGGTAGATGTTGTGTCTGATCCCCAGGGGGCTATAGGTAGATGTTCTGTCTGATCTCCAGGGGGGTATAAGTAGATGTTGTGTCTGATATCCAGGGGGCTATAGGTAGATGTTGTGTCTGATCCCCAGGGGGCTACAGGTAGATGTTGTGTCTGATCCCCAGGGGGCAATAGGTAGATGTTCTGTCTAATCTCCAGGGGGCTAGAGGTAGATGTTGTGTCTGGTATTCAGGGGGCTACAGGTAGATGTTCTGTCTGATATCCAGGGGGCTATAGGTAGATGTTGTGTCTGATATCCAGGGGGCTATAGGTAGATGTTCTGTTTGATATCCAGGGGGCTATAGGTAGATGTTGTGTCTGGTACCCAGGGGCTACAGGTAGATGTGTCAGATCACCAGGGGGGCCATAGGTAGATGCTGTTTCTGATATCCAGGGGGCTATAAGTAGGTGTAATGTCTGATATCCAGGGGCTACAGGTAGATGTTGTGTCTGATATCCAGGGGCTACAAGTAGATGTTGTGTCTGATATCCAGGGGCTATAGGTAGATGTTGTGTCTGATATCTAGGGGGCTACAGGTAGATGTTGTGTCTGATATCCAGGGGCTACAGGTAGATGTTGTGTCTGATATCCAGGGGGCTACAGGTAGATGTTGTGTCTGATATCCAGGGGGCTACAGGTAGATGTTGTGTCTGATATCCAGGGGGCTACAGGTAGATGTTGTGTCTGATATCCAGGGGGCTATAGGTAGATGTTGTGTCTGATATCCAGGTGGCTACAGGTAGATGTTGTGTCTGATATTCAGGGGGTTATAGGTAGATGTTGTGTCTGATATCCAGGGGGCTATATTTAGATGTCGTCTCTGATATCCGGTGGGGCTACAGGTAGATGTTGTGTCTGATATCCAGGGGGCTATAGGTAGATGTTGTGTCTGATATCCAGGGGGCTATAGGTAGATGTTGTGTCTGATCCCCAGGGGTTGTGCTATAGGTAGATGTTCTGTCTGATCTCCAGGGGGGTATAAGTAGATGTTGTGTCTGATATCCAGGGGGGTAGATGTTGTGTCTAGGGGGCTAGGTAGATGTTGTGTCTGATCCCCTAGGGGCTACAGGTAGATGTTGTGTCTGATCCCCAGGGGGCAATAGGTATATGTTCTAGCTGGGCTAGAGGTAGATGTTGTGTCTGGTGTTCTGTCTGATCTCCAGGGGCTATAGATGTTGTGTCTGGTATCCAGGGGGCTACAGGTAGATGTTCTGTCTGATATCCAGGGGGCTATAGGTAGATGTTCTGTTTGATATCCAGGGGGTAGATGTTGTGTCTATAGGTAGATGTTGTGTCTGGGTAGATGTTGTGTCTGAGGGGCTACAGGTAGATGTTGTGTCTGATATCCAGGGGGCTACAGGTAGATGTTGTGTCTGATATCCAGGGGGCTAGGTAGGTAGATGTTGTGTCTGATATCCAGGGGCTACAGGTAGATGTTGTGTCTGATATTCAGGAGGCTACAGGTAGATGTTGTGTCTGATATCCAGGGGGCTATAGGTAGATGTTCTGTTTGATATCCAGGGGGCTATAGGTAGATGTTGTGTCTGGTACCCAGGGGCTACAGGTAGATGTTGTGTCAGATCCCCAGGGGGGCTATAGGTATATGTTCTGTTTGATATCCAGGGGCTACAGGTAAATGTTTTGTCTGATATTCAGGGGGCTATAGGTAGATGTTCTGTCTGATATTCAGGGTGCTCTAGGTAGATGTTGTGTCTGATATTCAGGGGGCTACAGGTAGATGTTGTGTCTGATTTTCAGGGGGCTATATTTAGATGTCGTCTCTGATATCCGGTGGGGCTACAGGTAGATGTTGTGTCTGATCCCCAGGGGGGCTATAGGTAGATGTTGTGTTTGATCCCCAGGGGAGCTATAGGTAGATGTTGTGTCTGATCCCCAGGGGGCTATAGGTAGATGTTCTGTCTGATCTCCAGGGGGGTATAAGTAGATGTTGTGTCTGATATCCAGGGGGGCTATAGGTAGATGTTGTGTCTGATATCCAGGGGGCTATAGGTAGATGTTGTGTCTGATCCCCAGGGGCTACAGGTAGATGTTGTGTCTGATCCCCAGGGGGCTATAGGTAGATGTTCTGTCTAATCTCCAGGGGGCTAGAGGTAGATGTTGTGTCTGATCCCCTAGGGATGTTCTGTCTAGGGGCTAGGTAGGTAGATGTTGTGTCTGATCCCCAGGGGGCTATAGGTAGATGTTCTGTCTGGTATCTCCAGGGGGCTATAGGTAGATGTTGTGTCTGGTATTCAGGGGTTGCTACAGGTAGATGTTCTGTCTGATATCCAGGGGCTATAGGTAGGTAGATGTTGTGTCTGATATCCAGGGGCTATAGGTAGATGTTCTGTCTGATATCCAGGGGCTATAGGTAGATGTTGTGTCTGATACCCAGGGGCTACAGGTAGATGTGTCTGATCCCCAGGGGGCTATAGGTAGATGCTGTTTCTGATATCCAGGGGGCTATAAGTAGATGTAATGTCTGATATCCAGGGGGCTACAGGTAGATGTTGTGTCTGATATCCAGGGGGCTACAGGTAGATGTTGTGTCTGATATCCAGGGGCTACAGGTAGATGTTGTGTCTGATATCCAGGGGGCTACAGGTAGATGTTGTGTCTGATATCCAGGGGGCTACAGGTAGATGTTGTGTCTGTGATATCCAGGGGCTACAGGTAGATGTTGTGTCTGATATCCAGGGGGCTACAGGTAGATGTTGTGTCTGATATCCAGGGGGCTATAGGTAGATGTTGTGTCTGATATCCAGGGGGCTATAGGTAGATGTTCTGTTTGATATCCAGGGGCTATAGGTAGATGTTGTGTCTGGTATCAGGGGCTACAGGTAGATGTTGTGTCAGATCCCCAGGGGGCTATAGGTAGATGCTGTTGTCTGATATCCAGGGGCTATAGGTAGATGTTGTGTCTGATATCCAGGGGGCTACAGGTAGATGTTGTGTCTGATATCCAGGGGGCTACAGGTAGATGTTGTGTCTGATATCCAGGGGCTACAGGTAGATGTTGTGTATCTGGGGCTATAGATGTTGTGTCTGAGGGGGCTACAGGTAGATGTTGTGTCTGATATCCAGGGGGCTATAGGTAGATGTTGTGTCTGATATCCAGGTGGCTACAGGTAGATGTTGTGTCTGATATTCAGGAGGCTACAGGTAGATGTTGTGTCTGATATCCAGGGGGCTATAGGTAGATGTTCTGTTTGATATCCAGGGGCTACAGGTAGATGTTTTGTCTGATATTCAGGGGCTACAGGTAGATGTTTGTCTGATATTCAGGGGCTATAGGTAGATGTTCTGTCTGATATTCAGGGTGCTCTAGGTAGATGTTGTGTCTGATATTCAGGGGCTACAGGTAGATGTTGTGTCTGATTTTCAGGGGGCTATATTTAGATGTCGTCTCTGATATCCGGTGGGGCTACAGGTAGATGTTGTGTCTGATCCCCAGGGGGCTATAGGTAGATGTTGTGTTTGATCCCCAGGGGGCTATAGGTAGATGTTGTGTCTGATCCCCAGGGGGCTATAGGTAGATGTTCTGTCTGATCTCCAGGGGGCTATAGGTAGATGTTGTGTCTGATATCCAGGGGGCTGATATCCAGGGGGCTAGGTTGTGTCTGATATCCAGGGGGCTATAGGTAGATGTTGTGTCTGGGGGCTACAGGTATCCCCAGGGGCTACAGGTAGATGTTGTGTCTGATCCCCAGGGGGCTATAGGTAGATGTTCTGTCTGATCTCCAGGGGCTAGAGGTAGATGTTGTGTCTGGTATTCAGGGGGGGCTATAGGTAGATGTTCTGTCTGATATCCAGGGGCTATAGGTAGATGTTCTGTCTGATCTCCAGGGGCTATAGGTAGATGTTGTGTCTGGTACCCAGGGGCTACAGGTAGATGTTGTGTCAGATCCCCAGGGGGCTATAGGTAGATGCTGTTTCTGATATCCAGGGGGCTATAAGTAGGTGTAATGTCTGATATCCAGGGGCTACAGGTAGATGTTGTGTCTGATATCCAGGGGGCTACAGGTAGATGTTGTGTCTGATATCCAGGGGGCTACAGGTAGATGTTGTGTCTGATATCCAGGGGGCTACAGGTAGATTTTGTGTCTGATATCCAGGGGGCTATAGGTAGATGTTGTGTCTGATATCCAGGTGGCTACAGGTAGATGTTGTGTCTGATATTCAGGAGGCTACAGGTAGATGTTGTGTCTGATATCCAGGGGCTATAGGTAGATGTTCTGTTTGATATCCAGGGGGCTATAGGTAGATGTTGTGTCTGGTACCCAGGGGCTACAGGTAGATGTTGTGTCAGATCCCCAGGGGGCTATAGGTAGATGCTGTTTCTGATATCCAGGGGCTATAAGTAGGTGTAATGTCTGATATCCAGGGGCTACAGGTAGATGTTGTGTCTGATATCCAGGGGGCTACAGGTAGATGTTGTGTCTGATATCCAGGGGGCTACAGGTAGATGTTGTGTCTGATATCCAGGGGGCTACAGGTAGATGTTGTGTCTGATATCCAGGGGGCTACAGGTAGATGTTGTGTCTGATATCCAGGGGGCTACAGGTAGATGTTGTGTCTGATATTCCAGGGGGGTAGATGTTGTATAGGTAGATGTTGTGTCTGATATCCAGGGGCTGGCTAGATGTTGTGTCTAATATTCCAGGGGCTATATTCAGGAGGCTACAGGTAGATGTTGTGTCTGATATCCAGGGGGCTATAGGTAGATGTTCTGTTTGATATCCAGGGGCTACAGGTAGATGTTTTGTCTGATATTCAGGGGCTATAGGTAGATGTTCTGTCTATAGGTAGATGTTCTGTCTGATATTCAGGGTGCTCTAGGTAGATGTTGTGTCTGATATTCAGGGGCTACAGGTAGATGTTGTGTCTGATTTTCAGGGGGCTATATTTAGATGTCGTCTCTGATATCCGGTGGGGCTACAGGTAGATGTTGTGTCTGATCCCCAGGGGGCTATAGGTAGATGTTGTGTTTGATCCCCAGGGGAGCTATAGGTAGATGTTGTGTCTGATCCCCAGGGGCTATAGGTAGATGTTCTGTCTGATCTCCAGGGGGGTAGATATAAGTAGATGTTGTGTCTGATATCCAGGGGGCTATAGGTAGATGTTGTGTCTGATATCCAGGGGGCTATAGGTAGATGTTGTGTCTGATCCCCAGGGGGGGGCTACAGGTAGATGTTGTGTCTGATCCCCAGGGGGGCAATAGGTAGATGTTCTGTCTAATCTCCAGGGGGCTAGAGGTAGATGTTGTGTCTGGTATTCAGGGGGCTACAGGTAGATGTTCTGTCTGATATCCAGGGGGCTATAGGTAGATGTTCTGTTTGATATCCAGGGGGCTATAGGTAGATGTTGTGTCTGGTACCCAGGGGCTACAGGTAGATGTTGTGTCTGATATCCAGGGGGGCTATAGGTAGATGCTGTTTCTGATATCCAGGGGGCTATAAGTAGGTGTAATGTCTGATATCCAGGGGGCTACAGGTAGATGTTGTGTCTGATATCCAGGGGGCTACAGGTAGATGTTGTGTCTGATATCCAGGGGGCTACAGGTAGATGTTGTGTCTGATATCCAGGGGGCTACAGGTAGATTTTGTGTCTGATATCCAGGGGGCTATAGGTAGATGTTGTGTCTGATATCCAGGGGGCTACAGGTAGATGTTGTGTCTGATATTCAGGAGGCTACAGGTAGATGTTGTGTCTGATATCCAGGGGGCTATAGGTAGATGTTCTGTTTGATATCCAGGGGGCTATAGGTAGATGTTGTGTCTGGTACCCAGGGGCTACAGGTAGATGTTGTGTCAGATCCCCAGGGGGGCTATAGGTAGATGCTGTTTCTGATATCCAGGGGGCTATAAGTAGGTGTAATGTCTGATATCCAGGGGGCTACAGGTAGATGTTGTGTCTGATATCCAGGGGGCTACAGGTAGATGTTGTGTCTGATATCCAGGGGGCTACAGGTAGATGTTGTGTCTGATATCCAGGGGGCTACAGGTAGATGTTGTGTCTGATATCCAGGGGGCTACAGGTAGATGTTGTGTCTGATATCCAGGGGCTACAGGTAGATGTTGTGTCTGATGGTAGATGTTGTGTCTGATATCCAGGTGGCTACAGGTAGATGTTGTGTCTGATATTCAGGAGGCTACAGGTAGATGTTGTGTCTGATATCCAGGGGGCTATAGGTAGATGTTCTGTTTGATATCCAGGGGCTACAGGTAGATGTTTTGTCTGATATTCAGGGGGCTATAGGTAGATGTTCTGTCTGATATTCAGGGTGCTCTAGGTAGATGTTGTGTCTGATATTCAGGGGGCTACAGGTAGATGTTGTGTCTGATTTTCAGGGGGCTATATTTAGATGTCGTCTCTGATATCCGGTGGGGCTACAGGTAGATGTTGTGTCTGATCCCCAGGGGGCTATAGGTAGATGTTGTGTTTGATCCCCAGGGGGCTATAGGTAGATGTTGTGTCTGATCCCCAGGGGCTATAGGTAGATGTTCTGTCTGATCTCCAGGGGGTATAAGTAGATGTTGTGTCTGATATCCAGGGGGCTATAGGTATAGGTAGATGTTGTGTCTGATATCCAGGGGGCTGATAGGTAGATGTTGTGTCTGATCCCCAGGGGGCTACAGGTAGATGTTGTGTCTGATCCCCAGGGGGGCTATAGGTAGATGTTCTGTCTAATCTCCAGGGGGCTAGAGGTAGATGTTGTGTCTGGTATTCAGGGGGCTATAGGTAGATGTTCTGTCTGATATCCAGGGGGCTATAGGTAGATGTTCTGTCTAATCTCCAGGGGGCTATAGGTAGATGTTGTGTCTGGTACCCAGGGGCTACAGGTAGATGTTGTGTCAGATCCCCAGGGGGGCTATAGGTAGATGCTGTTTCTGATATCCAGGGGGCTATAAGTAGGTGTAATGTCTGATATCCAGGGGGCTACAGGTAGATGTTGTGTCTGATATCCAGGGGGCTACAGGTAGATGTTGTGTCTGATATCCAGGGGCTACAGGTAGATGTTGTGTCTGATATCCAGGGGGCTACAGGTAGATGTTTGTGTCTGATATCCAGGGGCTATAGGTAGATGTTGTGTCTGATATCCAGGTGGCTACAGGTAGATGTTGTGTCTGATATTCAGGAGGCTACAGGTAGATGTTGTGTCCGATATCCAGGGGGCTATAGGTAGATGTTCTGTTTGATATCCAGGGGGCTATAGGTAGATGTTGTGTCAGATCCCCAGGGGGGCTATAGGTAGATGCTGTTTCTGATATCCAGGGGGCTATAAGTAGATGTTGTGTCTGATATCCAGGGGGCTACAGGTAGATGTTGTGTCTGATATTCAGGGGGCTATAGGTAGATGTTGTGTCTGATATTCAGGGGCTATATTTAGATGTTCTGTCTGATATCCAGGGGCTACAGGTAGATGTTGTGTCTGATATCCAGGGGGCTATAGGTAGATGTTGTGTCTGATATCCAGGGGGCTATAGGTAGATGTTGTGTCTGATATCCAGGGGCTATAGGTAGATGTTCTGTCTGATATCCAGGGGCTACAGGTAGATGTTCTGTCTGAGGTAGATGTTGTGTCTGATATTCAGGGGCTATAGGTAGATGTTGTGTCTGATATCCAGGGGGCTACAGGTAGATGTTGTGTCTGATTTTCAGGGGGCTACAGGTAGATGTTGTGTCTGATTTTCAGGGGGCTATAGGTAGATGTTGTGTCTGATATTCAGGGGCTATAGGTAGATGTTGTGTCTGTATTCAGGGGGGCTATATTTAGATGTCCTCTGATATCTGGGGGGCTACAGGTAGATGTTGTGTCTGATCCCCAGGGGGCTATAGGTAGATGTTGTGTTTGATCCCCAGGGGGCTATAGGTAGATGTTGTGTCTGATCCCCAGGGGGCTATAGGTAGATGTTCTGTCTGATCTCCAGGGGGTATAAGTAGATGTTGTGTCTGATATCCAGGGGGCTATAGGTAGATGTTGTGTCTGATCCCCAGGGGGCTACAGGTAGATGTTGTGTCTGATCCCAGGGGGCTACAGGTAGATGTTCTGTCTGATATCCAGGGGCTAGAGGTAGATGTTGTGTCTGGTATCCAGGGGCTATAGGTAGATGTTCTGTCTGATATCCAGGGGGCTATAGGTAGATGTTCTGTCTGATCTCCAGGGGGCTACAGGTAGATGTTGTGTCTGATATCCAGGGGGCTATAGGTAGATGTTCTGTTTGATATCCAGGGGGCTATAGGTAGATGTTGTGTCTGGTATCCAGGGGCTACAGGTAGATGTTGTGTCTGATATCCAGGGGGCTATAGGTAGATGTTGTGTCTGATATCCAGGGGCTATAGGTAGGTGTTGTGTCTGATATCCAGGGGCTACAGGTAGATGTTGTGTCTGATATCCAGGGGCTACAGGTAGATGTTGTGTCTGATATCCAGGGGGCTACAGGTAGATGTTGTGTCTGATATTCAGGAGGCTACAGGTAGATGTTGTGTCTGATTTTCAGGGGGCTACAGGTAGATGTTGTGTCTGATATTCAGGGGGCTACAGGTAGATGTTGTGTCTGATATTCAAGTGGCTATAGGTAGATGTTGTGTGTGATATTCAGGGGGCTATAGGTAGATGTTGTGTCTGATATTCAGGGGGCTATATTTAGATGTTGTGTCTGATATTCAGGGGGCTCTAGGTAGACGTTCTGAATGGTTTTAGTTCTAATCATTTTATAGAGAGAGAGATACAGTGATACTGATTACTGAATTGTTGTGTTTGGAGCTTGCAAGAAAGGAACTTCACTTTACTTGAAAGGCATTTCACGTGACACTAAAACTTGAAACAATGATAAAGAAGTGACCGAGTACTGAGTTAGTGACTCTGACTAAGGCCTCACTGAGTGAAAATGTTTAGTACTTGTTTCTGGGCTACAGAGTCCCACATCATGAACTTCAGTTGATACTGTTAGGAAAGAGTTTTTTAAAGTGAGCCAAGTATGTGGTCATTGTCCTGAAAAAATTGTGAAAATAATAATATGATATATAATATTATAATACTATAAATAAATATTCCTTTGGAAGGAATAGTGTCCACTTGAAGCTACTGTATTTCCACAACATATCGTACGTTGCCATACTCCCAGCATTTATTACATTCTTTCCGTTTAGCCTTGAGTATGTCAGTTGAATTTTTTTTGGACACATACACATGGTTACCAGATGTTATTGCAAGTGTAACGAAATGCTTGTGCTAGTAGTTACGACATTGCAGCAATATCTAACATGTAATCTAACAATTCCACAACAACTACCTAATATACACAAATCTAAGTAATTTAATTTTTTGATTTTACTAGGCAAGTCAGTTAAGAACAAATTATTATTTTCAATGACAGCCTAGGAACAGTGGGTTAACTGCCTGTTCAGGGGCAGAATGACAGATTGGTACCTTGTCAGCTCAGGGATTTGAACTTGCAACCTTTTGGTTACTAGTCCAACACTCTAACCACTAGGCTACCCTGTGGTAGAGGAATGGAATAAGAATATACATATAAATATATGGATGAGCAATGACAGAGCGGCATATACACAAGAGATGAGTAATGCAAGATATGTAAACATTATTAAAGTGGCATTATTAAAGTGACTGCTGATCCATTTATTAAAGTGGCCAATGATTTCAAGTCTATATGAAGGCAGCAGCCTCTCTGTGTTAGTGGCTGTATGGCCTTGAGATAGAAGCTGTTTTTTAGTCTCTCAGTCCCAGCTTTGATGCACCTGTACTGACCTCGCCTTCTGGATGATAGCGGGGTGAAAAGGCAGTGGGTCGATTGGTTGTTGTCCTTGATGATCTTTTTGGCCTTCCTGTGACATCATGTGCTATAGGTGTTATGGAGGGCAGGTAGTTTGCCCCCGGTGATGTGTTGTGCAGATCGCACCACCCTCTGGAGAGCCTTGCGGTTGTGGGTGGTGCAGTTGCCATACCAGGCGGCGATACAGCCCGACAGGATGCGCTCAATTGTGCATCTGTAAAAGTTTGTGAGTGTTTTAGGTGACAAGCCAAATTTCTTCAGCCTCCTGAGGTTGAAGAGAAGCTGTTGCGCCTTCTTCACCACACTGTCTGTGTGGGTGGAACATTTCAGTTTGTCTGTGATGTGTACGCCAAAGATCTTAAAACTTTCCACCTTCTCCATTGCTGTTCCTTCGATGTGGATAGAGGGGTGCTACCTCTGCTGTTTCCTGAAGACCCCAATCAAATCAAATGTATTTATATAGCCCTTCGTACATCAGCTGATATCTCAAAGTGCTGTACAGAAACCTAGCCTAAAACCCCAAACAGCAAGCAATGCAGGTGTAGAAGCACGGTGGTTAGGAAAAACTCCCTAGAAAGGCCAAAACCTAGGAAGAAACCTAGAGAGGAACCAGGCTATGTGGGGTGGCCAGTCCTCTTATTGCTGTGCCGGGTGGAGATTATAACAGAACATGGCCAAGATGTTTAAATGTTCATAATTGACCAGCAATAATAATAAGGCAGAACAGTTGAAACTGGAGCAGCAGCACGGCCAGGTGGACTGGGGACAGCAAGGAGTCATCATGTCAGGTAGTCCTGAGGCATGGTCCTAGGGCTCAGGTCCTCTGAGAGAGAGAACGAAAGAAAGAGAGAAAGAGAGAATTAGAGAGAGCACGCTTAAATTCACACAGGACACCGAATAGGAGAGGAGAAGTACTCCAGATATAACAAACTGACTCTAGCCCCCCGACACTTAAACTACTGCAGCATAAATACTGGAGGCTGAGACAGGAGGGGTCAGGAGACACTGTGGCCCCATCCAAAGACACCCCCGGACAGGGCCAAACAGGAAGGATATAACCCCACCCACTTTGCCAAAGCACAGTTAATCATCTCCTTTGTTTTGTTGACATTGAGTGAGAGGTTGTTTTCCTGACACCGCACTCCGAGTGCTCCGAGTGTCTCCGAGTGTCTCGTTGTTGTTGGTATCAAGCCTACTACTGTTGTGTCGTCTGCAAACTTGATGATTGAAATGGAGGTGTGCATGGCCACACAGTCATGTGTGAACAGGGAGTACAGGAGAGGGCTGATCACGCCCCCTTGTGGGGCCCCAGTGTTGAGGATCAGTGAAGTGGAGAAGTTGTTTCCTACCTTCACCACCTGGGGGTGGCCTGTCAGGAAGTCCAGGACCCAATTGCACAGGGTGGGATTAAGACCCAGGGCCTCAAGCTTAATGATGAGCTTGGAGGGTACTATGGTGTTGAATGCTGAGATATAGTCAATGAACAGCATTCTTGCATAGGTACTCCTCTTGTCCAGATGGGATAGAGCAGTGTGCAGTGTGATGGTGATTGCATCGTCTGTGGACCTATTGGGGCGGTAAGCAAATTGAAGTGAGTCTAGGGTGACAGGTAAGGTGGACGTGATATGATCCTTGACTAGTCTCTCAAAGCACTTCTAATTTGCTTTGTTAAAATCCCCAGCGACAATAAACACAGACTCAGGATATATGGTTTCCAGTTTGCATAAAGTCCAGTGAAGTTCATTGAGGGCCGTTGTGGTATCGGCTTGTGGGGTGATCTACATGGCTGTGACTATAAGGAGTATTCCCTTGGGAGATAATACAGTTGGCATTTGATTTTGAGGAATTCTAGGTCAGGTGAACAAAAGGACTTGAGTTCCTGTATGTTGTTACAATTACACCATGAGTCGTTAATAATGAAACATACACCCCCACCCTTCTTCTTCCTGGAGAGATGGTTTTTCCTGTCGGAGTCACGCACAAGCAATCCAGGTGGCTGCACCAACTCCGACAGCATATCCCATGTTTCCGTGAGAGCCATGTTTCCGTGAAACAGAGTATGTTTCAATCCCTGATGTCTCTCTAGAAAGCAGCCCTTGCCCTAATTTCGTCTACCTTGTTACCTAGAGACTGGACATTAGCGAGTCATATACTCAGAAGCAGTGGGTGGTGTGTGCGCCTCCGAAGTCTAACCAGAGGACCACTCCGTCTACCTCTTCTCCGGCGGCGATGTTTTGTGTCAGCCTCTGGAATGAGTTTAAATGCCCTGGATGGTTCGGACAAAGGATCCACTTCGGGAAAGTTGTATTCCGGGTCGTACTGCTGGTGAGTTGACGTACTTTCAAGCATGTGTAATTTCAGGTTACATGTATTGGATTTGGTCACTGAATTTGTTTCACTGTTTCCCTTTGCGTTCCAATCTTTTTCTGTGTATTTACAACAATTTACGTGAACTCTCCACTACATAATACTGTCATACTCATAACATCATAGATGTCATAAAGTCATGACAACTGACTTTACACTGTCATGACTCAATCCAATAAAATCACGTCAGTTTGCTAGCTTTAAGCTGAGACAATAATCTTGTTTATGACATCTTTTATGTTATGAATATGACAGTCTTATGTAGTTACAGTGCCTTGGGAAAGTATTCATACCCCTTGACTTTTCCATACTTTGTGACGTTACATCCTTATTCTAAAAAGGATTAAATAAAACAAATCCTCAGCAATCTACACACAATACCCCATAATGACAAAGCAAAAACAGGTAAAAAATAACTGAGATACCTTATTTAAATAAGTATACAGACCCTTTGCTATGAGACTCGGAATTGAGCTCAGGTGCATCCTGTTTCCATTGATCATCCTTGTGATGTTTCTACAACTTGATTGGAGTCCACCTGTAGTAAATTCAATTGATTGGACATGATTTGGAAAGGCAAACACCTGTCTATATATGGTCTCACAGTTGACAGTGCATGTCAGAGCAAAAACCAAGCCATGAGGTTGAAGGAATTGTCAGTAGGGCCCAGAGACCGGATCACAGTGTCCTCCATCATTCTTAAATGGAAAAGTTTGGAACCACCAAGACTCTTCCTAGCGCTGGCCACCCAGCCAAACTGAGCAATCAGGGGAGAACGGTCTTGGTCAGGGAGGTGACCAAGAACCCGATGGTCACTCTGACAAAGCTCCAGAGTTCCTCTGTGGAGATGGGAGAACCTTCCAGAAGGACAACCATCTCTGTAGCACTCCACCAATCAGGCCTTTATGACCAGATGGAAGCCACTTCTCAGGAAAAGGCACATGACAGCCTGCTGGAGTTTGCCAAAAGGCACCTAAAGACTCTCAGACCATGAGAAACAAGATCCTCTGTTCTGATGAAACCAAGATTGAACTCTTTGGCCTGAATGCAAAGTGTCTGTAGGAAATCTGGCACAATCCCTACGGTGAAGCATGGTGGTGGCTGCATCATGATGTCGGGATCTTTTTCAGCGGCAGGGACTGGAAGACTAGTCAGGATCGAGGAAAAGATGAATGGAGCAAGTACAGAGAGATCCTTGATAAAAACCTGCTCCAGAGCGCTCAGGACCTCAGACTGGGGCGAAGGTTCACCTTCCAACAGGACAATGACCCTAAGCACATAGCCAAGACAATGCAGGAGTGGCTTTGGGACAAGTGTCTGAATGTCCTTGAGTGGCCCAGCCAGTGCCTGGACTTGAGCCCGATCTAACATCTCTGGAGAGACCTGAAAATAGCTGTGCAGCAATGCTCCCATCCAGCCTGACCGAGCTTGAGAGGATCTGCAGAGAAGAATGGGAGAAACTCCCCAAATACAGTTGAGCCAAGCTTGTAGCATCTTACCCAAGAAAACTCAAGGCTGTAATTGCTGCCAAAGGTCATTCAACAAAGTACTGAGTAAAGCGTCTGAATACATATGTAAATGTAATATTTAAAAAAAAATGTTTTAATAAATTGCTTTATCATTATGGGGTATTGTGTCTAGATTGATGAGAAGAAAAAAACAAGTTATTACATTTTTGAATAAGGTTGTAATCTAACAAAATATGGGAAAAGTCCTTATAAAACAATATTCAAGTAAAGGTAAAATTGAAATATGTTGTCATGTTAACTATTTCAAACAGCATGAACAGTAAAGGAAGAGCAACATGATCCAAATAGGATGTTATTACAAATTTCAAGTTACAAGTTTCAGCAAAATGACTTGCTTAGGGGAGAATCCTTAATAATTTCCTGACAGTAATAATTTTTAGAGCTCACATTCCAGTAAAACTGAAATCAGAGGCTACTCTTGTTTTATATTACAAACATGGACATACTGAAAGCTTCTCAGCGTATCCTCTGCACAATCCAGTTGGTCAAAATCTTCACATATTTGAACCGACACTCTGTGTCGCCGATCACATATGTTAAATCTGGATGGTATTTTATATATCCAGTGTGTGTGTGGATGCTGGTAGACACAGTTTCCGGGCTTAGAAGCTGGAGCATGCGATTTTATTCCATTAGAAGCGTAGCAGCAGAGAGAATCAGTTATCCGCTGGGGATGCAAGAGGATGTTTGAGTTGGATATAAAAAGCCCTTCATTCCAAATGCCCTCAGGAACTTGAACTAGTCTGACTCAGTGACACACACACACACACACACACACACACACACACACACACACACACACACACACACACACACACACACACACACACACACACACACACACACACACACACACACACACACACACACACACACGCGCTCACAAGGTAATGCTCACTTCAAGACAATCACAAAGGCAGTCAGATACAGACAAATAAACACACTCCCTCCATTGACTCAGCCACACACACAACCACACAAACACACAGAAAGAGCCTGATCAGTTTAAGTCCATTAGAGGAGCCATTTGGCATAATTGATCTGCCTCACTCGTTTTCCTCGAAACTTCCGCCCAAGCAATCATGACTAATTGAGAAGGAAGGCCTCTGTGGTTCTTTAAGTGACTGTCTGTCTCTGCGTGTGTGTGCTTGCGTGTGTGTGTGGATAAGTGCACAGAGGGCATTGAGAGTAGTTGAGTAGAATTGTGTGTGTGTCTGTGTAGTGGACTGAGGGCATTGACAGTAGTTGACAGTAGCATGGTGTGTGTTCAATGTCAGGCTTATGGCGGCTAGAAGCGCCACTCTGTCGATCGATGTGCGTGCAAGGGCGCAATTGTTTTTTTTTTGTCCACATCGTCGTTGCGTTCCACCCAGAGAGGAAGTCTGCCTTGTGTAGTTTATATCCACTAGGGGGCTTCAGGAGCCAGAGTAGCTTACTAAACAAGAGGGTCCAAGGCACTCTGACTGTAGCTAGCAATGACATTTGAACTTCCGGATCCGGTGTTATATGGGTTTTTGTTTACAAATACAAGCTAGTTAGCTACATGTCTGGTTATTCTGGTGTTCTTTGCTTTAGGAAGTTACTTTTTAGTCACATAAGCAGAAAAAAACATGTCTCTCTATGAATTGCAATGGCTAGAGCTGGAAATGCTCTTAATACTCAGGAGGAGGAGAAGAAAAAACAAGTAAATGACAAGTTCATCCACTGAAAACTACAAGAGGGGACGATGGAGAATACACATCTCTTGTCCAACCTATGCGAAGTATTATCGAGGAAAGACATACTTCAATTCTTTCGGGTGCCAGTTGCCAGATTTGACAACTTGTTTCAGCGGCTTGCCCCTCACATCTTGCACGAGAGAACTTACAGCGTGCCAGAAAGCGCTGCAGAAAGGCTGTCTGTGACCCTTCGGTTTTTGGTGAGTGGTAGCACACAGCAAAGTATTGCTTTAAGATTTATGCCAGGAATCTCGACAGTTAGCCTGGCATACTTCTGTGACGAAAGCACTATCTGGATCAAATCAAATTAAAATCAAATTGTATTGGTCACATACACATATTTAGTAAATGTTATTGCGGGTGTAGCGAAATGCTTGTGTTCCCAGCTCCAACAGTGCAGTAGTATCTAACAATTCAGTAAAATATATAAATATTAGGAAGAGCAATGTCGGAGTGGCATTGACTAAAATACAGTAGAATAGAATACAGTATATACATGTGAGATGAGTAAAGCAGTATGTAACGTGGCCAGTGATTCCATGTATATGTATATAGGGCAGCAGCCTCTAAGGTGCAGGGTTGAGTAGCCGGGTGGTAGCCAGCTAGTGATGGCTATTTAACAGTCTGATGGCCTTAAGATGGAAGCAGTTTTTCAGTCTCTCAGTCCCAACTTTGATGCACCTGTATGGACCTCGCCTTTTGGATGATAGCGGGGTGAACAGGCTGTGTTGGTTGATGTGCTTGATGATATTTTTGGCCTTCCTATGACATCAGTTGCTGTAGGTGTCCTGAAGGCAGATAGTGTGACCCCAGTAAATGTGTTGCGCAGACTGGAGAGATGGTACCTGTGCAGACCCTCTGGAGAGCCCTGCGGTTGCGGGCGGTGCAGTTGCCGTACCAGGTGGTGATACAGCCCGACAGGAGCCTCTCAATAGTGCATCTAAACGTTTCTGAGGGTCTTAGGGGCCAAGCCGTATTTCTTCAGCCTCCTGAGGTTGAAGAGGCGCTGTTGCGCCTTCTTCACCACACTGTCTGTGTGGTTGGACAATTTCAGATTGTCAGTGATTGGTACGCCGAGGAACTTGAAGCATTCCACCTTCTCCACTGCGGTCCCATCGATGTGGATAGGAGCATGCTCTCTGCCGTTTCCTGATGTCCACGATCAGCGCCTTCATTTTATTGATGTTGAGAGAGAGGTTATTTTCCTGTCCCCACTCTGCTAGTGCCCTCACCTCCTCCCTGAAGGCTGTCTCATCATTGTTGTTAATCAGGCCTACTACTGTTTTGTCATCTGCAAACTTGATGATTGAGTTGGAGGCATGGGTGGAAACGTAGTTGTGGGTGAACAGGGAGTACATGAGGGGGCTCAGCACGCACCCTCGTGGGCCCCCAGTGTTGAGGATCAGTGGGGTGGAGATGTTGTTTCCTACCTTCACCACCTGGGGGAGGCCCGTCAGAAAGTCCAGGACCCAGTTGCACAGGGTGGGGTCGAGACCCAGGGTCTAGAGCTTAATGACGAGTTTGATGGGTACTATGGTGTTAAATGCTGAGCTGTAGTCAATGAACAACATTCTTACATAGGCATTCCTCTTGTCCAGATGGGATAGATTGATTGAATATGTCAAATTGGAGTGGATCTAGTGTAAGGGTGGAGGTGATTTTATCACACCAGCCAGCTGGTCAACAGAATGGTCCTGATGGCAGTCTGAAATTGAATATGTCCGTAATCACACCAGCCAGCTGGTCCTAATGGTCCTGATGGCAGTCTGAAATGCAAGGTACAGCTTCACCATGATGAACGTGGGTCTATATGGTCCCAATGGCAGTCTCAGATGCAAGGTATCGCTTCAACATGATCAATGTGGGTACATAATGTTCTGATGGCAGTCCGAAATGCAAGGTGCAGCTTCACCATGATCCAACATGGGTACATATGCTTCTGATGGTAGTCTTTGATACAAAGTACCGCTTCAACATGATCAATGTGGCTTTATAATATCCTATTGTCAGTCTGAGAAAGGTATCACTTCACCATGATCAACATGGGTACATATTGTACTGATGGAAAGTACCACTTCACCAGGATCAACGTGGGTCCACATGGTCCTGATGGCATTCTGAGATGAAGGTACCAATTAACCAGGATCAACATGGGTCCTAATGGCAGTCTGAGATGAAGGTACCACTTCACAAGGATAAACGTGGGTTCATATGGTCCTGATGGCATTCTGAGATGGAAGGTACCACTTCACCAGGATCCTCGTGGGTCCATATGGTCCTGATGACATCATGAGATGGAAGGTACCAGTTAACCAGGATCAACATGGGTCCATATGGCAGTCTGAGATGAAGGTACCACTTCACCAGGATCAACATGGGTCCATATGGTCCTGATGGCATTCTAAGATGAAGGTACCAGTTAACCAGGATCAACATGGGTCCACATGGAAGTCTGAGATGAATGTACCACTTCACCAGGATCAACATGGGTCAACATGGCAGTCTGAGATGAAGGTACCACTTCACCAGGATCAACGTGGGTCCATCTGGTCCTGATGGCATTCTGAGATGAAGGTACCAGTTAACCAGGATCAACATGGGTCCACATGGCAGTCTGAGATGAAGGTACCACTTCACCAAGATCAACATGGGTCCATATGGTCCTGTTGGAGGTTCCTCGGTGTACACATGGTCCACCCACCTAGACAGTGTGGTGAAGA
The DNA here is from genome assembly GCF_018296145.1 of Oncorhynchus tshawytscha. Lineage (NCBI taxonomy): Eukaryota > Metazoa > Chordata > Actinopteri > Salmoniformes > Salmonidae > Oncorhynchus > Oncorhynchus tshawytscha. The sequence goes on from NC_056438.1 coordinate 39,693,360, forward strand.
AGGTGTAACAGTGTCTCTTCAACCTCAGGAGGCTGAAGAAATTTGGCTTGTCACCTAAAACACTCATAAACTTTCACAGATGCACAATTGAGTGCATCCTGTTGGGCTGTATAACCGCCTGGTACGGCAACTGCTCCACCCACAACCGCAAGGCCCTCCAGAGGGTAGAGCTGTCTGCACAACGCATCACTGGGGGGCAAACTACCTACCCTCCAGGACACCTACACCCGATGTCACAGGAAGGCCAAAAAGATCATCAAGGACAACAACCACCTGAGCCACTGCCTGTTCACCCCGCTATCATCCAGAAGGTGAGGTCAGTACAGGTGCATCAAAGCTGGGACTGAGAGACTGAACAACAGCTTCTATCTCAAGGCCATACAGCCACTAACACAGAGAGGCTGCTGCCTCCATATAGACTTGAAATCATTGGCCACTTTAATAAATGGATCAGCAGTCACTTTAATAATGCCACTTTAATAATGTTTACATATCTTGCATTACTCATCTCATATTGCCTTCGCCACTCTGCCATTGTTATTCCATTCCTTTACTTTACTTAAATTTGTGTGTATTAGGTAGTTGTTGTGGAATTGTTAGATTACATGTTAGATATTGCTGCAATGTCGGAACTAGAAGCTCAAGCATTTTGCTACACTCGCAATAACATCTGCTAACCATGTGTATGTGGCCAATACATTACTCACCTACACTACTCATCTCATATGTATATACTGTATCTATACTGTATTTCATACCATCTATTGCATCTTGCCTATGCCGCACGGCCATCGCTCATCCATATATTTATATGTACATATTCTTATTCATCCCTTTACATTTGTGTGTATAAGGTAGTCGTTGTGAATTTTATAGATTACTTGTTAGATATTACTGCACTGTCAGAACTAGAACCACAAGCATTTTGCTACACTTTCATTAACTTCTGCTAACCTCGTGTGTGACCAATACAATTGGATTTGATTTGAAAAAAAATGTGTTTCCATATGGTCCTGATGGCAGTCTGAGATGCAACCACAGATACTACACCACAGACACTACACCACAGACACAGAGTCATCATCAAGGTACCCCACGGTTATTGACCACTCCACACCCATTGGGGACCTGCATCCAGGAGAGTGGAAACAGGTGGTACAAGGGGACACCAGCTTCCTGGACTGAAAAAAACATCTCGCAGACAGGTTAACCAGAGTTTCTGTAGACGTGCGCAACAACCTCTATTTCCTCACACCAGCTGGTCAAGTGTCTTTCCAGGATGGAGGATGGCGCAGCTGTTTTACGTTTTTTGTTTTACCCCTGCACATCGACTTGGTACTGGTACCCTGTGTATATAGCCGTGTTATCATTATCATTGTGTTTTTATTATTACATTTACTGTTAGTTTTTTTTTCTTTCTATTATTTCTCCTTTTTATTTCTCTCTGTTGATAAGGGCCCTCAAATATGCATTTCACAATTAGTCAACAAATTTTGTTTGCGAATCATGTGACGACCAACAATTTAGTTGACAGTAAATGTTCAGTTCCTCTGTGATTCACTGCTGTTTGTACCACTACTGGTGTCCATGTGTTTAATTAAGTCTATAACCATTTAAGTTTGGTCCTGACAAATGGGCCCTCCCAAATGGCACCCTATTCCCTAGTCTAGAGCCCTAAGTAGTGCACTATAAAGGGAATAGGGTGTCAATGGGGATATGTGGTTTATAGGTATTGGGTCTAATCAATAAAGCACTGCGCAGCATATCAGAGGCAAGCTTTTTTTCTTCTTTCATCCAGCAATTGCACCACTGGGATGTGCATCTATTTGATATTTTAACCTCCTTAAACCATCTTGGGTAACAGAAGTTGTTTCACTGAAGTATGTGTATGTACTGTATATCTAACTCTGACTGGGTGACATACTGTGGGATTTAGGCCCCCTAAAATGAAGTTTTTTTTAAAATTTCTGCTGGAGTATTTATTCTGGATTTACAGATGTGTTTCTTGGAGGGATAAAACAATGGGAATAGAGAGGAAATTAGGCTGCATCAAAACAACAACAGGAAATGAGAATATACATTAGACTCCAGCTAACAGGGAAAGTGGGATGTTCTGGCTGCTTATCTACCATCAAGGAATTAGATTACAGGATTATAATACAAACAGACACACACGTACACACATTAGTGATTGCATGGGTCAGCTCTTTGTTCACCAGCACCTGACCGCAATTGCTAATAACCCATCCACAACCGCCTGACTATATGTGATAAAATGAAAATCTAGGCCCTAACCCACGACTATAGAAAATACAATCAGAACGAGGACAGGCCTTTTTTAGATAGGCCTATGTTTCTATCGATAATATCCAACATTTTGGTAGGCCATTTTTTAGTCAACTTGTCAATAATTAATACATGTAGCTTCTCTTCTGGCATTATTCGTTGTCTTATAAGACTAAATAAACCCTTGCTCACCGATAGAATGAATGCTTCTATCTAGTTCACATCAGTAAAGTTTTTTTTCTGCTTTCATCTTCTATCTCTGCTTCTCTCTGGCAGCAAAGCAGTTTTGTGACCTGGGAGAAAGTTAAATTTTTCCATTTGTCTAGTTAAGGAAATAAAAAAGGTATTAAACAAATCCAACTTGTTTTTGATAAGATTTCAGTCCAGCTTGGATGCATATTTTATGTGGTTGAAATACTATCAGCTTTTATGATTATGACAGATGGTCCCTAACCGCAAATTAATTCTCTCAAGATGCTGAAAGAAATGCATCATATTTCTCCACGCCTGTTCCCATGTCAAAATACACATTTGGTGTATAATTTTTTTTGTAAGAAATGCTTCATTCTGCAGGAGTTAATATTAAGGCTATGTGAGCTGTTATAGACCTACAGTCAGTGTCCAGATTTCAGTTAGGCTGCTATTCCATTTAACCCATCTGAACAGCACACTTCCCTTGACATGCCATTTTGAAGTCCCCGTCTTGTGACTGTCGAATTTGTATAGCGCCTCACAATCATCACACATAACATAGAGGAGAACTCCATAACATAGCTGGCTCTCCTCTTTTACCATTTTACCAAATCTTTCCCAAACATTAGACTAGCATAATGTAATAACCTAACCAGCTTAGGCTAGCATACTGTTCTGGCATTCCCTTCTATTTATTTTCAACTCTCCATTTTGCATCTTTTATTTTATTGGATTAAACTCTGACATTGTACTTTTTGCCTCAGTGGATTGACGTTAAAGACGTTACAGATAAACTCAGCAAAAAAAGAAACGTCCTCTCACTGTCAACTGTGTTTATTTTCATGAAACAACATGTGTAAATATTTGTATGAACATATCAAGATTCAACAACTGAGACATAAACTGAACAAGTTCCACAGACATGTGACTAACAGAAATGAAATAATGTGTCCCTGAACAAAGGGGGGTCAAAATCAAAAGTAACAGTCAGTATCTGGTGTGACCACCAGCTGCATTAAGTACTGCAGTGCATCTCCTCCTCATGGATTGCACCAGATTTACCAGTTCTTGCTGTGAGATGTTACCCCACTCTTCCACCAAGACAAAGTTACAATTCTTGGGGGGAATGGCTCTAGCCCACACCCTCCGATCCAACAGGTCCCAGACGTGCTCAATGGGATTGAAGTCTGTGCTCTTCGCTGGCCATGGCAGAACACTGACATTCCTGTCTTCCAAGAAATCACGCACATAACGAGCAGTATGGCTGGTGACATTGTCATGCTGGAGGGTCATGTCAGGATGAGCCTGCAGGAACGGTACCACATGAGGGAGGAGGATGTCTTCCCTGTAATGCACAGCATTGAGATTGCCTGCAGTGACAACAAGCCTAGTCCGATGATGCTGTGACACCGCCCCAGACTATGGTGTTGTTACACGTGGTCTGCCACTGTGAGGACGATCAGATGTCCGTCCTGTCTCCCTGTAGCACTGTCTTAGGCGTCTCACAGTACGGACATTGTAATTTATTGCCATGGCCACATCTGCAGTCCTCATGCCTCCTTGCAGCATGCCCAAGGCACGTTCACGCAGATGAGCATGGACCCTGGGCATCTTTCTTTTGCTGTTTTTCAGAGTCAGTGGAAAGGCCTCTTTAGTGTCCTAAGTTTTCATAACTTTGACCTTAATTGCCTACCGTCTGTCAGCTGTTAGTGTCTTAACGACCGTTCCACAGGTGCATGTTCATTAATTGTTTATGGTTCATTGAGCAAACATGGGAAACAGTTTTTAAACCCTTTGCAATGAAGATCTGTGAAGTTATTTGGATTTTTACAAATGATCTTTGAAAGACAGGGTCCTGAAAAGGGATAATAATTTACTTTGGGATTTTGGTAATGAAGCCCTTATCTACTTCCCCAGAGTCAGATGAACTCATGGATACCATTTGTATGACAATGCATCCCGTATGAAGGAAGTTAGAGGTAGTTTCACCAGCCAATGCTAACTAGCATTAGCGCAATGACTGGAAGTCTATGTTATCTACTAGCATGCTAGCAGTTACCATAGACTTCCAGTTGTTGCGCTAACACTAATTAGCAATTGCACTAACGTTAGTTAGCAATTTTCTTCAAACTGCAAGCAGAGACATAAAAAGTACATTCACAAGTGAATTTGACTCTGGGGAAGTAGACAAAGAGCTTTATTGCCAAAATCCTGAAGTATCCTTTTGATTTTTCCGCTCAAGTTCCCAAAAGCATTCGGGATGAAGTTGGTGAAGAGCAACTGTAGAAACGTGCAGTCAAAACCTCATGACCTTTGATCACATCATTTTTGTAAGTTCATGCAGTCAGACAACTTTTATCCCCAAAATACAAAACACCTTGAGTTGACAAAAGTTATCCACTAAAATGTGCCCATCGACTTCCACAAACATATAGTATGCAGACGCAAGCATACCTACACACAGTGAGTGAAGACACACCCCAACTACTTACGCAAAATCCTCATGGAAACCTCCTATGTTTTTTAAACAAGCATATTTCCTGCAGTTTCTATATGATTCAGACAGCGAATAAATTATTAACACATACACTACCCCTAAACACACTCACCCTGAACACACTCACTTCCTGCACAGTCCAAGCCCATAACCCACATAGACAAGAGTTCAAATGAGTGCTAACCCCCTCCCACTCCCCAATGCTTCAGCCCTAAGGCAGAGTCAACATTACTTCCTGTTAGTCAGCTCTTTCTTGGCGGGGCAGACTATCATTGTTTCCAGGTCGGAATCATGGTGAATGTCACACAGCGCACCGACAGCTGATCTCTCCTCTGGGGTCAGAGACGTCCTCCAGAGAGTTTCAAGGAGTTGGTCTGACGGTAATCTGTGATGTCATCGGCCTCCCCCCTTTCTAGAGGAACAATAAAGAAGCAATAAAAAACAAAAAGAGGTCCACCCCCCTATTTGTGCTAACTCATTACATACCTGGACCTCCTATTGCGATGTGCCTTTTGTTAAGCAAATCAGGGGTTAAATTAGGTGAAAAGGAGACTGGAGTTCCACTTCACGGTCAGAAAACATATCACATTTTATATTGAGCATTCAGGGAATGTTGAGTCTTGCTGTCCTAACACTGAACACATAGATATGGGATCACAAATGACAAGATTCTGGGACTGAGACAAACATAATCCTCATGCACTGGGGGTCCCAAATACATAACATAACTTAACAGCAGAAAAATATATTTAACCTATATGTACAGTAAGGGTTTTTCTTTATTTGTATTATTTTCTACATTGTAGAATAATAGTGAAGACATCAAAACTATGAAATAACACATATGGAATCATGTAGTAACCAAAAACGTGTTAATCAAATCAAGATATATTTCATGTTTGAGATTCTTCAAAGTAGCCACCCTTGCCTTGATGACAGCTTTGCACACGCTTGGCATTCTCTCAACAAGCTTCATGAGGTAGTCACTTGGAATACATTTCAATTAAATGATGTGCCTTGTTAAAAGTACATTTCTGGAATTTCTTTCCTTCCTAATGCATTTGAGCCAATCAGTTGTGTTGTGACAAGGTAGGGGTGGTATATGGAAAATAGTCATATTTGGGAATAGACCAAGTCCATATTATGTCAATGTCACGACGTTGCCCTGCTGGGGGAGGTTTATGACCCCCATGAATACCTTTCCGCCTTTTCTCTCCACTCTACAGAATGGTCTCTTGGAAAGCCCTTTGTTAACATAGAGAGAGTATGGTGACATAAAATGGTTGGTAAAATAATAATATAATAATATAATAGTAATCCAACCAGTTGAAAGAGTCCGTTGGTACTTAAAGAACATAATGTCAGATCAGTTGTTGTCTGGGATCATTATATCTGATGATTGGACGACATAAATTGTATCTTGGAAAGTCTACACTTTCTAGTTAACAGATTCACATGGAATTGATGTGCAATTTTAACGTTGAATATGAAACTATTTTTGAAAAGATTCAATATAATTTTAGCTTCTAAATGAGAGAATTGTTTTCATAAGTAAACTATGCTCACTCAGTGGCCACGCCCAAGTGAACGGACATTGGTTGAGAGGAGAGAAACACACCGTTCTCTTCTCCTGTATAAAAGCCCCCATGTCCCAATTCACGTCAGACTAAGCAAACCCCAGCATGAACTGTGGTTGCAAATGGTTGAATATCCACTCTACATAACGGAATTTACATGAAACCAGATAACATGGAGGTGACGATTACCAAACTGGAAGGATGAATTTCTACGAGACTAGTCAGAATACAGCGCAAGCAGATTATGGAAAAATTGAACTCTTACTCACTAAAGAAGAAGTGATACATCCTAGAAGTCAAATTATCAGCTGCGTGTGGCCAAGGAAAGTGAAATGTGTCTTCTGCATTTAACCCCTTTGAATCAGAGTGGTGTTGGTGGCTGCCTTAATTGACACCCACATCTTCAGCAACTGGGAAACAGTGAGTTCACTGCCTTTCTCATGGGCAGAATGACAGATTTTTACCATGTCAGCACAGGGATTTGATCCAGCAACCTTTTGGTTACTGTCCAAACACTCTAACCACTAGGCTACATGCCGGTGAGGAATGCTACAGGAAAGGAAGACCCAGAGTTACATCTGCTGCAGAGGATAAGTTCATAAGAGTTAGCTGCACCTCAGATTGCAGCCCAAATAAATACTTCACAGAGTTCAAGTAACAGACACATCTCAACATCAGCTGTTCAGAGGAGAATATGTGAATTAGGCCTTCATGGTCAAATTGCTGCAAAGAAACCACTACTAAAGGACCCCAATAATAAGAAGAGACTTGCTTGGGGCAAAAAAGACAAGAAATGGACATTAGACCAGTGGAAATCTGTCCTTTGGTCTGATGAGTCCAAATGTGCAATTTTTGGTTCCAAAGTGCTGTCTTTGTGATATACAGAGTAGGTGAACGGATGATGTTTGCATGTGTTGAGGAGGTGTGAGGGTGCTTTGCTGATGACACTGTCAGTGATTTAGAATTCAAGGCACACTTAACCAGCATGGTTACCACAGCATTCTGCAGCGATACGCCATCCCATCTGGTTTGCGCTGAATTGGACTATCATTTGTTTTTTAACAGGACAATGACCCAACACACCTCCAGGCTGTCTAAGGGCTATTTGACCAAGAAGGTGAGTGATGGAGTGCTGCATCAGATGACCTGATCTCCACAATCGCCCGACCTCAACCCAATTGAGATGGTTTGGGATGAGTTGGATCGCAGAGTGAAGGAAAAGAAGCCAACAAGTGCTAGGCATACGTTGGAACTGCTTCAACAATGTTGAAAAGCATTCCTCATGAAGCTGGTTGAGAGAATGCTAAGAGTGTGCAAAGCTATCATCGAGGCAAAGGGTAGCTACTTTGAAGAATTTCAAATATAAAATATGTTTATGGTTACTACATTATTCCATGTGTTAGTTCATAGGTTTGATGTCTTCACTATTATTCTACAATGTAGAAAATAATACAAATAGAGATAAATCCTTGAATAACTAGATGTGTCCAAACTTTTGACTTTTACTGTATACCGTTGAAATTGGAAGTTTGCATACACTTAGGTTGGAGTCATTAAAACTAGTTTTTCAACCACTCCACAGATTTCTTGCCAACAAACTATAGTTTTGGCAAGTCAGTTAGGACATCAACATTGTGCATGATGAAATTAATTTTTCCAACAATTGTTTACAGACAGATTATTTCACTTACAATTCACTGTATCACAATTCCAGTGGGTCAGTAGTTTACATACACTGAGTTGACTGTGCTTGAAATTGACTGTGCCTTGAAACAGCTTGGAAAAGTCCAGATAATTATGTATTGGCTTTAGAAGCTTCAGATAGGCTAATTGACATCATTTGAGTCAATTGGAGGTGTACCTGTGGATGTATTCAAGGCCTACCATCAAACTCAGTGCCTCTTTGCTTGACATCATGGGAAAATCAAAAGAAATCAGCCAAAACCTCAGTAAAAAAACAATTGCAGACCTCCACAAGTCTGGTTCATCCTTGGGAGCAATTTCCAAATGCCTGAAGGTACCACGTTCATCTGTATAAACAAGAGTACGCAACTATAAACACCATGGGACCACGCAGCCGTCATACCACTCAGAAAGGAGACGCGTTCTGTCTCCTAGAGATGAACATACCTTGGTGCAACAAGTGCAAATCAATCCCAGAACAACAGCAAAGGACCTTGTGATTATGCTGGAGGAAACAGGTACAAAAGTATGTATATCCACAATAAAACAAGTCCTATTTTGACATAACCTGAATGGCCGCTCAGCAAGGAAGAAGCCACTGCTCCAAAACCGCCATAAAAAAATCAAGACTACGGTTTGCAACTGCACATGGGGACAAATATCGTACTTTTTGGAGAAATGTCCTCTGGTCTGATGAAACAAAAATAGAACTGTTTGGCCATAATGACCATCGTTATGTTTGGAGGAAAAGGGGGAGGCTTGCAAGCCAAATAACACTATCCCAACCGTGAAGCACGGTGGTGGCAGCATCATGTTGTGGGGGTGCTTTGCTGCAGGAGCGACTAGTGCACTTCACAAAATAGATGGCATCATGAGGAAAGAAAATGATGTGGATATATTGATGCAACTTCTCAAGACATCAGTCAGGAATTGAAAGCTTGGTCACAAATGGGTCTTCCAAATGGACAATGACCCAAGCATACTTCCAAAGTTTTGGCAAAATGGCTTAAAATGGCTAACCACACATTTTCTTAAGGACAGCAAAGTCAAGGTATTGGAGTGGCCATTACGATGCCCTGACCTCAATCATTTCCAAAATGTGTGGGTAAAACTGAAAAAGCATGTACGAGCAAAGAGGCCTACAAACCTGACTTAGTTACACCAGCTCTGTCAGGAGGAATGGGCCAAGATTCACCCAACTTATTTTGGGAAGCTTGTGGAAGGCTACCCGAAACGTTTGACCCAAGTTAACAATTTAAAGGTAATGCCACCAAATACTAATTGAGTGAATGTAAACTTCTGACCCGCTGAGAATGGGATGAAAGAAATTTAAGCTGAAATAAATAATTCTCTCTACTATTATTCTGACATCTCACATTCTTAAAATAAAGTGGTGATCCTAACTGACCTAAAACACCGAATTTTTAACTAGGATTAAATGTCAGGAATTGTGGAATACAGAGGTTAAATGTATTTAGCCAAGGTGTATGTAAACTTCCGACTTCAACTGTATATGTATCTGTGTGTGTATGTCTAGCTATCTATCTATGTCCTTAATCAGTATAAAGGAGGAAATGTTGCTTACTTTTTGAGTGAAATCCAAGAATTAATGCATTCTGACGTCTTTGCTTGCTGGTTCAATAGAGACAACTGCAGGGTCTTGGCAGGTCTGCCCTGGGCTAAGTGCTTGAGTTGTAGCGCAGCAGTTTTCTCCTCAGATTCCTAATGGAATATTGCCCGACTACATGTACCTCTGGAAAATACAGAGCTAATGTTAGGCTATAACTAGCAATGCAAATTACTTTGAGATAATATTACTACACAGATCATACACATGATGTTAGCTGGCAAGCCAGCCATCTAACGTCAGCTAGCTAGCTAACAGTACGCTTGAACTTGTGGTATTTTGTTGAGACATGTAGCTAGCTAGCTAGATAAACAATGAACTATAATCCCAATCCCTACTGTACTAGCAATAGAAGTCGATTGTCATAGCAAGCTAAAGTTAACCAAAAAGGTTCAATGTTAGCTTGTTAGCTAGCTAACATTAGGCTATAACTACCAAAGCATTTGGCGTACTGACATAATATTAATACACAGATCAGACACGTAGTGTTATCTAGCGAGCCAGCCACCTAATGTCAGGTAGACCAACAGTAAGCTTGAACTTGCAATGAAAACAACTTTCTGACAAAATTAGAAACGTATAATATCTGAAACTGTAGCTAGACTCTTAGCCGTATACACGGATGAACGTTTCCCGGCAGACTTCAACCCGTTTCATTAAATAAGTGTCATTTCCGTTTTGTTTGTACAGCTTGTTTGGCATGTTGTGTCAAGTCAATCTGGTTGAGAGCAGTATCAACACATTTGCAGTTCTCCTGGCTAATGTTATAGCCTTAAAAAACTGCAGTAGATTATCTACACATAACGAGCAGCTCATTTTATAGACATAAGATGCTACACGGCAGACCAATCCAAAACTCATCTCTCGGTATGTCCAGCCCATACTTTTAAAATTCCACCTTTCCAGAAAACAAGTCTCTCACCGTTGCTGCTTGCTATAGACCATCCTCTGCCCCCAGCTGTGCTCTGGACACCATATGTGAACTGATTGCCCCCCATCTATCTTCAGAGCTCGTGCTGTTACATGACCTAACCTGGAAGATGCTTAACACCCTGTCCACCCTGCAACTCTCCTTCCAGACTCACATTAAGCATCTCCAATCCAAAACTAAATCTATAACCGGCTTCCTATTTCGCAACAAAGCATCCTTCACTCAAGCTGCCAAACATACCCTCGTAAAACTGACTATCCTGCCTATCCTTGACTTCGGCGATGTCATTTACAAAATAGCCTACAACACTCTACTCAGACAGCATTCAATTTGCTATTACAGTGCCGTCCGTTTTGTCAACAAAGCCAATGACTGGAACGAATTGCAAAAATCACTGAAGCTGGAGACTTATATCTCCCACACTATCTTTAAGCACCAGCTGTCAGAGTAGCTCACAGATCACCTGTACATAGCCCATCTGTAAATATCCCATCCAACTACCTCATCCCCATACTGTTATTTATTTTTGCTCCTTTGCACCCCAGTATCTCTACTTGCACATTCATCTTCTGCACATCTATCACTCCACTGTTTAATTGCTATACTGTAATTATTTCCACCTCCCTTATCTTACCTCGTTTGCACACACTGTATATAGACTTTTTTCTATTGTGTTTTTGACTGTATGTTTGTTTATTCCATGTGTAACTCTGTGTTGTTGTTTGTGTCGCACTGCTTTGTTATATATTGGTCAGGTCGCAGTTGTAAATGAGAACTAGTTCTCAACGAGTCTACCTGGTTAAATTAAGGTGAAATAAAAATGTTTAAAAAAACATTATCTCAGCCAATCGTGGCTAGGGTGAAGGTTCCTGTCTTTTTCTGTGGCTAAACCAACTGAGCTCGTAATTTAACAACTTTAACAACTTTATTTAACTTCATATTTAACTTCATATTTACAGTTTGTTATTGAGGCACATGAAAGTTCAAATATTCCAGAAGGCAATTCTGCCCATACACGCTTTTGATCAAAAATAAAAATAAACGTTCAAATGCCTCTCTTGTGAAGTCGTGACTTGCGACATATGAATAGTTTCCTGAATTGAGTCACACATGGTCTATCCATTAGGAACTCATGGACAATATGAACACAGATATGAAAAAATGAATATTATACAGTGCCTTCCTCTAAGTATTTATTCCCCTTTACATACAATATTCCACATTTTGTAATTCTGAATTCAAAAATTATAATTATTTTTGCAGTATTACTTTAGTGTCTTTCTGCAAACAGGATGCATGTTTTGGAATATTTTTTATTCTGTACAGGCTTCCTTCTTTTCACTCTGTCAATTAGGTTAATATTGTGGAGTAACTACAATGTTGTTGATCCATCCTCAGTTTTCCTCTATCAAAACCATTAAACTCTAACTGTTTTAAAGTCACTATTAGGACCATGCCCCAGGACTACCTGACATGATGACTCCTTGCTGTCCCCAGTCCACCTGACTGTGCTGCTGCTCCAGTTTCAACTGTTCTGCCTTATTATTATTATTCGACCATGCTGGTCATTTATGAACATTTGAACATCTTGGCCATGTTCTGTTATAATCTCCACCCGGCATAGCCAGAAGAGGACTGACCACCCCACATAGCCTGGTTCCTCTCTAGGTTTCTTCCTAGGTTTTGGCCTTTCTAGGGAGTTTTTCCTAGCCACCGTGCTTCTACACCTGCATTGCTTGCTGTTTGGGGTTTTAGGCTGGGTTTCTGTACAGCACTTTGATTTGATTTATTGGTCTCATGGTGAAATCTCTGAGTGGTTTCTTTCCTCTCCGGCAACCGAGCTAGGAAGGACGCTTGTATATTTGTGGTGACTGGGTGTATTGATACACCATCCAAAGTGTAGTTAATAACTTCACCATGGGATATTCAATATTTCCTTTTGTTTTATCCATCTACCAATAGGTACCCTTCTTTGTGAGGCATTGGAAAACCTCCCTGGTATTTGTGGTTGAATCTGTGTTTGAAATGCACATACAGTTAATTGTAGTTGTGGGGTACAGATATAATGTAGTCATTTAAGCAATAAGGCCCGAGGAGGTGTATTATATGGCCAAAATACCATGGCTAAGGGCTGTTCTTATGAACGATGCAAAGCAGAGTGCCTGCATACAGCTCTTAGCCGTGGTATATTGGCCATAAATCACAAACCCCCAAGGTGCCTTATTGCTGTTGTAAACTGGTTACCAACGTAATTAAAGTAGTAAAAATACATGTTTTGTCATACCTGATATACCACCGTTGTCAGGCAATCAGCATTCAGGGCTCAAACCACCCAGTTTAAAATCAACACTATTATTGCACACAGAGTCCATGCAACATTTTAAAGTACCTTTTTTACTTATTTAGCCTTAAAAAACACGAGCTGGCGCACACCCAGACAAAAATATTTTGTGTGGCTGTGCTGAGTAACGGCGAATAAACTATAAACTAGTGAAATAAAGAGACTCACACACTCCATATGTAAACTCCCAGTAATTTATTGGGTAAATCACCAACATTTCGGCATCACTGTTTTTACTTAGGTGTTGAATACTTATTGACTCAAGACATTTCAGCTTTCCATTTGCAATTAATTTGTAAAAATTCAGAAAAACACAATGTCCACTTTAACAATATGGGTGAGTGTAGGCAGGTGAAAAGAAATCTACATTTTAAATTCAGTGTCCACCTGCCCCTCCTGGAGTGGCACCCCAGCTCATTGTAGGGGGTTTCTTCTGCAGTGTGACCTCCACCTGGCCCGTCATGCCAGGATGGCCTCCGAGAGGGACAAGGTGGCCTTGGTGATCTCTGTGCTGATAGGCCGGGCTCTGGAGTGGGCGCACACCGTCTGGGAAAGGGACGGACCAGAAGTGCAGTCCTATGAGCTCATCACTCAACTTTTCCATGCCATAAACAGGGCCGAGAGGGAGGTGAGTGTTTTTTTACACCTTTATTTAATCTTTATTTAACTAGGCAAGTCAGTCAAGAACACATTCTTATTTTCAATGACGGCCTAGGAACGGTGGGTTAACTGCCTCGTTCAGGGGCAGAAAGACAGACCTTGTCATCTCGGGGGAACCAATCTTGCAACCTTACAGTTATCTAGTCCAACGCAATAACGACCTGCCTCTCTCTCGTTGCACTCCACAAGGAGACTGCCTGTTACGCAAATGCAGTAAGCCAAGGTAAGTTGCTAGCTAGCATTAAACTTATCTTAAAAAAAACAATCAATCATAATCACTAGTTAACTACACATGGTTGATTATATTACTAGATATTATCTAGCGTGTCCTGTGTTGCATATAATCTGACTGAGCATACAAGTATCTAAGTATCTGACTGAGCGGTGGTAGGCAGAAGCAGGCGTGTAAACATTAATTCAAACTGCACTTTCGTACGTTTTGCCAGCAGCTCTTCGGTGTGCGTCAAGCATTGCGCTGTTTATGACTTCAAACCTATCAACTCCCGAGATGAGGCTGGTGTGACCGAAGTGAAATGGCTGGCTAGTTAGCGCGCGCTAATAGCGTTTCAAACTTCACTCGCTCTGAGCCTTGGGGTGGTTGTTTCCCTTGCTCTGCACAGGTAACGCTGCTTCAATGTGGTGGCTGTTGTCGTTGTATTGCTGGTTCGAGCCCAGGGAGGAGCGAGGAGAGGGACGGAAGCTATACTGTTACACTGGCAATACTAAAGTTCCTATAAGAACATCCAACAGTCAAAGGTTAATGAAATACAAATGGTATAGAGGGAAATAGTCCTATAATTACTACAACCTAAAACTTCTTACCTGGGAATATTGAAGACTCATGTTAAAAGGAACCACCAGCTTTCATATGTTCTCATGTTCTGAGCAAGGAACTGAAACGTTAGCTTCCTTACATAGCACATATTGCACTTTTACGTTCTTCTCCAACACTTTGTTTTTGCATTATTTAAACCAAATTGAACATGTTTCATTATCTACTTGAGGCTAAATTGATTTAATTGATGTATTATATTAAGTTAAAATAAGTGTTAATTCAGTATTTTTGTAATTGTCATTATTACAAATACATTTGTGTAAAAATGTAAATTGTCCGATTAATCGGCATCTGCTTTTTTGGCCCTCCAATAATCGGTATCGGTATTGGCGTTGAAAAATCATAATCGGTCGACCTCTAGTCCAGGACATCGTTGGAGTACGCTCTGGATTTCCGGATGGTGGCTGCGTCCACTGGATAGAACGACCAGGCCATGTTGACGGTTTTCCGCTGCGGGCTACAGGTGGACGTCCAGACCGAGCTGGCCTGTCGCAATGAAGACCTCACGCTGGATCAGCTCATTACCATGGCCATCCACCTGGATAATCTCCTACGTCGTCGCCCATCCAGGGGGTTCGGGTCTCTCCCAGGAACCTCCAGCGAGACTGAGGCCATCGAGGAATGTCAACGCCTACTATAGGAATTTGGACCAGCCCTGGAACACCTGTCCAGAAGGAGAGCCAGGCGAGGAAGCGATAGGCCAAGGAGTTCTCCTGCACCTTCCCAGGTAGGTGTGGACGTGCCTTGCTCCTTTCTGTCCACCCACCCAGCCCGTCCTCCTCCCTGTCACCTTCCCTGAATATCCTGGCCCCCCACTGAGTCCTGCCCTAGTGGATTCAGGTGCTGCAGGCAATTTCCTAGACCAGTCAGTGGCCTTATCATTATGCATTCCTCTAGTCCCTTTACAACCCCCTATCCCAGTCCTTGCCCTAGACAACCGTCCCCTAGGAACAGGACTTGTGCACCAGACCACGATTCCCATTTCCCTCACAGTTATTCCCAACCACTATGAACGCATCACTTGGAATCCCGGTCACGGCTGGCTGTGACATAGCCTGGGATCGAAGGCTGTAGTGGTGCCTCAGCACTGCGGGCAGTGCCTCAGACAGCTTTGCCACTCGGAGGCCAAATCTGAAATTTTCAACCCGGGTCGAGTGTGAAGGGCTACCCTAACCTAATATTCCAGTAATACTAACCTAACCAGTGTAAGGCAGCAGCACAACCACTCCTGAAGCATAGCTCTAACAAGAGCAGATACACCAGTCATCATCTATTTTGGGAATCTAGAGCAAGCTTAAGTCAGGCTGACATGACACTGTATAAATTGGATCTGTAACCCACCAAATGTTGAACATTTGACCCTGTATTCAGTTTCCTCTGCTGTTCGTGTAGCAGAGAGTCAATATGTCATCCTGTGCACTGTAAATATGACTGTTCAATGCTGGGAACTTATATTAACTTGAAAAGCGATTCACCTGGTGATCAGATGCATTTTTTTGACAAGGCAAAGGAAGTGTCTGGTGTCTCATAACAGTGCATATGAGATCATTCCAAAACAATGACTTATGTAAGACAGTAGTTGACTCATGGGAAAGAAATGTACATGTTTATATATATTTTTTAAAGCAACACAAATTAAACTGCAATGCATAAAACATGTATTCCATCCCGTCTTTGCTTTCACAGACACCTGAAAAGCTAGTTTGGAGTTCATTTTAGAATGGAGTGAATGTTAGGATTGCAAGCTGAATGTGTTCATCTTGTGTGACAAGATTGTGCCACTTTTTGTTATTTCTTATTCCCCTTAAAAATGCAATATAGAGGAGGGTATTAATAGAGTAAATATTAGGGGAGAGTTTCCATAGATTAATAAAATATGACCACCGAGGGACCACTGAGGGATGTTGAGATCACTGCTATTTTCCAAAAATACAGTTGCCCCTTAACTACCTTCCTAGAGTTTGGCTCCTCAGACCCCACCTTCCATGGAATCTATACAGCAGCTTCCCCTCACCCTCCTGGGCTTGCCTCCCCAGCCATCCAACCTTCACTCTTATGGTTCTCTTCTTCCTCTGACCTTCACTCTCCAACAACCCCCCAGAGAGTAGCCCGAAACCTTGGCTGGTCACAGACCAACACTTTTCTCACCAGGGTGACAGGGGTCGTGAACTCTGTGACCTTGCCACAATCCCTGTGTGAACCTCAATGAACTCTGACCCTGACTTTGGCTCTGAGATAGACTTGAAAAGAAAGTACCTCCCCCTCACTCTGTCTGTCTGCTCTCAGATGAAAAAAACGCCAAGGGGAGTATGAACTAAGATTTTTTGGTCTTTAGTCAGTGATCCTTCCCTTGTGTTCTCCTATAGCTAAAACCTGTTGGAAGCAAATTGTACATGCTTTCTGGTTAAAGTCCATATTTGCACTCTTCTGCTTCAGGAAAACTGACCTTCCAAAGTTCAGTGTCACTGTGGTCAAACTGCACAAATCGAATCAAATGTTATTTGTCACATGCTTCATAAACAACAGGTGTGTCTGCCCTGCTAGAGCTGCCCTGGTCAACTGTAAGTGCTGTTATTATGAAGTGGAAACATCTAGGAGCAACATTGGCTCAGCGGCGAAAGGGTAGGCCAGACAAGCTCACAGAATGCGACCGCCCCATGCTGAAGAGTGTAGCGCGTGAAAATCGTCTGTCCTCCATTGCAACACTCACTACCGAGTTTCAAACTGCCTCTGGATGAAAGGTCAGCACAAGAACTGTTCGTCGAGAAATTCATGAAATGGGTTTCCAGGGCCGAGCAGCCACACACAAGCCTTAGATTACCATGCACAATGCTAAGCGTTGGCTGGAGTGTTGTAAAGCTCGCCGCCATTGGACACTGGGTTTGGCGGATGCCAGGAGAACTCTACCTGCCCGAATGCATAGTGCCAACTGTACAGTTTGGAGGAGGAGGAATAATGGTCTAGGAGTGTTTTTCATGCTTTGGAGGAGGCCCCTTACTTCCAGTGAAGGTAAATCTTAACTCTACAGCATACAATGACATCCATTATTTTCCTGCACTCTGAACAACCAATAAGCACATGGAATCGATATTTCAAGGCACATTTCAAACCACCTTAATAGGTGAGCCTTGTGTCTTAAAGGTCAAATCTGATGTATTTGTCCTCAAGTGGTTTTTAGACTGTAATTTCGCATATCTTGTTGCTTGTTAGCTACTTTTTTGGAAACAGGAGACAAAGGGCTGTGAGACATACACTACTGTTTAAGCGTTTGGGGTCGCTTAGAAATGTCCTTGTTTTTGAAAGAAAAGCACATTTTTTGTCCATTAAAAGAACATCAAATTGATCAGAAATACAGTGTCGACATTGTTAATGTTGTCAATGGCTGATTTTTAATGGAATATCTCCATAGGCGTACAGAGGCCCATTATCAGCAATGAGATGTGGCAAGTTGTGGCACGTTGTGTTAGCCAATCCAAGTTTATTATTTTAAAAGGCTAATTGATCATTAGGAAACCCTTTTGCAAGTATGTTAGCACTGCTGAGAACTGACGTACTGATTAAGAAGCAATAAAACTGGCCTTCTTTAGACTAGTTGAGTATCTGGAGTATCAGCATTTGTGGGTTCGATTACATGCTCAAAATGGCCAGAAACAAAGAACTTTCTTCTGAAACTCTTCAGTCTATTCTTGTTCTGAGAAATGACGGCTATTCCATGCGAGAAATTGCCAAGGAACTAAAGATCTCGTACAATGTTGTGTACTACTCCCTTCACAGAACAGCACAAACTGTCTCTAACCAGAATAGAACGAGGAGTGGGAGGCTCCGGTGCAAATTGAGCAAGAGGACAAGTACATTATAGTGTCTAGTTTGAGAAACAGACGCCTCACAAGTCCTCAACTGGCAGCTTCATTAAATAGTACCTGTAACACACCAGTCTCAACGTCAACAGTGAAGAGGCGACTCCGGGATGCTGGCCTTCTAGGCAGAGTTGCAAAGAAAAACCCATATCTAAGACCGGCCAATGAAAATAAAAGATTAAGATGGGCAAAAGAACACAGACACTGGACAGAGAAACTCTGCCTAGAAGGCCAGCATCCCCGAGTCACCTCTTCACTGTTGACGTTGAGACTGGTGTTGTGCGGGTACAAGGAAGCATTACAGCTGCACTCTGGAGGTGTGTTGTGGCCAATGCAACTCCTAACCTTTTCAGGATCCATCTGGATGTTGCCTGCAGCTATGATTTACCCCAGGAAGGAGATGGTGGTGCGATGGAATTCGCATTTTTCCACTTTGATGTACAGCTGGTTCTCCAGAAGACGCTGGAGGACTTGTCTGGTATAGAGAACATGTTTTTGAGCTGAGTGAGAAAACACGAGAATGTCATCAAGGTAGACGAATACGTACTGGTTCAACATGTCCCGGAGAACGTTGTTTACCAGGGCCTGGAACACAGCAGGAGCATTGGTCATCCGAACGGCATCACCAGGGATTCGTAGTGCCTGCTAGCTCATCGGAGGTCATAGCAGGATTTCTTATAAGCATCTGAATTAGTGTCCCGCTCCTTGAAAGTGGCAGCTCTAGCCTATTGTTCAGTGTGGATGTTGCCTGTTATCAATGGCTTCTGGTTGGGGTACGTACGGTCACTGTGGTGACTGATGTGGTAAACTCCTCAATGCTATCGGATGAATCCCGAAACATATTTCAGTCAGTGCTAGCATAAAAGTCCTGTAGCTTAGTATTCACTTCATTGGACCACTTCCGAATTGAACACATTACTGGTACTCCCTGTTTGAGTTTTTGCTTGTAAACATGGGGATATGGTTATGGTCTGATTTGTGTGAGGGCCTTGTATGAGTTTCTGTGTGTGGAGTAAAGGTGATCTAGAGTTTTTGTCTCTAGTTGCACAGGTGACATGCTGGTAAAAAATGAGGTAAAACGAATTTCAGTTTCACTGCATTAAAACCACCGGTGACGAGAAACTTATGGTCTTACACATCTCGTTGAATGCTGTCTTAGTGTGGTGGTAAATACCTACAAGAAATATAGATCAAAACTCATCATAAATAGCTTATCATGAGGTATTCTAACTCAGAGGAGCAGAAACTCGAGACTTCATTAACATTAGAGATCACACACCCACTGTGTTTCTTTATATATACAGCACCAGTCAAAAGTTTGGACAGACCTACACATTGCAGGGTTTTCTTTATTTTACATATTCTACATTGTGGAATAATACTGAAGATATCAAAACTATGAAATAACACATATGTCATCCTGTAGTAACCAAAAATGTGTTAAACAAATTATGTATTTTATATTTGAGATTCTTCAAAGTAGCTAAAAGTTGCCTTGATGACATATTTGCACACTCTTGGCATTCTCTCAACCAGCTTTATGAGGTAGTCAACTGGAATGCATTTCAATTAACTGGTGTGCCTTGTTAAAAGTTAATTTGTGGAATTTCTTTCCTACTTTTAATGTGTTTGAGCCAAACAGTTGTGTTGTGTTCAAGAGTTCAAGTAACAGACACATCTCAACATCAACTGTTCAGAGGAGAATCCGGCCTTCATGGTCGAATTGCTGCCAAGAAACCACTACTAAAGAACACCAATAATAAGAAGAGACTTACTTGGGCCAAGAAAAATGAGCAATGGACGTTAGACGTGGAAATCTGTGCTTTAGTATGATGAGTCTAAATTTGAGATTTTTGGTTCCAACCGTTTCTTTGTGAGATGGAGATCGGATGATCTCTGCATGTGTCATTTCCACCGTGAAGTATGGAGGAGGAGGTTTGATAGTGTGGGGGTGCTTTGCTGGTGACACTGTTGGTGATTTATTTAGATTTCAAGGCACACTTAACCAGCATGGCTACCACAGCATTCTGCAGCGATACGCCATCCCATCTGGTTTGCACTTGGAGGGACTATCATTTGTTTTTCAACAGGACAATGACCCAACACACCTCTAGGCTGTGTAAGGGTTATTTGACCAAGAATGAGAGTGATGGAGTGCTGCATCAGATGACCTGGCCTCCACAATCAGCCGGCCCCAACCCAATTGAGATGTTTTGGAATAAGTTGGACCGTGGAGTGAAGGAAAAGTAGCTAACAAGTGCTCAGCATATGTGGGAACTCCTTCAAGAGTGTTGGAAATGCATTCCAGGCAAAACTAGTTGAGAGAGGGGGCATATTTATTTGCTATGATTTCCCTGTTAAAAGAGGTTTGTTTTCTGTTGTCCTTTGCAGAAGCTTGAATTGTTTACCGTGTGTGTTTGTTTCCAGAGGTAGTTTTCGAAACGTAATGTTTGTTATTTTTTAAGTGTACTGTGATCCTGCGGCTACTGTTTTTCAGTAAAGGATTATGTTTACCCTTAACTACTGATTCCTAATCTGGCCTCTTTTCTGCACCTTGTTCCAACCTCACCACATGACAGCAAGCTTCTACCTTAACATGGACCCAGCAGAGATCACCAAAGAGCACTGCTGGGGCGGCAGCAGGAACAACTCTCCCTCTTACCAATTCCCTCCAACCACTTCCCAGCCCCAACCTCAAGAGGAGCCAGTGCCCAAGACTTACCGGCCAGTGCTACAGTCGTTGCCGTAGTTCCTACAGGGAACCTGCACCGGGAACCCAAGATCTCAACCCCTGACGGCCACCCAGGAGGATGCAAGGTTTTCTTCACTCAATGCTCTCTAGTGTTCGAGCTACAGTCCTCCTCGTTCCACACCGATCGGGCAACGATCACCTACATCATCTATCTACTCTCGGGCAAGGCCCTGGCGAGGGCAACGGTGGTGTGGGAACAGCAGCCACCATCCTGAAGCTCCATATTAGCCTCCACTCCCGAGCTGCGATGAGTCTTCAACCACCCAGTCGGTAGACGAGTAGCTGCAAGTCGACTGTTCAATCTCCGCCAAGGGGCCAGACCGATGGCTGACTTCGCCATTGAGTTCCGCACCCTCGCCGCCGAGAGTGGGTGGAATACTGAGGCACTGGTCAAAGCTTTCCACCAACGTCTGTCTAACTCCATAAAGGTTGAACTGTCCACTCGGGAACTGGGAGAGGACCTTGAGTCCCCGATAATGCTGGCCATAAAGATTGACAACAGCATCCGAGAATGTGTGAGACAGTGCCTTTTTGACACCACCCCCGTATCCCAGTCTCCGGAGCACCCCAAGCCCCCAACAAGGCCAGCATTGAGGAGCCCAGGCAGCTGAGCCCACAGGAACGTGACAGGCGCATGTGTGGCGGCTGCTGCCTCTCCGTTCTACATGCCCAGAGTTGACGGGAACGATGGGGCTTGCCGGAACAAGGGGAGACCCTGACGAGCTGTGCGGTTACACCCGGTCACCATCTGACACTACCCGTAACCCTCCATTTGCCAAGACTTAGCCAGAGAATTACAAATCCCCTGTGTGAAATGTCCCATCCCTCTGCAGATTCAACCCCTCGATGGACGCCCCATCAGCTTCGGCCAGGTGGAATATCATACCAAACCCATTCTATTGCAGGTTGGGGTGAACCACTCAGAGACTCTTTGTTTTCTTTTGATCACTGCTCTCAAGAACCCCCTTATCCTAGGGTGCCCCTGGCTAGTGCTACATAAACCACTATTTTCCTGGTCCATGGAACACCTACTAGTCCTGGGTAAGAACTGCCAGACTAAATACCTATGACCCCCACCAAGAGCCTCGACGTGTTCCCTGGCATCCATTGAAGACCAAGACTTTTCCCCTCTCCCTCTGGAGTACGCTGACCTCCGGGAGGACTTCAGTAAGAGACAATCCACCACCCTCCCTCCTCACCGTCCATACGACTGCGGCATAGAACACCTACCCGGCTCCATCCCTCCCCGGGGCCGCCTATTACTCCCTCTCAACCCCTGAAGCAGCAGTCATGGACAATTACATCAGGGAGTCACTGGAGGCAGGTTTCATTCGGTCCTCTACATCCCCAGCTGGTGCAGGGCTGAACAGAGGGCTTAACAGAATTACGATTAAGAATCGTTACCCTCTACACCTGATGTCTGCCCCCTTGGAGTTGGCCCATGGAGCTCAATTCTTCACCAAACTGGACCTCCACAATGCTTACAATCTGGTGAGAATCAGGGAGGGAGATGAATGGAAGACTGCCTTTAACACCCTGAGTGGCCACTATGAGTATTTAGTTATGCCCTTCAGATTATCAAACTCACCAGCAGTCTTCCAAGCATTGGTCAATGCCACGCTTAGGGATATGTTGAATCGGTTCATCATGTTTACCTTTACCTTGACTGATCTTCTCCAAAACCCTTCCGGAACACATCCTGCACACATCCTGCAGAGTCAACTATATATCAAGATAGAGAAGTTTGAGTTCCATGTAATCCCAAATTTCTTCCCTGGAAATCAAATCAAATCAAATCAAATTTTATTTGTCACATACACATGGTTAGCAGATGTTAATGCGAGTGTAGCGAAATGCTTGTGCTTCTAGTTCCGACAATGCAGTAATAACGAACAAGTAATCTAACTAACAATTCCAAAAAACTACTGTCTTATACACAGTGTAAGGGGATAAAGAATATGTACATAAGGATATATGAATGAGTGATGGTACAGAGCAGCATAGGCAAGATATAGTAGATGATATCGAGTACAGTATATACATATGAGATGAGTATGTAAACCAAGTGGCATAGTTAAAGTGGCTAGTGATACATGTATTACATAAGGATGCAGTCGATGATATAGAGTACAGTATCTACGTATGCTTATGAGATGAATAATGTAGGGTAAGTAACATTATATAAGGTAGCATTGTTTAAAGTGGCTAGTGATATATTTACATAATTTCCCATCAATTCCCATTATTAAAGTGGCTGGAGTAGAGTCAGTGTCATTGACAGTGTGTTGGCAGTAGCCACTCAATGTTAGTGGTGGCTGTTTAACAGTCTGATGGCCTTGAGATAGAAGCTGTTTTTCAGTCTCTCGGTCCCAGCTTTGATGCACCTGTACTGACCTCGCCTTCTGGATGACAGCGGGGTGAACAGGCAGTGGCTCGGGTGGTTGATGTCCTTGATGATCTTTATGGCCTTCCTGTTGCATCGGGTGGTGTAGGTGTCCTGGAGGGCAGGTAGTTTGCCCCCGGTGTTGCGTTGTGCAGACCTCACTACCCTCTGGAGAGCCTTACGGTTGAGGGCGGTGCAGTTGCCATACCAGGCGGTGATACAGCCCGCCAGGATGCTCTCGATTGTGCATCTGTAGAAGTTTGTGAGTGCTTTTGGTGACAAGCCGAATTTCTTCAGCCTCCTGAGGTTGAAGAGGCGCTGCTGCGCCTTCCTCACGATGCTGTCTGTGTGAGTGGACCAATTCAGTTTGTCTGTGATGTGTATGCCGAGGAACTTAAAACTTGCTACCTTCTCCACTACTGTTCCATCGATGTGGATGGGGGGGTGTTCCCTCTGCTGTTTCCTGAAGTCCACAATCATCTCCTTAGTTTTGTTGACGTTGAGTGTGAGGTTATTTTCCTGACACCACACTCCGAGGGCCCTCACCTCCTCCCTGTAGGCCGTCTCGTCATTGTTGGTAATCAAGCCTACCACTGTTGTGTCGTCCGCAAACTTGATGATTGAGTTGGAGGCGTGCGTGGCCACGCAGTCGTGGGTGAACAGGGAGTACAGGAGAGGGCTCAGAACGCACCCTTGTGGGGCCCCAGTGTTGAGGATCAGCGGGGAGGAGATGTTGTTGCCTACCCTCACCACCTGGGGGCGGCCCGTCAGGAAGTCCAGTACCCAGTTGCACAGGGCGGGGTCGAGACCCAGGGTCTCGAGCTTGATGATGAGCTTGGAGGGTACTATGGTGTTGAATGCCGAGCTGTAGTCGATGAACAGCATTCTCACATAGGTATTCCTCTTGTCCAGATGGGTTAGGGCAGTGTGCAGTGTGATTGAGATTGCATGAGATTGCATCGTCTGTGGACCTATTTGGGCGGTAAGCAAATTGGAGTGGGTCTAGGGTGTCAGGTAGGGTGGAGGGTAGGGTGGAGGTGATATGGTCCTTGACATATTATCTCTACCGCCGGCATCCAAATGGACCCAGTAAAGGTGAGGGAGGTCATCGACTGGCCCCATCCCGCCTCACTCAAACAAGACCAGCGGTTCTTTTGGTTTGCAGCGCCTCTCATGGCCCTAACCAAGTCCCAGAAACGTTTTTGCTGGAGCCCGAGACTGATAGGGCATTCGGGGAGCTCAAGGGACGTTTCACCTCTGGACATATCCTCGTCTATTGTTCGGGACTTCAACCAACTATGTGGTGGCAGCCCTGGCTCCGCAGCTGGAGCCGCTCCTAGGGGGAGGGGGGGAGGCAGAGACCATCCTAGAGACTTTAAGGTGTGTCCTATTTACTCACCATGATTTCCCTGTTAAAAGAGGTGTGTTTTCTGTTGTCCTTTGCAGAACCTTGAATTGTTTACCGTGTGCGTTCGTTTCCTGAGGCAGTTTTTGAGACTTAGTGTTTGTTGTTTTTTTCAAGTGTACTGTGATCCTGCGGCTACCATTCCTCAGTAAAGTATTATGTGTATCCTTAACCACTGATTCCTCGTCTGGTCTCTTCTCAGCACCTGTGTCCAACCTCACCATGTCACAGTACTGGGGAACAATCAATATGGCTGGCTAGCCTATCTTCAACTAATTATCTTCAAGAGTGAATAGAAGGAAAATCAACTCTGCAGTTCTATTAAGGACAAGTCACCGTATACCAGACAACTACAAAGAAGGACAACAGTAGAAGAGTTGTTGAAACCATTTTGGACAATCAAAGCCTTACAAGCATGGCGTGAAAAGGCCCAACACCCTTTCCATGGCTGCCCCATTCACCAGGCGAACCCAGGCATTTCATGTAAATACATTCATGATTTCTTGTTCAAAAGGGGGCAGCGGTTCGTGTGCAAACTATTGAATTATTTTACATAAGAGTAGTTTCTGAACGTGACAATGTTAAGTGTCTCTGTCCCTCTCTCTCCCTCTCCATCTCTTCTTTAGCAAGCATCCATGTTGTCATTCTGCTAGGCTCCTGTTTTCAGCTTATTACGTCTCCAGTCAATAACTGTTGCAGAGTGTGTGTGTTTATCCTGTGTTCCTATTTAATTAGCTAGCAATTAAATAATTAAACCAATTTTTGTAGTACTGAATCATAAATGAGGCTTGGGTTTATGCAGATGCAAGGAGGTTACGACCGTTCAGAATGGTGATATGATATGAGGTTATGATTAATAAATTCACTGTTTGTAGGTAAAGACCTTTTTAGATTTTAATTTGGGACATGGTAACTCTTTAAAGAACAACTCTCATGGTGCCCCAGATCCTAATGAGTTAATTGTTACATGATTAATTTAAATCGGGTAAAAATTAAACACAGTTAGTTAATTAAATAAATAGTCTTTGGATTAATGTTAAAGTCAAGACATAACACAGTTATACATACTATGTACATTTTACGGACACAGTATAGTTTACAATAGTTATCCTTTGTTTGTTTTTAGTCAGCTCGACTCAACCCTCTGCAATCAACCCTTGTCAACCCCGCCCAATGATTTAGATTTCTGCCATATATTTTTCAACTGTGCTGTGATGTTTCACAAAAGTTCTGAACCTTTTTAGTCTCATAGATTCTACATATTGTAAATTAAAGATAAACATTTTTACTAAGATTATTATTATATTATTAACCGATTGACTGTGACTTTTTAAATCACCCAGCAGTGCTATTTGCAGAGCTCCAGGTAAATGTTGCAATTATTCAGCCATTCCTGAACCTGCGACCAAAAACAAGCTACATATGGACAGTACAAAAACAAATAATCTAATGATTCTGTCTTTTCACAACAAAATTTGCAGAGCTGGGATGGTTGTATCCCCCCATATACAGTGCCTTGCGAAAGTATTCGGCCCCCTTGAACTTTGCGACCTTTTGCCACATTTCAGGCTTCAAACATAAAGATATAAAACTGTATTTTTTTGTGAAGAATCAACAACAAGTGGGACACAATCATGAAGTGGAACAACATTTATTGGATATTTCAAACTTTTTTAACAAATCAAAAACTGAAAAATTGGGCGTGCAAAATTATTCAGCCCCTTTACTTTCAGTGCAGCAAACTCTCTCCAGAAGTTCAGTGAGGATCTCTGAATGATCCAATGTTGACCTAAATGACTAATGATGATAAATACAATCCACCTGTGTGTAATCAAGTCTCCGTATAAATGCACCTGCACTGTGATAGTCTCAGAGGTCCGTTAAAAGCGCAGAGAGCATCATGAAGAACAAGGAACACACCAGGCAGGTCCGAGATACTGTTGTGAAGAAGTTTAAAGCCGGATTTGGATACAAAAATATTTCCCAAGCTTTAAACATCCCAAGGAGCACTGTGCAAGCGATAATATTGAAATGGAAGGAGTATCAGACCACTGCAAATCTACCAAGACCTGGCCGTCCCTCTAAACTTTCAGCTCATACAAGGAGAAGACTGATCAGAGATGCAGCCAAGAGGCCCATGATCACTCTGGATGAACTGCAGAGATCTACAGCTGAGGTGGGAGACTCTGTCCATAGGACAACAATCAGTCGTATATTGCACAAATCTGGCCTTTATGGAAAAGTGGCAAGAAGAAAGCCATTTCTTAAAGATATCCATAAAAAGTGTTGTTTAAAGTTTGCCTGGGAGACACACCAAACATGTGGAAGAAGGTGCTCTGGTCAGATGAAACCAAAATGGAACTTTTTGGCAACAATGCAAAACGTTATGTTTGGCGTAAAAGCAACACAGCGCATCACCCTGAACACCCCATCCCCACTGTCAAACATGGTGGTGGCAGCATCATGGTTTGGGCCTGCTTTTCTTCAGCAGGGACAGGGAAGATGGTTAAAATTGATGGGAAGATGGATGGAGCCAAATACAGGACCATTCTGGAAGAAAACCTGATGGAGTCTGCAAAAGACCTGAGACTGGGACGGAGATTTGTCTTCCAACAAGACAATGATCCAAAACATAAAGCAAAATCTACAATGGAATGGTTCAAAAATAAACATATCCAGGTGTTAGAATGGCCAAGTCAAAGTCCAGACCTGAATCCAATCGAGAATCTGTGGAAAGAACTGAAAACTGCTGTTCACAAATGCTCTCCATCCAACCTCACTGAGCTCGAGCTGTTTTGCAAGGAGGAATGGGAAAAAATTTCAGTCTCTCGATGTGCAAAACTGATATAGACATACCCCAAGTGACTTACAGCTGTAATCGCAGCAAAAGGTGGCGCTACAAAGTATTAACTTAAGGGGGCTGAATAATTTTGCACGCCCAATTTTTCAGTTTTTGATTTGTTAAAAAAGTTTGAAATATCCAATAAATGTCGTTCCACTTCATGATTGTGTCCCACTTGTTGTTGATTCTTCCCCAAAAAATACAGTTTTATATCTTTATGTTTGAAGCCTGAAATGTGGCAAAAGGTCGCAAAGTTCAAGGGGGCCGAATACTTTCGCAAGGCACTGTACATGACATTCTATTGGTTGCAAGAGTTTTGTATAATAAATTAACTTGAAAAACTCAAGGTTTTGAATCCAGGGTTGTTTTGTGTATCAGTTCATAAATTATGTGCCATTGAATTGATACATTGCAAATCTCTTCCCAACTATCTATATGGCACTGCTGTCAGTTTTTTGTTCCTTAAATGAAACTGATATACTGTTTTATTCACCACGGTGTTCTTTACCAATTTTGGTATTTAATGCAGGGCCGACAGACAGGTTCCTTATTTCTCCCACTTCCACTTGCCTCTTCATTTTTTGCAGTAGAGCAGACATTTCCATATATTTTTGTTAGCTGCATATGTGACATAACTCCACCAGTCCTACTTATCATATCATTTACAAAGATTATACCTTTATAAAACATTTTTTCCAAAAATATAGTTTTTTATTTAATTAGTATATTTGATTTATTTAATTAGTATATATTATACCACAATATTTGTTGTAATATTTGTTCTGTCCTTTCTAGTGGATTAAATTGAAATTGCAACCAACTTTCTATGGCTTGTTTTAAAAATAGTGATATTTTGGAGATTTTTTCATTTTCAAATAACCGAAAGTGAGAGGTTGTAATCTGAATAGGGAAAAATGACCATTCTGGAACATGAGGTGAGACATTCTTACTAATCTGCTGGAGTACCAGTTCGGATTTAAGTATAACTTTTGAATGAAGCCTTTAGTGAGAGGTCTAATGCTTTAATATTTAATAATTTCTGCCCTCCGAATTCATGTTCATTATATTAATTGGTCTGTTTAATTTTGTCTGGTTTGCCATTCCAAATAAAATTGAACATTTTTTGCTCATATAATTTTAAAAACTAGTTGCTATGTGTAGGCAAGGCCTGGGTAAACTGGGAAATGACCAAAGAGTTAAATCCAGGTGATTTTTCCACATACAGACAGGTAATAGATCTTGTCTATTTTTGCTAACTATAGATTAAAATGTATTGTAATGAGAGAATTCTTTCTTTTGGGATATGAATACCGTGTGTCCACTTCACCGTCAGACCATTTTATTGGTAAACTACATGGTAATGTAAAAGTTATATTTTTTTGTGATCCAATTCGTATTATAGTACATTTATCATAATTTGGTTTTAATCCAGGGATGTTAGAAAAAGTATCTAGATCCTCTATGAGGCTGTGACAGGATCCAAGTTGTGGATTTAAAAGAGAACGTTTTTCAGGCAGCGCACAATGGCACAATTTTTTCTAATCCCTTGATATTATTGTTGGATCTGATTTTTATAGCTAACATTTCGATGGCCATGATAAATAGATGTGCTGACAGCGGAGAACCTTGTTTTACTCCTTTTGAGAAGTATCCATTATTTACTATTTTACACCTAGGGTTATTATACATAACATTAACCCACTGTAAAAGAGATTCTCCAAAATGTAAATATTCCAGGCATTTATGTCAATTCCAGTCGTGCTTTAGCCTTTTCAAAGTCAGCTATGAATACCAGGCCTAGTTTACCAGATTTTTCATAGTGTTCTATAGTTTTTAGTACTTGTCTTAAACTATCTTCAATGTATCATCTATGTAAAAAAAACTGTCTGATTAGGATGAATAATATCAGACAATACCGTTTGGTAGAATTTTTGCATCACAACACTGAAGTGTAAGGGGCCTCCAATTTTTTTAAATGGACTGGATCTTTATATTTACCACTTGGGTCCTGTTTCAGTACTTTGCTTCCTCTTTCAAAATATTGTTTGGTGAATTTGTAAATTATTTTTGGTTAAAAAAGTGCATTTTCCCCCATATTCCATACAGTTTGCTTTATTTTTTTAATAACATATTACACTGGAACTCTAGGGGCGGTATTTCATTTTTGGATAAAAAACGTTCCCGTTTTAAGCGCGATATTTTGTCACGACAAGATGCTCGACTATGCATATAAGTGACAGCTTTGGATAGAAAACACTCTAACGTTTCCAAGACTGCAAAGATATTGTCTGTGAGTGCCACAGAACTGATGCTACAGGCGAAACCAAGATGAAATTTCAATCAGGAAGTGCCGCATTTTTTAAAACCGCCTCATGGCAATGACTCCTTATATGGCTGTGGAGGAGCTAGGAGTCAGCTTACATTCAAATGATGCAAGTAAATGCAACATTTTGATTTGTCCAAATGATCAGTGAGGAAAACTCAGGGGACTGGAACAACATTTCTTGTTAGGCATCGCATCCCACAGTGTTGATAGATGCTATGATACCATTTATGTGATGTGCACCTGTCCGTGAGTGACTATCATCAAAGTGATATTCCTCAAGTATTTACAATGACTAATGGAGGAATATTCCACATGTTGATATAGTTAGCATACCCCAAAGAGGAGAAATGCCATTATAATAACATAATATTATATATTCAAATATACAGTAGGTACACGGAGTATACCAAACATTAGGAACACCTTCCTAATATTGAGTTGTACACCCCCTTTTGCCCTCAAAACATCCTCAGTTCGTCGGGGCAGTGACACTACAAGGTGTCGAAAGTGTTCCACAGGTACGCTGGTCAGTGTTGACTCCAAAGCTTCCCACAGTTGTGTCAAGTTGGGTGGATGTCATTTGGATGGTGAACCATTATTGATTCACACAAGAAACTGTTCAGCAGGAAAAACCGAGCACAGTTCTTGACACAAACCGGTGTGCCTAGCCCCTACTACCATACCCCGTTCAAAAGCACTAAAATATTTTCTCTCGTCCATTCACCTTCTGATTGGCACACATACACAATCCATGGCTCAATTGTTTCAAGATGTTGAAATCCTTCTTTAACCCGTCTCCTCCCCTTCCTCTACACTGAATGAAGTGAATTTAACAAGTGACAATAAGGTATCAAAACTTTCACCCGGTCAGTCTAAGTCATGGAAAGAGCAGGTCTTCTTAATGTTTTGTATACTCAGTGTATATGGTCTCTGCATTATAATAGCAGGCCTCCACTCTCTTTCTATTAGCAGAAACCACACAGTGGACGAGTAGGAGCTTCCTTTGGAAAACTTGAACAGAATAATTTCCCCTGTCTCTCCCAACTCTGTGCTTTCCATTTCCTATGGGTGTTTTGGTAGTGGGAAGCCTGCTCATATTTGGAGCTGTTTTTTTCTGCATGCCAGCCCACTAACAATGGCCCATCGTTCGTGTGGAAAGAAAAGCATCTTAACCCTTGGCAAATTGCCATTATTATTCAACCCATTTTGGCCTTTATTTTTTGGCAGACCCTATTCCTGTGTCTGGTAGCCTACTGTTAAAAAACCTAGATGACAGACAAACTATAACTGTATGGCGTAAATGGCTTGAAACAAATCAAAAGGTTTGAAATTCAGTCAAGATCTGATGTCATGTGTAAATAGAATGTGCAAATGCAAATTTTGATACAAACCGGAGTAAACTTGGCAACCGATAGTGAGTTGGCATCGGGCAGCCGTCCACACCCATCATCAGACGCCATGGACCTAAAAACCATCTGTTTTCCAAATCAAAATCCACAATAGTTTATACAGTAGAAGTCAAAGTTTTGGACATACCTACTAATTCAAGGGATTTTCTTTAGTTTTAATATTTTCTACATTGCAGAATAATTGTGAAGACATCAAAACTATAAAATAACACATATAGAATCATGTAGTAAAAGTGTTAAACAAATCTAAATACATTTTATATTTGAGATTCTTCAAAGTAGCCACCCTTGCCTTGATGACAGCTTTGCACACTCTTGGCATTCTCTCAACAAGCTTCATGAGGTTGTCACCTGGAATGCATTTCAATTAACAGTTGTGAATTGTTAAAAGTTAATTTGTGGAATTTCTTTCCTCCTTAATGCGTTTGAGCCAATCAGTTGTGTTGTGACAAGGTAGGGTTGGTATACAGAAGATAGCCCTATCTGGTAAAAGACCAAGTCCATTTCAAATAAGCAAAGAGAAACGACAGTCCATCATTACTTTAAGACAAAGGTCAGTCAATCCGGAAGATTTCAAGAACTTTGAAAGTTTCTTCAAGTGCAGTTGCAAAAACCATCAAGCGGTATGATGAAATTGGCTCTCATAAGGACCGCCACAGGAAAAGAAGACAGAGTTACCTCTGCTGCAATAGATAAGTTCCTTAGATTTACTAGCTTCAGAAATTGCAGCCAAAATAAATGTTTCACAGATTTCAAGTAACAGACACATGTCAACATCAACTGTTCAGAGGAGACTGCATGAATCAGGCCTTCATGGTCGAATTGCTGCAAAGAAACCACTACTAAACGACACCAATAATAAGAAGAGATTTGCTTGGGCCAAGAAATACGAGCAATGGACATTAGACCAGTAGAAATCTGTCCTTTGGTCTGATGAGTCCAAATTGTTAATATTTGGTTCCAACCACCCTGTCCTTGTGAATGGATGATCTCCAAATGTATGGTTCCCACCGTGAAGCATGAAGGAGGTGTAATGGTGTGGGGGTGCTTTTCTGGCACACTTAACCAGCATGGCTACCAAAGCATTCTGTAGCGATACGCCATCCCATCTGGTTTGCGCTTAGCGAGACTATCATTTATTTTTCAACAGAACAATGACCCAACACACTTCCAGGCTGTGTAAGGGCTATTTGACCAAGAAGGAGAGTGATGGAGTGCTGCATCAGATGACCTGGCCTCCACAAACACCCAACCTCAACCCAATTGAGATAGTTTGGGATGAGTTGGACTGTAGAGTGAAGGAAAAGCAGCCATCAAGTGCTTAGCATATGTGGGAACTCCTTCAAGAGTGTTGGAAAAGCATTCCAGGTGACGCTGGTTGAGAGAATGCAGAGTGTGCAAAACTGTCATCAAGGAAACGGGTGGCTACTTTGAAGAATCTTAAATATAAAATATATTTGTTTAACCCTTTTTTGTTACTACATGATCCCAAATGTGTTATTTCATAGCTTTGATGTCTTCACTCTTATTCTACAATGTAGAAAATAGTAAAAATAAAGAAAATCCCTGGAATGAGTAGGCGTGTCCAAAAAAAAAAAAAATGTTGTTAAATTGAACCTTTATTTAACTAGGCAAGTCAGTTAAGAACAAATTCTTAATTATAATGACAGCCTAGGAACAGTGGGTTAACTGCCTTATGCACAACTAAATCTGCAGAACTACAGATTTTTACATTGTCAGATTAGGGATTCAATCTAGCAACCTTTTGGTTACTGGCCCAACACTCAATCGCTAGGCTACCTGCCACCCTTTTGACTGGTACTGTATGTAAAAACGCTGTTCAATGACTACAGCTCAGCATTCAACGCCTTAGGCCCCTCCTAAGATTGATCACGGTTACCCAGAAGTAAAATTCTCACAAACGTTGTCACTTCTCGTTTAACTTCTGGGGGGAATGACATTAACAATTTTAATTTCCATTGTGCGAAGAAAGGTAGCGATGTCTCCTGCCTCGCAATTGGAAACTTTCGGCCAAATCCCTCCCTTCCACAAATTTCTCCCGTGTTTATGATTCGTGCGAAGCAGTAAACATGGGATGAGTGAGTGAGGCTGTTTTCAACACAGCTATTTAGAATCTTAGCAGTGTCCATTCCATTCCATTGTTTAAATTAAGCCACTGGAATAGTTTTGCAATTTTTACTGACAAAGGGGACGTTATAGCATGCTTGCCAACTGCCTATAGCAAAAGATTAATATTTCAAGCAATGTATGGATAAAAGTTATTCAAACAACCATGTTCAGCAAGCAGTTGACAGGACTGGCAGTGGACGAAGTGCAGACTGTTGTTCACCGATAAGTCTACATTTCAGACAAACTCCTGGCTAGACATTGCCATTGCAGCTAGCTGTATCATTCCTCCTACTTTACTATGAACTGTCCAGTTCTGTCAGGCAGCTTTATATGGGAAAACAAATCGATTTGCTAGCTATCCATCTTATTAATGGAAGTTGAGAAAATGCCATTAACTAGTTATCTAGATTGAAACTGCTGGGGGAAAGTTAGTTAACATTCATTCCCAGTGGACTGTAGCTAGGTTTCTAGAAAATAACTAGCTATATAATTGCTAGTTCTATTTTAAAGAGTAGTTGACTATTGTGACTTCACTCTGTGAATACGGACCCAGGAATAAAGCTGTTTCCCAATACCTTCCACAGCAGTCATTTCACCACAGCACCCTAGAGGTATTACAGTCAATGCTTATGAAATTAAAATAAGTGCATTTTCATATAAGTGAATCAGGCCACTGCCTGCCGTGACATGGGCCTGGATGGTGACACATCTTCAAGTTGCCTGACTGAGTACTGGGGCCTTCAGTGCAACCAGAAGCACAGGCCTTACCTGGGAACACAGCAACAGTCTCTCTCTCACAGCCATTCTGTCAACAAGGATTATATGTAACCACTCAAATTCATACGAAGTACTACGGGCAAAAGCACTGACTTATATTCACTTCGTCTATTTAGACCATTCTTCAGTCTGGACTGGGATATGGAGTATATTTTAGTTGACACGCCTGGGTGATGTGTCTGATATTCATGAATAAAAATGTATTCACCCTGGAAATGAGACTGACTGTAGACCTTTTTAATCATATACTCTAAGTGCTGCCTTGATGTGGAAGTCACCACAGAAGGAAAAATATATACACAATTCAGACAAATGTGCCAAACATTCTATGAAAAAGTGTTTTTTGTAAACTGACAATTGAAAATAAAAATGTTTTTATAC
The DNA here is from genome assembly GCF_018296145.1 of Oncorhynchus tshawytscha. Classification (NCBI taxonomy): domain Eukaryota; kingdom Metazoa; phylum Chordata; class Actinopteri; order Salmoniformes; family Salmonidae; genus Oncorhynchus; species Oncorhynchus tshawytscha. The sequence goes on from NC_056438.1 coordinate 39,728,251, forward strand.
GAAACTTTATTGCATTTGGTCACCCCCAAAATGTGGCCAAGAAAAAAAAATGTTTTAGTTAGTTAGTTGGATGATTCTACAGGGAACTGTTTGTGGATAGCTAACAATGGGTGGCAGGTTTGTGGATGTGTTGCTCTGGAGTTCGATAGCCCAGAAGACTCACCTAGGGATAGGGGGATGGACACATGTTAGTTTTTACAAAAGTCTGGTAGACTATTACAGGTAGAGAGCATGAGTTTGAGCTAGTACATTCAATTCAACCCAACCAGTGGCCCTAAATAATATGCATTGAAATCACACAGGCAGACTGCCATAGTGAAGGAGATTTACAGAGTGTGTCAAGTATACTATTACGAGTGGATCTTACTTGTCTGTGCTCTGGAGAGATCACAGGTAGATGGTCAGAGGGCTCTGGAGGTCCTTGAACCATTCTGTCTATGTAGCACTTGGAGAGAGATGGATAGAGGTGGTGAGTTTGCTTGAAATAGAGCCCTCACCCCTGACCTCCCACTGGCCAAGGGCCTCCTGTCGAACCCTCTAACCACAGTCTCTCTGAAAGTGAGTTACTCCATGATTATACACGTGTATGGTGCATAGGGCTTATCCACTCATGAGTGGAGAATTAGTGCTCTTGTAATAATATCATGTAATGTAAAGGAAAACAATATCATAACTTACTGACACAGAGTGCTCCAGGTTCCTGCTGGTAGCCAGCTTTAACCTGGATGCAGATAAACTCTCACAATCTACAGGGCAAGACATTTATCTCCTTCAGGCTTGTCGTGGAAATTTCCTGTATTTACCAAATCATGAGAGCAAACCACACACAAGTCAGAGTTATCATAAAGTCCATCTTTAATTATATGAGCTCCATCACAACCCTGTGACTCTCAGATCAATTCAGTGTCTATCAATGAATTCTCTGAGAGTCCTTACACATTGCAACTGAGATCCTTTATAGCAAAGACACACATAGCCAGACAGCATTGGCTATAAATTATCGGTCAGCTTTGTCTCCTAAACTATGTTCTTATCTCGCTCTCAGGACCATAAAACAAAACCTATCAACAGGCATATATCAAATGCACCCCTCCTTGACAAGATCACAGAGACACAGTGACTGGCACACAGACATTGTGGAGCCAAGAGATAATTGATTTAAAAGATATGTTTACATATGAAGGCAAGCTTGACCCCTCCCCTCTCTGCAGCCCAAGTAACTTACCCCATGACAGAGAACAGAACTGCAACCGGCCCACAGTATTATACAAAAATAGACATTCTGATGAGAAGTAACTCACAAGCATATAATGAATATAAAACATCTTATCTAGGTTACCCAACTAATTCTGATTATTCCCCAACAGGCTCCAAAGAATCAGATGACAAACCTGCAGAGATCAACTGAATAAAATGGTACCTGCATTTAGTATTCATGTATCAGTTTGCCTAGTTCATGATTCATGTCAGTAAATGACAACAATAGAGCTGATTTAAAAATATGACATGCCATCCAAGTGAATTATGTTATGGCACCACGTCTCATCTCACTAACAATTGCTCCCTCGACTTATTCCGTCATGACAACATCATGCTCCTCCTTATTTTACTGTAGGTAGCTAGATAATAAAGGTTTCTGATAATTGCAGTTTACTTAATTTGACAGACTGCCACTCACTCAGCTTGCCATGTTAGCTTACCATGCTTTTCAGGACAACTCGACATTCCTCTTGCCAATCGCGGGTGGCTCCTTGCCTACTCCTGTCTCTCGGTCTTCTAGGTTCAATAGTTTATGGCTTTAGACATTCCAGTGCCTTATTGTCAAAAAGCAACCCACTCAATACACAGCCACCTGGTACAGTCAATGGCTCAGTGTTCCAAAGCTGTTCACCGGCACAGCAGCATCGCTTTAATGAAAAAATGTCCGATGTCAACAAAAAAAGTGACATATATAGATACATTTATGTACTACAAATGATTGTTTTGGGGGTGCTAATGTGAAACATTTAATGAAAATATAAATGTGGAACGATCGATCCGTCTTTAGTGTTTCCCTGAGGGTACAATAACTACTGTGCACCACCTTCACCTTATCCTGATTCGTCCAAATAATCTTTAAAGAAAACCCAAAACGTGAAACTAATTACATAATGTAATTACATAATTCTACGTGAGCGTTGACAGATTCTCACCGTTTACACGTGAATCTGTCCACCAGAGATTACTCCATCATCAAGCTCAGGATCCTCGGACTGAACACCTCCCTCTGCAACTGGATCCTGGAATTCCTGACGGGCCGCCCCCAGGCGACATCTGACATGCTTACCATCAAAACGGATGCTTACCATCAAAACGGAGGCCTCTCAGGTGTGCGTGCTCCCCTCCTGTACTCCCTGTTCAACCACAACTGCTTGGCCGCACATTACTCCAACATCATCATCATGTTTACTAATGACACAACGGTGGTAGGACTGATCATGGATGACGATGAGGCAGCCTATAGGGAGGATGTCAGAGACCTGGCAGTGTGGTGCCAGGACAACATCCTCTGCCTGAATTTCAGAAAGACAAAGGAGCTGATTGTGGACTACATGAAACGAAGAAGCGAGCACGACCCTATCCACATCAATGGGGCTGTAGTGCAGCAGGTTGAGAGCTTCAAGTTTCTCGGTGTCCACATCACCTAGGAATTAACATGGCCCACACACATCCACACAGTTGTGAAGAGGGCACGACATTGCCTCTTCCCCCCTCAGGAGGCTGAAAAGATTTGGCATGGGCCCTCAGATCCTCAGAAGGTTCTACAGCTGCCCCATTGAGTGCATCTTGACTGGCTCCATCACCGCTTTGTATGACAACTGCGAGGCAGTCTACAAGACGCTACAGAAGGTGGTGAGTACAGCCCAGTATATCACTGAGGCCGAGGTCCCTGACATCCAGGACCTTTATATCAGGCAGTGTTCGAAAAAGCCCCCCACGTCATAGACTGTTCTCTCTGCTACCGCACAGCAAGCAGTACCAGTGCACCAAGCTTCTACCCCCAAGCTATAAGACTGCTATACATGACTGCCAAATAGCTAATCAAATGGCTACCCAGACTACCTGCATGGACCCTTTTTTGTACTAACTCTCTTGCACTGACTCGATGCACACACACTGGACTCTACCCACACACTCACACATACTTACACTGACACCCCAACACACACACACACACACACACACACACACACACACACACACACACACACACACACACACACACACACACACACACACACACACACACACACACACACACACACACACACACACACACACACACACACACGTAGCTACCTCAATTTCCTCATACCTTTTTTACTCGTTATCGTTATTCAGTTTTCACTGTGTATTTATCCCTTGTCACTAATTCCATTTTTTGGATCTTTATCTTCAACTGCATTGTTGAAAAATGACCCATAAATAAGCATGTCACTGTTAGTCTACAGCTTACAGTTTATAAAGCATGTAACAAATACAATTTGATTTGATCATTTAATTCTCTTTCATATCTCTCTTTCTGTAATTCTCCGTTCATGTCCCTGTCGGTCTCTCTTACTCTCCCTCGCTTTACTTCTCTCTCCCTTTAAATACTTTATTTTCTGCACTTGGCTGTTCTCCCAGAACATACTGTGAATGCCAATGAGAGAGACAGAGAATCTTACTAAGTTGTGGGGAGAAAAAGCCGAAAACCTTGAGAGTTTTAAATAAATAATGTCTGTCTCCAGTAAATAAGGCCTTTAAAACAATCGAGGGTTTCAGATTCAGTGGATGGGGAAGCGGGTTGGTGAAAAATGTCTGCTCTGTGCCAAGCCCCAACCCAAAGGCCGTCTGGCAGCAAAGCTTAACACCCTCTTTACCGTAAACAGCCTTGAATCCTGTCGGCCATTCCAACAATGCGGCTGTCTCGGTGCCAACCCTCCTAGGCCAGAACCCTCCACCATTTATGACTATAAACCCACTTAGATGATAGTCATTGCTTGACTAATACAATGACTCTTCTTACTCATTTTTGAGTAATACAGAGAATTACACAAACAATGTTCGTCTTTAAAGAGTTTTAACAAAAAAGCTACCAGATATTGAGCTCAAAAATTATGTCAATGAGATAGGTTGGTAATTTGTTTAAAAGATTTAAGGAGGAGTTTCTGGTTGAGTGTTTCTCAGAAATGTGGACTTCAGACAATAGCCTGCAACAATGAGAAAGTAACTCCACATTCTTGGCCGCCCATGCACACACTTTGGCAGAAAACACCAGCTAAAGTTAATTTCCAGTTGATCTTTTCATCACAGAAAAGATGAGTAGGCCTGTGTGATTTTTACTGTGAGAGAAAACAGAAATATTGTTAAAGACAAAAATACTGAACACATAGGCCCAGTGACACAGAAGATGGGCCTTAATTGCTACAACATACTTATCAGAAACAATGTACTTTTTAAAAAGTGCTGATGGTACTTCTGACAGCATGCCACCCAAAATGTAATGTGTATGAAATGTTGATTTATTTTAGATTACAACAATACAGAAAGTGTACTATTTACAAGATGACACTAACATACAGGGTTGCACTGTTCCTTGCTCCTAGCCATCTTTGCACAGTTTTAAAAATATTTGTTTATTTTATTTCTTGAATTATTTGCTCAGAACGTTTTTTTTGCACTATTACCTACAGCCGAAAATAACTTTGGGATATTAGATCGGTGGTCACTCACCAGCATTTAGACCAGAAATGCGACTTTCCTGAATTGGATACATTGTTTGTACTCCTTAAGGCATTTCCACTCATCCGAGGGGAAGCTCCAAGATGCCGCCGATGAAGAGGACTAAGGATTGGGATTTTAGTCCGACTCAGGAGGCGTGCATACCATCCACAGCTTCCGAGTATATTACTCGCTAATGTTCAATCCCTGGACATTAAAGTACACAAACTCAGGGCGAGGATCTCCTTCCAGAGTGACATCAGGGACTGTAACATACTCTGTTTATGTAATCATGGCTCTCTCTGGATATAGTGTCCATGTACATACATCACACAGACAAAAACTAAGGCGGAGGTGTATGTTATGTGATTAACTACTCATGGTGTGATTATGGTAGCATTCAGGAACTCAAGTCCTTTTGTTCTCCTGAACTGGAATAATTCACTATCAAATGCTGACCATATTACCTCCCGAGAGAATTCTCGTCGGTCATCGTCACGGCCATGTATATTCCATTTCAAGCTGACACCGCGATGGCTCTCAAGGAACTACATTGGACTTTGTGCAATCTGGAAACTGAATGTCCTGAGGCCGCATTTCTTGTAAATGGGGACTTTAATACAGCAAATCTGAGGAAAATGCTACCAAAGTTTTATCAACACATTGCCTGCGCTACACAATAATTCTTAACCACCCCTGCCCTCCATTGGGCAAATCGGATCACACCTCCATTCTGCTCCATTCTGCTCCATTCTGCATTTATATAGGCAGAAACTTGAACTGTTCAACATTGGCCTGACCAAATAGAATCTAAACATTGTTTTGATCACGCAAACTGGGATATGCCAGGGTTGTCCTTGAGAATAAGTTTAATCACCACATTTAATCACAGCAAGGTGACTGGGAACATGTATGTATAAAACAGTCCAGCTATTCCCTCTGTAAGACAATCAAACAAGCAAAATGTCAGTATAGAGACAAAGTGGAGTTGCAACTCAATGGCTCAGACACAAGACTTATGTAGCAGAGAGTACAGACAATCACGGATTATGAAGGGAAAACCAGTCATGCCGCGGACTCCGACACCTTACTCACGGACAAGCTAAACACCTTCTTTGTCCGCTTAGATGAAAACATAGTGCTGCCGACGTGGGCCACCGCCACTCAAGAGGACTGTGAGCTCTTGTTATCCGTGGTCGACGTGTGTAAGTAATTGAATCATGTTAACACACTCAAGCCCACCAGCCCAGACGGCATCCCTAGTCGCATCCTCAGAGCATGTGCAGACCAGCTGGCTGTTTACGGACATATTCAATCTTTCCCTATCCCAGTCTGTTGTCCCCACTTGCTTCAAGATATCCACCATTGTTCCTGTACTCAAGAAAGCAAAGGTAATAGAACTAATCGCCCAGTAGCACTCACTCCTGTCATAATGAAGTGCTTTGAGAGGCTAGTTAAAACCAGTTTTGCATTAGGGGGCGCTATTCAAATTTTTGGATGAAAAACGGTCCCGTTTTAAACAAGATATTTTGTCACAAAAAGATGCTCGACTATGCATATAATTGACAGCTTTGGAAAGAAAACACTCTGACATTTCCAAAACTGCAAATATATTGTCTGTGAGTGCCACAGAACTAATGCTACAGGCGAAACCAAGATTAAATTTCATACAGGAAGTGCGCCAGATTTTGAATGCGCTGTGTTCCAATGTCTCCTTATATGGCTGTGAATACGCCAGGAATGAGCCTACACTTTCTGTCGTTTCCCCAAGGTGTCTGCAGCATTGTGACGTATTTGTAGGCATATCATTGGAAGATTGACCATAAGAGACTACATTTACCAGGTGCCCGCTTGGTGTCCTCCGTCTAAATTATTGCGTAATCTCCAGCTGCGTGCATTTTTCCATTTGGTTCAGAGGAGAAACCAAACTGCCACGAATGATTTATCATCGAATAGATATGTGAAAAACACCTTGAGGATTGATTCTAAACAACGTTTGCCATGTTTCTGTCAATATTATGGAGTTCATTTGGAAAAAATTTGGCGTTGTAATGACTGAATTTTCATTTTCTTTTCTTAGCCAAACGTGATGAACAAAACGGAGCGATTTCTCCTACACAAATAATATTTTTGGAAAAACTGAACATTTGCTATCTAACTGAGAGTCTCCTCATTGAAAACATCCGAAGTTATTCAAAGGTAAATGATTTTATTTGAATGCTTTTCTTGTTTTTGTGAAAATGTTGCCTGCTGAATGCTAGGCTTAATGCTATGCTAGCTATCAATACTCTTACACAAATGCTTGTGTAGCTATGGTTGAAAAGCATATTTTGAAAATCTGAGATGACAGTGTTGTTAACAAAAGGCTAAGCTTGTGAGCCAATATATTTATTTCATTTCATTTGCGATTTTCATGAGTAGTTAACGTTGCGTTATGGTAATGAGCTTGAGGCTATGATTACGCTCCCAGATACGGGATTGCTCGACGCAAGAAGTTAAGATGATATCACCTCCACCTTTCCTGACACCCTAGACCAGAGGTGGGACCAAGTCATTGTGATGTGCTCTTCGCCAAATGTAATACCTTTTCCTATTTTCAACCAGAGTAAAAGTTACTATATTACTTTTACGCAAATCATGAATGCTTTTAAAAATATATATATTTATTACTTTCCAAACAAACGTTATATTTCCATGGAAATACATGGGTAGCCATGAGAAAGACCCGCTCCCCCCCTCCCCCCCATAGCGATCGACTATCAAGGATCGCTATGGGGCTCAATCGGCGATGTAGGCTTGTACACAGTTGCACAACCTTAACACCCCCCCCCGTGTGTGGTTACAGTAGGCTAACATATGTCAATGGTTTTACGAACAGCAGTAACATAAGGCAGGATTTAGGCTACCAACTGCCTAGCCAGTTGTAGCTCGATCATGGGTGCAATGATCACGTTCCCGCACTGACTGACTGTGTGGGAACTCATTGATTTAACCTTACGTTAACCTACATGCTACAATAGCAAAGTAGTAAATTATATAACGTTAGCTGTCGGCTGTATTAGCCACAACTTACTGTTCTTTGAGCAGCTTCAAATGTTGGAGGTTGTTGCGCCTCTGTCTGTAAGTTTTGCAAGTTGCAATCCGTTTTTTGTTGATATAGCATAGTCTTTATATCTGAAAATAATAATTTTGGGTATAATCTTTCCAAGGGCTGAATTCACCCACCGGCGTTCCTCTGCACTACCACGTGCAACTTTTTCCCAGCTGGCACAATTTGATTGGCTGCTGTCCGATTCAATCCGTTAAATGAAGAGTTGATGGGCTGCACACTTTTTTTAATAGCATCATTTTTTATATTTGGGCTTGGGGAGGGTATCAAGTCAGTTCGAGTCAAAAGGCTCAAGTCCAAGTTAAGTCACAAGTCATTGGTGTAAAAGTCAAAGTCGAGTTGCAAATCATCATATTTGTGACTCGAGTCTGTCCAAGTCATGTGACTCGAGTTCACACCTCTGCCCTAGACCATTGGTTCCCAAACTGTGGGGGTGCTTCTTCTAACCAATCACTTTTTACTACATATAATAATACGATTAAGTTAGACTTTGGTTCTTAATGTAAAGATATATCAGAATTCCAGTCATTCCAATAAATGTTAGGCAAGTCACTTAAAACTTGTTATGGCTTGGGTGCAGTATTTCGACATCTGGATGAGAAGCGTGCCCAAAGTAAACAGCCTGCTACTCAGGCCCAGAAGCTAGGATATGCATATAATTGGTAGATGTGGATAGAAAACACTCTAAAGTTTCCGAAACTGCTACGATAATGTCTGTGAGTATAACAGAACTGATATGGCAGGCGAAAACCTGAGAAATCCATCCAGGAAGTGGGATATTTTTGATGTGTGTAGTTTTCAATTGAATGCCTTTACAGTATATGTTGGGTTAGGATCCAGATTGCACTTCCTATGACTTCCACTAGATGTCAACAGTCTTTAGACATTGTTCCAGGCTTGTTTTCTGAAAAATTCGGAAGAAGGAGACCATTTTCTAAGTAGACGGTAGAATGAACCAGAGCTAGTTCGCGCGCGTGACTGATTGCGTGCCCTTCGTTTCTATTGAATATGCTATTGTCCGTTTGAAATATTATCAATTATTTAGACAATAGACAACCTGAAGATTAATTATAAACATCGTCTGACATGTTTTGACAAACTTTACCGGTACTATTAGGATATATGCGTCTGCATGTTGTGACCACCATTGAGCCAGTGGATTACTGAACAAAACGCGCCAACAAAACGGAGTTATTGGGAAATAAAGAGGGACTTTATCGAACAAAACAAACATTTATTGTGTAACAGGGACTCTTGTGACTGCAACCATATGAAGATCATCAAAGGTAAGTGATTAATTTTATCGCTATTTCTGACTTTTGTGACTCCTCTACTTGGCTTGAAAATGTTTGTATGCTTTTGTAAGCGGGGTGCTGTCCTCAGATAATCGCACGGTATGCTTTCGCTGTAAAGCCTTTATGAAATCTGACACAGTGGCTGGATTAACAAGAAGTTAATCTTTAAGCCGATGTAGAACACTTGTATCTTTTATGAATGTTTATTATGAGTATTTCTGTATTTTGAATTTGGCGCTCTGCAATTTCACCAGATGTTGTCGAGGTGGGTCGCTAGCGGAACGCCTGCGCCAGAGAGGTTTTAAAAACAAATTCTTATTTACAATGACGGCCTAGCCCAGCCAAACCCTAACCTGGACTACACTGGGTCAATTGTGCACCATCCTATGGGACTCCCAATCACAGCCAGTTGTGATACAGCCTGGAATCGAACCAGGATCTGTAGTGACACCTCTAGCACTGAGATGCAGCGCCTTAGACCGCTGCACCACTCAGGAAGTATACATTAGCCAAATTGTTTTACCTGAGCATAACCGCAAAACGAAGCACTTATTAGTCAGCCCTACTCTGTTTATGATTTTGTTGCCATGGAGGACTGATTGGGCTCATTGATTAGAGTTAAAAATTAAATGCTATGCTTATTTAACTATGTAAGTCAGAAACTAACAAATTCTTATTTACAATGACAGCCTTGGAACAGTGGACTAATTGCCTTGCTCACAGGGAGAACAACAGATTTTTACCTTGTCGGTTCAGGGATTGATCTAACAACCTTGCGGTTACTGGCCCAACGCTCTAACCACTAGGCTACCTGCCACCTGGGATGCTTTGGGCACTAATGAAAAGTGCTATTTACGTACATGTGAAAAATGAATGCGCTGAATTAGCTATAGGCCTGTTGTGCAGACTTGTTTACATGTTGCTGTGCATTTTGTTGCCAACCTATTTTGCTACCTGACAACTTTAGGGTTTTTACTTTTTAATTACCGTTTACATTTTAGTTTTTTCCCTCAACTTTTTCACTCCGGACGCTTTATCTGGACATGGTTCATCAGGACCTCCAACAGCCGAAGCTAATTAGTAACATTAACATGATGCCTTCTAATTGCAGTCGCTGTTCTCATAATATACAGGAGAACGATCGCCTTACGGCGAGGATAGCTGTGCTAGAAGCCCAGCTTCAGACGCAATCGTTAGGCAAGGGTAATTTCAGTGTAGGAAAGGATGAAACAGCGTCTGTGCCACCAGTAAGTACAGATAGTAGTATAAATCCCCTGGCACAGTCCCCGCAGCCGGACAACTTTCTCACAGTTTCTGGAAGGAAATGCTGTAGGCATGCTCAACCGGTGTCACTCAATCAGCCTACAGAAACTTTCAACCGGTTTTCCCCAGTAAGCAGCGAGTGGGAGTCAGAGGCCGAGCCTTCTCTTGTCTCTACTCTACTTTGTCCCATGGAATAAATGTTGTGGATCTTAATGTTTTTCCTCATAATCCTGGACTATCGGACCACCATTTTATTACTTTTGCCATTGCAACAAATAATCTGCTCAGACCCCAACCAAGGAACATCAAAAGTCGTGCTATAAATTCACAGACAACACAAAGATTCCTTGATGTCCTTCCAGATTCCCTCTGTCTACCCAAGGACGCCAGAGGACAAAATCAGTTAACCACCTAACTGAGGAACTCAATTTAACCTTGCGCAATACCCTAGATGCAGTTGCACCCCTAAAAACTAAAAACATTTCTCATAAGAAACTAGCTCCCCGGTACACAGAAAATACCCGAGCTCTGAAGCAAGCTTCCAGAAAATTGGAACGGAAATGGCGCCACACCAAACTGGAAGTCTTCCGACTAGCTTGGAAAGACAGTACCGTGCAGTACCGAAGAGCCCTTACTGCTGCTCGATCATCCTATTTTTCTAACTTAATTAAGGAAAATAAGAACAATCCAAAATTCCTTTTTGATACTGTCGCAAAGCTAACTAAAAAGCAGCATTCCCCAAGAGAGGATGGCTTTCACTTCAGCAGTGATAAATTCATGAACTTCTTTGAGGAAAAGATCATGATTATTTGAAAGCAAATTACGGACTCCTCTTTAAATCTGCGTATTCCTTCAAAGCTCAGTTGTCCTGAGTCTGCACAACTCTGCCAGGACCTAGGATCAAGAGAGACGCTCAAGTGTTTTAGTACTATATCTCGACACAATGATGAAAATAATCATGGCCTCTAAACCGTCAAGCTGCATACTGGACCCTATTCCAACTAAACTACTGAAGGAGTCGCTTCCTGTGCTTGGCCCTCCTATGTTGAACATAATAAATGTGTACCAAACTCACTAAAAGTGGCAGTAATAAAGCCTCTCTTGAAAAAGCCAAACCTTGACCCAGAAAATATAAAAAAAACATCGGCCTATATCGAATCTTCCATTCCTCTCAAAATTTTTAGAAAAGGCTGTTGGGCAGCAACTCACTGCCTTCCTGAGGACAAACAATGTATACGAAATGCTTCAGTCTGGTTTTAGACCCCATCATAGCACTGAGACTGCACTTGTGAAGGTGGTAAATGACCTATTAATGGCATCAGACCGAGGCTCTGCATCTGTCCTCGTGCTCCTAGACCTTAGTGCTGCTTTTGATACCATCGATCACCACATTCTTTTGGAGAGATTGGAAACCCAAATTGGTCTACACGGACAAGTTCTGGCCTGTTTTAGATCTTATCTGTCAGAAAGATATCAGTTTGTCTCTGTGAATGGATTGTCCTCTGACAAATCAACTCTAAATTTCGGTGTTCCTCAAGGTTCCGTTTTAGGACCACTATTGTTTTCACTATATATTTTACCTCTTGGGGATGTCATTCGAAAACATAATGTTAACTTTCACTGCTATGCGGATGACACACAGCTGTACATTTCAATGAAACATGGTGAAGCCCCAAAATTGCCCTCGCTAGAAGCATGTGTTTCAGACATAAGGAAGTGGATGGCTGCAAACTTTCTACTAATAAACTCGGACAAAACAGAGGGCAAAAATGCTTGTTCTAGGTCCCAAGAAACAAAGAGATCTTCTGATGAATCTGACAATTAATCTTAATGGTTGTACAGTCGTCTCAAATAAAACTGTGAAGGACCTCGGCGTTACTCTGGACCCTGATCTCTCTTTTGAAGAACATATCAAGACCATTTCAAGGACAGCTTTTTTCCATCTACGTAACATTGCAAAAATCAGGAACTTTCTGTCCAAAAATGATGCAGAAAAATTAATCCATGCTTTTGTCACTTCTAGGTTAGACTACTGCAATGCTCTACTTTCAGGCTACCCGGGTAAAACACTAAGTAAACTTCAGTTAGTGCTAAATATGGCTGCTAGAATCCTGACTAGAACCAAAAAATTTGATCATATTACTCCAGTGCTAGCCTCCCTACACTGGCTTCCTGTCAAGGCAAGGGCTGATTTCAAGGTTTTACTGCTAACCTACAAAGCATTACATGGGCTTGCTCCTACCTATCTCTCTGATTTGGTCCTGCCGTACATACCTACACGTACGCTACGGACACAAGATGCAGGCCTCCTAATTGTCCCTAGAATTTCTAAACAAACAGCTGGAGGCAGGGCTTTCTCCTATAGAGCTCCATTTTTATGGAACGGTCTGCCTACCCATGTAAGAGACGCAAACTCGGTCTCAACCTTTAAGTCTTTACTGAAGACTCATCTCTTCAGTGGGTCATATGATTGAGTGTAGTCTGGCCCAGGAGTGGGAAGGTGAACGGAAAGGCTCTGGAGCAACGAACCGCACTTGCTGTCTCTGCCTGGCCGGTTCCCCTCTTTCCACTGGGATTCTCTGCCTCTAACCCTATTACAGGGGCTGAGTCACTGGCTTACTGGGGCTCTTTCATACCGTCCCTGGGAGGGGTGCGTCACCTGAGTGGGTTGAGTCACTGATGTGATCTTCCTGTCTGGGTTGGCGCCCCCCCCCCTTTGGGTTGTGCCTTGGCGGAGATCTTGGTGGGCTATACTCGGCCTTGTCTCAGGATGGTAAGTTGGTGGTTGAATATATCCTTCTAGTGGTGTGGGGGCTGTATTGCACCTGCATTGCTTGCTGTTTGGGGTTTTAGGTTGGGTTTCTGTACAGCACTTTGAGATATCAGCTGATGTACGAACGGCTATATAAATACATTTTATTTTATTTTATTTGGTTTACCTTTTTGTTGGTGAAACATTGATATATTCATAATGTGCAGCTGTTTAAAGGATAAATCCACAGATGAAACAATAACAAATGGATGCCCCGCATCTGTTTTGGTAAAAAGCTAAGGAATGGGCCTGGAGAAATGTAACCACTGGATTTATCAACTACAGATGGCCCTTTTCAGTCTATCAAAAGTGTGTGAGTTTGAGCATGTGTCCATTAGTCCTATGGATTTTTTTTAATCAGCATGAATTACATTGAGCAATAAAAGCTCCACTGTTATTCCATATGCTGGGATCCTCACTATGCATCTGTTGCAAGAGCGCATTTTTCACTGGCTGTCCACTGGTTTCAAAAACAATGATTGATAGACAGCTTAAACTTTTAGAATTCATACCATTGTTGGGTTCAAATACACATTTATTCTCAACAACCAAATACACAGCCATCCACAACAACCACAATCCGTAAGGCGCAAATAGCTAAATGAGAGAGCAGCAGGGTGATTCACATCTATGCACTATGTAGATATCAATAGTAAGATATATCCTTACCGCCGTAGACTACATAACTGCTGTCATCCTTACCTCCAAGTATTTGTTTAAATTGGATAATCTTGGGATGCCGACAGCAGTCGCACAATTGGAAGACATAGCTTGGACTGTAGCCTACAAAAGCCTATTCCTGCTCCCGCGATCCATCAAACACATTTGGTGTGTCATCATAGTGGTCTCTCACTTGTGGTCAGACTTGCTCAGGTGGAACACATTTAAATTTGGCCTTTTTCCAATGCTGATTTGAATGCCATTGAGAAAACAGAGAAGTGTCAAAGGTGTTTTACCAATCATCCATTCTGAATTTAAAAGTAATCCTCAAAGCAATCATCTAGTTTTTAATACAAAAGTATCAGAAATCTGATCACAATATTTTTGCTGGTAACGTAACGGATTACAGTTACCGGATTTTTGTAATCCCTTACATTTAATGGATTACATGTAATCTGTTACTCCCCAACTGTCACGCCCTGGCCTTAGTTATCTTTGTTTTCTTTATTATTTTGGTTAGGTCAGGGTGTGACATGGGGGATTTTTGTGTTTTGACTGGTCTAGGGGTTTTGTATGTTTATGGGGTGTTTTCTAATTCTAGGTGTTTATGTAAGTCTATGGTTGCCTAGATTGGTTCTCAATTAGAGACAGGTGTTTATCGTTGTCTCTGATTGGGATCCATATTTAGGCAGCCATGTTGTTTGGGTATTTTGTGGGTGGTTGTCTTCTGTTTTTGTGTCATTGCACCAGATAGGACTGTTTCGGTTTTCACATTTATTGTTTTGTATTTTGTAGTGTTCTCGTTTATCGTCTATATTAAAGATGTTGAACACTAACCACGCTGCATTTTGGTCCTCCTCTCCTTTAGTGGAAGAAAACTGTTACACCAACCCTGCACTGCTCTATCCCATCTGGACAAGAGGAATACCTACAGTAAGGTTCAAATGTTTGGACACACCTACTCATTCCAGGGTTTTACTTTATTTTTACTATTTTCTACATTGTATAATAATAGTGACGACATCAAAACTATGAAATAATACACATGGTACCATGCAGTAACCAAGAAGTGATAAACAAATCAAAATACATTTTATATTTGAGATTCTTTAATGTAGCTACAGTTTTGCATGCTCTTGGCATCAGTGGTGGACAAAGTACCCAATTGTCATACTTAAATAAAAGTAAAGATACCTTATTAGAAAATGACTCAAGTGAAAGTCATCCAGTAAAATACAACTTGAGTGAAAGTCTAAAAGTATTTGGTTTAAAATTTACTTAAGTATCAAAAGTAAAAGTTTAAGTATACATAATTTAAAATGTGTTATTAACCAGGCGGCATGGTTTTATTATTAAATTAAATTTACAGATGGCCAGGGGCCTTCAACACTCCGACATAATTTACAAACTAAGCATTTGTTTTTAGTGAGTCTGCCAAATCGGAGGCATTAGGGATGACAAGTGTGTGAATTAGGCAATTTTCCTGTCCTGCTAAGCCGTCAAACTCTAACTAGTACTTTTGGGAGTCAGGGAAAATGTAAGGAGTAAAAGTACATTTTCTTTAGGAATGTAGAGAAGTTGTCAACAATATAAGTAGTAAAGTACAGATACCCCAAAAATGACTTAAGTAAAAATACTTGAAATGCCAAGCAGTGGTGGAAAGTACTTAACTCAACCAGCTTCATGAGGTAGTCACCTGGAATGGAGGTGTGCCTTGTTAAAAGTTAATTTGTTGAATTTCTTTCCTTCTAATGTATTTGAGCCAATCAGTTGTGTTGTGACAAAGCAAGGGTGGTATACAGAAAATAGTCCTATTTGGTTAAAGACCATGTCCATATTATGTCAAGAACAGCTGAAATAAGCAAAGAAACTACAGTCCATTATTATTTTAAGACATGAAGGTCAGTCAATTCAGATAATTTCAAGAACTTTGAAAGTTTCTTCAAGTGCAGTTGCAAAAACATTCAAGCGCTACGATGATACTGGCTCTCCTGAGGACCGCGGCAGAAAAGGAGGACCCAGAGTTACCTCTGCTGCAGAGGATAAGTTCATAAGAGTTACCAGCCTCAGAAATTGCAGCCCAAATAAATGAATCAGGCCTTCATGGTGAATTGCTGTAAAGAAACCACTAAAGCACACCAATAAGATGAGGAGACTTGCTTGGACCAAGAAACAAAAGCAATGGACATTAGACTGGTGGAAATCTGTCCTCTGATCTGCCCAAATTTTAGATTTTTGGAGTCTTTCTGAGATGCAGAGTAGGTGAACGGATGATCTCTGCATGTGTGGTTCCCACCATGAAGCGGTGGGGGAGGAGGTGTGATTGTGTGTGGGTGCTTTGCTGGTGACACTGTCAGTGATTTATTTAGTATTCAAGACACACTTAACCAGCATGGCTACCAAAGTATTCTGCAGCGTTACGCCATCCCATCTGGTGGGACTATCATTTCCAGGCTGTCTAAGGGTTATTTGACCAAGGAGCATGATGGTGCTGCATCAGATGACCTGGCCTCCACAATCACCTTACCTCAACCCAATTGAGATGGTTTAGGATGAGTTGGACTGCAGAGTGAAGGAAAAGCAGCCAACAACTGCTCAGCATATATGGGAACTCCTTCAAGAATGGAAAAGCATTCCAGGTGAAGCTGGTTGAGAGAATGCCAAGCGTGTGCAAAGCTGTCATCAAGGCAAAGGGTGGCTACTTTGAAGAATCTGAAATTTATATATATATTTATATATATATATATATATTTTTTGTTGATTTAACACTTTTTTGATTACTACATGATTCCATATGTGTTATTTCATAGTTTGATGTCGTCACAATGTAGTTGGTTTATACAATGTAGAAAATAATACCTATTTTTTTTAGAAAAAGGTGTAAGTGTGTCCAAACTTAACTGGTACTGTATGTAAGAATTGCTGTTCAACTACAGCTCAGCTTTCAACACCATTGTGCAATCCAAGCTCATCACTAAGCTCGGAAACCCGCCCTGTGCAACTGGATCCTGGGCTTCCTGAAGGGCAAGGTAGGAAACCACACCTACTGTCACGTCCTGACCATAGAGAGCTGTTTATTCTCTGTGTTGGTTGGGGCGTGACAGTGACTAGGGTGGGTTATCTAGGTAAATTATAGATCTATGTTGGCCTGGTATGGTTCCCAATCAGAGGCAGCTGTTTGTCTCCGATTGGGGATCGTATTTAGGTAGCCATTTCCCCATTGTGCTTTGTGGGATCTTGACTATGGATAGTTGCTTGTTACAACTATTGTTAGCTTTACTTTTCGTTTGAGATTGTTCTATTTTGCTGTGAGTTTCACTTAGTAATCAAAGATGTGGAACCCAGATCACGCTGCGCTTTGGTCCACTTATTATGACGATCGTGACACCTATGCCCTACAATGGTGGTTCTCAGCCCCTTCCTTTACTCCCTGTTCACCCATGACTGAGTGGCCATGCATGTCTCTAACTCAATTAAGTTTGCAGACAACACAACAGTAATATGGCTGATTATCAATAATGACAAGACAGCCTACAGGGAGGAGGTGAAGGCCCTGGCTGAGTGTTGCAGGAAAATAACCTCTCTCAATATCAACATAACAAAGAAACTGATCGTGGACTTCAGGAGACAGCAGACATCCCCAACCACATTGACTAGGCTGCAGTTGAGATGGTGAAAAGCTGCAGATTCATCTGCGTGTAGTTCATTGACAACCTGAAATGGTTTATCCACATAGACCGTGTGTTGAAGATGGCGCAACAGCGCCTCTTCAACGTAGGGAGACTAAAGAAATGTGTCTTGGGCCCTCACAAACTTCTACAGATGCACCATTTAGATCATCCTGTCAGACTGTATCACCTCCTGGTACGGCAACTGCACCATCCTCAAACCACAGGGCTCTCCAGAGGGTTGTGTTGTCAGCCTAACACATCACCTAGGGCACACTACCGGCCCTCCAGGACATCTACAACACCCAGTGTCACAGGAAGGCCAAGAAGATCACGAAGGACCTCAGCCACTTGCGACGAGCAAACCCGTATCCGGGAGCGTAATCATAGCCTCAAACGCATTAGCATAACGCAGCGGATATAAATACGCAAAAAATCACAAATGACATGAAATAAATATATTCAAACGCAAGCTTAGCCTTTTGTTAACAACACTGTCATCTCAGATTTTCAAAATATGCGTTACAGCCAACGCTAGACAAGCATTTGTATAAGTTTATCATGGCATAATGCTATGCTCGGCTCTGCTTGCAGCAGGCAACATTTTCACAAATAAGAAAAGCAACCAAATTAAATCATTTACCTTTGAAGAACTTCAGATGCTTTCACTCAGGAGACTCCCAGTTAGATAGCAAATGTTCCTTTTTTCCAAAAAGAATATTTTTGTAGGTGAAAAAGGTCCCGTTTGCCCATCCTGCTTGGCTGAGAAATCAATTTTTTTTTTCAAAATTTGCTCCATAATATCGACAGAAACATGGCAAAAGTTGTTTAGGATCCATCCTCAAGGTGGTTTTAACATATGTATTTGATAATATATCCGTCGAGGCAGTTGGTTTCTTATGAGAAACCATTGGAAAAATGGCTACCTCAGTATTTTACGCAAGATTTTCTCCGGAAGACACCATGCGACCACTCGCCCTATATGGTCCCTTCCAGCCATTCTCCAATGGAAATGCCTAAAAAGATGTCACAATGCTGTAGACACCTTGGGGAAAACGTGGAAAACGTAAGCTCACTCCTAGCTCCTTCACAGCCATATAAGGAGTCATTGGCATGAGGCGGTTTCAAAAAATGCGGCACTTCCTGATTGGATTTTTATCTGGGTTTCGCCTGTAACATCAGTTCTGTGGCACTCACAGACAATATCTTTGCAGTTTTGGAAACAGAGTTTTCTTTCCAAAGCTGTCAATTATATGCATAGTCGCGCATCTTTTCGTGACAAAATATCTTGTTTAAAACGGGAACGTTTTTCATCCAAAAATTAAAATAGCGCCCCCTATATCCAAGAGGTTAAGGATCCCACCTTGTATCTGATGGAATCCGGAAGTCCCCGGCATCTACGTCCCTGAGAGGATCCTAGCTTACCTGAGTTCCTCCAAGAGCTTCCAAAGATGGCCGATTTACCTCTTCCCAAGCCGATGCAGCTCGGCAGGGCTTGGCTGTCTTGAGTCGAACGTGTACGCAGACTTAACGCTCTATATTGCGGTACTGCCGGTCATTATGCGTCTACCTGTCCCTTCAAGAGACCTAGCTCATTGGTAGTAATGAGTACTCTGTGTCCTAAGGACAATTTAGCTTCTCTCCCTACGTGCCCCCCTCTCCATGCCACCCTGCTGTGGGTGACCAGTCCCTCTCCAGATACTCGTTGACTCAGGGGGCCGATATAAGTCTTATGGATGTTACCCTGGCATCCAAGCTGGGCATCCCCACTCAACCTCTCTCCATTCCCATGGATGTTTGAGCGCAGGTGTCGGGGAACCACAGCGAGACAACCCAATTCCTGCTAATTGCACACTCATTGCATGAAGTCAGCTCTGCCTGCCCAGGGACGTCTTCCTGTGGGCCTGGAAATTTCCCCGGACCTCTCTGCCAGCCCCGCGGAGACCAGGACCTCCGGGAGGGGTTCAGTAAGGCCCTGGCCACTTTGCTTACGCAGCACCGACCGGTATCTAAGAGGGTCAAGCCAGATGCACTGGCATGCCGCTATAGCCCTGCGGCTTCATCCCTGGAAGCCAAGACCCTTTCCCCCCGGCTCCAAGATTGTTAGCCCCTCTGCTATTTGTCCTCTATTGCCCCATATCCTCCGTATACTTCCTACCTTTTCTGTGTCTAGAATTAAAACCATGTCTCACAGCCCTTTGTCTCCTGCTTCCAGACTCTGAGCCCGCCTGCTTGACCACTTTGCCTGCCCCTGAGCCTGCCTGCCGTCCTGTACCTTTGCCCCACTACTCTGGATTATCGACCCCTGCCTGATTTGACCTGTCGTTTGCCTTGACCTGCCCCGGTTGCTCTAATAAACATTGTTACTTCAACACAGTATGCACTGGGGTCTTACCTGAAATGTTATATAATGGTCTGGGGCTGTTTGTCATGGTTTGGGCTAGGACCCTTAGTTCTAATGAAGGAAAGTTGTAACACTACAGCATAAAATTACATTCTAGAGGATTCTGTGCTTCCAACTTTGTGGCAACAGCCTTTCCTGTTTCAGCATGAAACAGCATGACAATGCCCCTGTGAGGTCCATACAGAAATGGTTTGTTGAGATCGGTGTGGAAGGACTTGACTGCACAGAGCCTTGACCTCAATCCCATCAAACACCTTTGGGTTGAATTGGAAGGCCGATGGCGAACCAGGCCTAATCGCCTAACATCAGTGCCCGATCTCATTAATGCTCTTGTGGCTGAATGGAAGCAAGTCCCCAAAGCAACATCTATTGGGAAGCCTTTCCAGAAGAGTTGAGGGTGTTATAGCAGCAATGGGGGGGCCAACTCCATATTAATGCCCATGATTTTGTAATGAGATGTTTGACCAGCAGGTGTCCACATAATTTTGGTCATGCATTGTATTACTGTACCGTTGTAGTTAGGAACATTTCACTACACCTTCGATAACATCTGCAAGATATTTGTACGCGACCAAGCAATTTGAATTGATTTGCGTTTCTACGGAAATCATAAGTATAGCTGATAAGATTCAACCAGAGCTGTGCAAACACTGACAACCATAGTCAAGGTTGCTTTCGAAACTGGCGAAGATAATTCATTCCCACTCACCCTGCCCCTGTCAGAGATTGGCAAGCCTGACATCATGCACATGCAAACTCACATCTTGGAAAGCACCTGCCATCTATTCCAAGCCAATGGGACATGCTATAGGATATTTCTAGGCCTAGCAGTGTACAGATAGTGCCTGCATCTCACAGCGCCCTCCTCCCCAAACCCACCCAACCCATTGACCCCCCCCCCACTGAAGCAACACCTGTCACACCAGGGGTATCAGCTCATGTCTACATTTGTATACCTTAATTTATGGGTGCACAGCTGTTGGCTGGAGTCAGTTAGCCACTCGTGACGACCCCTCACCTCCTGAGAGAGAAAGGACCTGTAACCATAAGCTTTTCACATTTCATTGTTTCATAACATCTCACCCAGAATTGAAAGGACGCTTGTTGCTTTTTGTGGGACTAGCATCAGTCATTCAATCAATCAACCAATCATTCAATCAAGCAATAGCTGTGAGGTCACTGTCTTCTCCTTCTCAGATCTCTGCTTGTGTCATAAATGTTCCGCTAGATTTGGATGAGGCTTAAGTCAGTGATACACATACACTTATCATAACATTAAACCAGTCTTGGTATACTAAGATGTTGTACAGTAAGACAGAACACCGTCATTGACTGACACTTGTTGCTGGTGGACTGCTGGTGGAATTCTGTAAAAGAATGTAGTATGAAGACATTACTCCTGCAATTGTGGACCTGAAGTAGATATATTTGCAGGCTCATTCTGTATTTTTTGACCATGTTTTGTTTCCTCTGGTGAGACAAATACTTAATTGATTTGAATACAGATTTGATCTAAAGGCTTGCCTTCTGAGACACCCTTGATTGTCTTAGATATTGACTCCTATCACCTGGTGGCAATATCTCTATTCTTTGTTCCAATTGCACATTGACTTCATAATATGCCAATGCTGACAGGGTACCTGATCAAATGCACTTAGCCCAATCTTAGATAATTTAGCTGGGGCCATTACACGTGTCCATCACCGTGCAAGATATTTTGGGAACGGCTTTGGTTCCATCTGTTTAATGCTGTAAATATTGAATAAAAATGTTGGTCCCGCTTTGAATTTCTCTCTGGGACATGTGCTGCACTTCTCAGAGCGAGACATTCCCAGAGGAGTCTTGTTAGTTCAGGTTCTTGGAAACTCGAGGACAGTGAAGTGTTTGCCCTATCGTAACCCTGGCCAGCCCGAAATCGGAATCTGGGCGACAGCTGCGGCCGTGGGAGGGAAGGAGATCAGCGAGCAGTTCTTTAAACAGAGGGTCCTAACAGGCTGGGAGCTCAGCTCACGGGTCTTGGATTCACAGCAGAACCCAATCCCCCTGGTCCATCTGCAAGATTGCCTTTCTTAGCTCCAATGCCCTGGAGACAGCACCTTGGTTTTCCAGGCAGTAGCAGCCTGATTTACACTATAGGGCCGACCTTAACCACGACATTGACCTTTTCTAACACTGTTCTAGCAGCTATGGTGGATAGGTAATCAGGCCAGCCCAGAACAGCTGGACTTGGCTGGGTTTGGCTCAGTAGTGTGAACAGGGTACCAATCTTCTGTAGAATATGGTTTCCCAACGGGGCCTGAATGAAGGGATGGAATGAAGCAAAGGAGTGTAAACGCACATTAACTCCATTCATGTTCTTTTTATACAGTGAATAATGTTTGCACATTCAAACCTTTCATCTCATAACCACCTTGTTTTAGCATTATAATCCTGTTAGCAGACTGACATTTATTGGGATGAGTCGTGTCCTTGAGGCAGAACTGAGCGATTTCCACTAGTTGGGCCCGCTGCAGAATCAAAATTGGCTATGTTGTAAAAATGTAGGACATTTCTTTTCAAATGTGAGATTAGGGTTAGGTATTAGTGTTAGCAGTGTGGTTAAGGTTAGAATCATATTTTAAGGCTTTGTGGCTGTGCCAGCTAGTGACCACTCTGCAGCGCTGCCTCCAGAATCAGATTAATGATGAAACACTAACCTGAGTTTATCAACCTCCCCAACCCCCTTGCGTTGAGTGATGGTCGGACACTGATGTATGTCAAATCGGGACAGATGGTCATCGCCCATGTCCAACTAACAGTAACCTTCCGGACTGTGGGTGATGGTCAGCCACTGACCATTTCTGACCGATCATCTGTCCTATGTGTAGTGTACCCTATCAGAGAGTCGTGGAGTTTAGTAAGAGCTACGAATAAACATAGCTTTTTAGGGGTTGCAGTAAGAGCTATGGATAAACCTAGCTCTTACTGCAACCCCTAAAATATCCATGACACAAATTACTGCATTTCTATATATTTAAGATCTTTTAAAATACTATCATCACCTTGGCTGCTGCAGGTTCATTCACCTCAGTCCATCTACAAACACATAGCCTATTAGCTATATAATTGTAATGTTATACCCCTAAAAGGGGGAGAAATATGAGAAATTATTCACACTGACACGTAGCATCAGTGACTGTTCAGTCAGTTACAATACTGAATTGCATAAAATCATCAACTCTACATATCTCTTTTCTCAAATTATATAGTGTTCGCATTTGTATTCCTAGGCATTACTAATCAAGCTCCGCACAAACAATGGAAAGCATAGATGATCATATTATCACATTCACATTAATTATTAGAATATTACTTACGATTCTGTATTAACGTCAGAGATCTCGTGGTAAAAAAAGGTGGGTAATGGGTAAACTAAGCAAACTATTAACAGTGGACGATCGAGAAGACGAACAACCACTGATCTAAACGAAAAAGTATGACATTGTTAGAACTGTATTGTTAGCATTTTTATTGAATTTGAATGTAGGTCTTTAGGGAAGACAGGCCATGTGGATATATTCACATTAAAACCTCTACAGGATCGGTGGGTCCCCCACGTGACTGTTGAGCTAACGTAGGCTAATGTGATTAGCATGAGGTTGTAAGTAACAACAACATTTCCCAGGACATAGACATGTCTGATAGTGGCAGATTCAATTCTTGTTAATCTAACTGCACTGTCCAAATTACAGTAGCTATTACAGTGAACGAATACCATGCTATTGTTGGAGGAAAGTGCACATTTATTGTCACATGTGCTCCCTCTCTAGCCTCTAGATAACCTGGCTTCTCATTATGGTGCACACCTGTCACCATCGTTATCAGACTCACCTGGACTCCATCACTTCCCTGATTAACTTCCCTATGTACAGTTGAAGTCGGAAGTTTACATACACTTAGGTTGGAGTCATTAAAACTCATTTTTCAACCACTCCACAAATTTCTTGTTAACAAACTGTAGTTTTTGCAAGTCGGTTAGGACATCTACTTTGTGCATGACACAGGTAATTTTACAGACAGATTATTTAATTTATAATTCACTGTATCACAATTCCAGTGGGTCAGAAGTTTACATACACTAAGTTAACTTTAAACAGCTCAGAAAATTCAAGAAAATTATGTCATGGCTTCAGAAAGTTCTGATAGGCTAACTGACATAATTTGAGTGACTCTTTGCTTGACATCATAGGAAAATCAAAAATAAAGATAAATTAGCCAATACCTCAGAATTTTTTTTTTTTGTAGACCTCCACAAGTCTGGGTCATCCTTGGGAGCAATTTCCTGAAGGTACCACATTTCTCTGTACAAACAATAGTACACAAGCATAAACGCAAGCATAAACACCATGGGACCATGCAGCCACCATACCGTTCTGTCTCCTAGAGATGAACGTACTTTGGTGCGAAAAGTGCAAATCAATCCAAGAACAACAGCAAAGGACCTTGTGAAGATGCTGGAGGAAACAGGTAAAAAAGTATCTATATCCACAGTAAAACAAGTCCTATATCAACATAAGCTGAAAGGCACCTCAGCAAGGAAGAAGCCACTGCTCCAAAACCACCATAAAAAAGCCAGACTACGGTTTGCAACTGCACATGGGGACAAAGATCGTACTTTTTGGAGAAATGTCCTCTGGTCTGATGAAACAAAAATATAACTGTTTGGCCATAATGACCATCGTTATGTTTGGAGGAAAAAGAGGGAGGCTTGCAAGCTGAAGAACACCATCCCAACCGGGAAGCATGGGGGTGGCAGCATTATGTTGTGGGGCTGCTTTGCTGCAGGAAGGACTGGTGCACTTCACAAAATAGATGGCATCATGAAGTTGGAAAATTATGTGGATATATTGAAGCAACATCTCAAAACATCAGTCAGGAAGTTAAAGCTTTGTCACAAATGGGTCTTCCAAATGGACAATGACCCCAAGCACACTTCCAAAGTTGTTGCAAAGGGGCTTAAGGACAACAAAGTCAAGGTATTGGAGATGCCATCAAAAAGCACTGGCCTAAATCCTATAGAAAATGTGTGGGCATAACTGAAAACGTGTGTGTGAGCAAGGAAGCCTACAAATCTGACTCAGTTACACCAGCTCTGTCAAGAGGAATGGGCCAAAATTCACCCAACTTATTCTGTGAAGGTTGTGGAAGACTACCCGAAACTAGTGATCCAAGTTAAACAATGTAAGGGCATTGCTACCAAATACTAATTGAGTGTATGCCATCTTCTGACCCACTGGGAATGTGATGAAATAAATAAAAGCTGAAATAAGTCATTCTCTCTTAATATTATTCTAACATTTCACATTCTTAAAATAAAGTTGCGATCCTAACTGACACAGGGAATTTTTACTGGGATTAAATGTCAGGAATTGTGAGAAAACTGAGTTTAAATGTATTTGGCTAAGGTGTATGTAAACTTCCAACTTCAACTGTGTATTAGCCCCAATATAGGCTATATCTCAATAAATAAAAAATATACAACTGTGGTGCACCCAACTTTTTAAAGTTGGGAGCACCGGTACTACCAATGACAAATGGTAGCCATAAAGCCAGGGCTCTAAATTAAGTATCTAAGTAAATACAGGTTCTACTCAATAGATCCTACTCAAGCCTGCGTGGAGATTCCAAACTCTTATGGCTAGTCCTTCTGCAGCCTCATAGACGATTACAGTCTGTCTGTGGGGTCCACATTTCGAGTGTCAGACTGTGGAAGCACTTGAGTAATGTGTTTCAGTTGGTAAGGTACGTGATTTTAAGAGGGTTATGGAGACGTCTGTGCCCTCTCATTAAATTGCATTGCCTGACTCCCACAGGATTTTATTGGGTAGTATTTTACATGCATTGTCAATCTTCTGTTTTTATTGCGTTGACAGACCACCTGCAAGTATTTTCTGAGATACTACTCACTTTTGTGACCTGGAACGGTTTGAATGAACTGTAATGGTAAATTGATAGGCGTGATGAAATTGATTGCCTATCAAACCTATTGATTGCAAATTAAGGATGTGACTGCAGGGCTTTCAACCAAACACCACACATGGAAACAAATGTGCCACACACAGGGACACTCACACACATGCATGCATGCACACGCACAGAATAGTGCAGAACTGGTGAGATGCCATTAATTAAGGTAATCTTTGTACACAAACCTCTTGATGCTTAGCACTAATTTCAGAAAAGCAATGAGGTTAGTTCCTTTAATTAAAATGATGGTCTTTATGAGGTAAATCAGCACAATACCTGAACCTCCCAAATGGCACCCTATTGCCTTTATAGTGCACTACTTTTGATCAGGGCTCATAGGGCTCTGGTAAAAACTACTACACTTTATAGAATATGGTGCCATTTGGGTCACAGACTCACAGATAAGAAGTCCATGCTCTTTAATTAAGGTGGTTCTCCACTTAGGGCTCCCTTTACATTGCACTGTCCTCCCAGAATAGCTGATCAAGAACTGTCAACGTTTCTTTAGGTGGTCTTAATATGTGTGAAAACCAAAGACAGTTTATAGGAGCAGTTCTGTAACACCACTCTGCACACCACACATTTCCCCTTTTCTTTTAATAGCAGAAATGAGGTATTACTTTGAGTACCCATGTTCTCTCTCTCTCTCTCTCTCTCTGCTGTGTCAGGGTTAGTGGGGTGTGGGGGTGTGTATGTGAACGAACATGGGTATGGATCGGCTTACGCTAGCGAAAAGGCCAAGAGGGCAGCACAGCAGCTGGTGAGAAATAGCTAGCGATTCCCTGTCAAAGGGATTCTGTCAGAACAAAACTTCCCCTACATGGTGGCTTCTCCTTTGGCTCTGTCAAGCTTGTTCTGCCGTTAGCGTTTGCTAATAGCCTACACAAATCCCGTCCTTGGTTTGCAGCCATTTTCTTGGAAATGCTGTCAATGCTGAAAAGATCGTATTGTGAAGCCAAGCACTGCCTGTCAGCTCCGTAACTTACATTAAATAATTCACTGCAAAAAAATGGTTTAACTCCTGCTAAGGGAGAGTAGCTCAAGCGAAGTAATGCGGGTCATATCCAGAGAGAAGAACATATGCTCTTGAAGCACACATTCAATGAAAGACACTCGCTGGGGCCTAAAACAAAGCACTTTCACCTCAGCCTCTATTGCCATCGTCATCCCCGTCATCCCCATCATCATATCAGTAGCTGTGGTGACAGACATCTACCTCTGTGTGAGTGTGTCTGAGAGAGATGCTATAACACCCACTGTGGCTCTGGCCTTTCTGCCTGGCTCAGAAATTAACCCAGAGGGGGGAGAGAGAGCGATGGAAGTCTAGCTCTGTTTCACAATGGTGCATGTGAGGGATATGTTATGGTAGTTTGGCAGACCTGTGTAGAAAATGTGGTAACACCTCCGTCAAATATTTGTTAACACTTGTGTGTAGTACATCATGAATTAATACATGTATAGTGCCTTATATCACACTCTCTAGCTACCAATTTCAGCACAACCCTGTTGCAACATTGCTCTTATCTATAGTATGCCTTGTCCTTGGGTAGCTTTGATAGTGCAAATACATAGGACTACAATACTAGGTATTCTCATATCAACTCGTGCTCTGCTGGGATATTTGTCCATGAGTTGGGAGCAGAACAAAATATGAATTTCCTTTACGAGATGGACAATGCATTGCTATTCCATTATGTTAAACTAGTGTTCTAGTCATTTATTCTACTACGTTAAACTAGTGTTCTAGTCATTTATTCTACCATGTTAAACTAGTGTTCTAGTCATTTATTCTACCATGTTAAACTAGTGTTCTAGTCATTTATTCTACTACGTTAAACTAGTGTTCTAGTCATTTATTCTACTACGTTAAACTAGTGTTCTAGTCATTTATTCTACTACGTTAAACTAGTGTTCTAGTCATTTATTCTACCATGTTAAACTAGTGTTCTAGTCATTTATTCTACTATGTTAAACTATAGCCTATAGAGGTGTAGCACAGTCTTAAAGCAACTTTTGTCATTGTGTAACTGATAAAGAGCCTTGATTCATATTGTTCTAATTCTGTTGCCCTGCACAGCTGATTTAGCCTTTAGTAGCATACACACAGACAGGAAACCCATGTTCCAACACATCACAGATAATGAAGGCTGCAAAGCCTGCTAAGGCCTGTGCGAGGCCCGGGAGGGAAGCACTGATCCGAAGTCGCAGGCATGTGTGTGTGTTTGTGTGTGTGGCGGGGGCGAGGCAGGTTGAGTTTATTGAGTTCATTTGCACACTGCTCTAGTGGAACCATTACAGTCTGTAGTTTCCGCTCCGGCACATGCAGATTCCCCTAAAGCGGCTGTAACTACACACTTCAGAGTTCACAAGAGGAAGTTCATTTTAGCTACACTTTCACATACTATACAATCTGTTTATTATAATTACCAGGTGAAAATGTATGACTATTTTCTGCAGAAATTTACTTTCAGTTTTGATTACACAAATGTATGGATAATGTTAGTGGGTGCAATGACACTATATTTTAGCACTGTAAATTAGTGTCCACTGAAAAAGTACCAAAACATTTACTCTCTACCCACAATAAACCAACCTGCAAAGTGCTGGCAGCGGGGTAATCAAATCCCATTCTGATTATAAATATGCTAAGAAATTGCCTGCTATCCAGTTATGCTTTGAAGGAATGTAGAGGTACAATTTTGATTGGTTTCAGTAATGACCATGTTTATGTATAATAGTATAATGGCGCCGAAAGAGAGGGCTGCCTCGCTTCTCGCCCTTAAGATA
Source organism: Oncorhynchus tshawytscha (assembly GCF_018296145.1). Lineage (NCBI taxonomy): Eukaryota > Metazoa > Chordata > Actinopteri > Salmoniformes > Salmonidae > Oncorhynchus > Oncorhynchus tshawytscha. The sequence continues at coordinate 39,756,998 of NC_056438.1, forward strand.
CTTTGCAGTATTTTGTTTTTTTAATGTATTATTCCTTACATTGTTAACTCAGAATTAGTTTTGTGTTCTTACATACAGCCGGGAAGAACTATTGGATATCAGAGTGGCGGTAACTCACCAGCACTACCATCATTACAACCAGGGATACGACTTTCCTTGAAGCAGATCCTTTGTTCGCAATCCCCGGGGATTGAACTGATTCCAGTACCGACCCAAAACAAAGCAGGCGAAGGAGAGGTACTCAGAGCTATCTTCTAGTCCGATTTAGGAGGCGTGCACACCATCCACCGCTTCCAAGTATATTACTCGCAACTGTAGTCTCTTTATAATAAATTTGACGAGCGAGAGGCGAGGGCTTCTTTCCAGCAAGACATCAGGAATTGTAACATACTCTGTTTCATGGGAACATGGCTCTCTCGGGATATACTGTCTGAGTCCAGCCAATTGGGTTCTCAGTTCATCGTGCAGACAGGAATAAATATATCTCCAGGAAGAAGAAGGGCGGGGCTGTATGTTTCATGATTAACAACTCATGGCGTAATTGTGATAGCATGCATGAACTCATCCTTTTGTTCACCTGACCTAGAATACCTCACAATAAAATGCAGACCTTATTATCTCCCAAGATAATGTTCTTCGGTTATAGTCATGGCTGTGTATAGCCCCCCTCAAGCAGATACCAAAACGGCCCTCAAAGAACTAAGCTAGACTTTCTGCAAACTGGAAACCACATATCCTGAGGCTGCATTTATTGTTGCTGGGGATTTTAAGAAAGCAAATTTGAGGAAAAGGCTGCCAAAGTTCGATCAACATATCGACTGTAGTACTCGCGCTGCTAAAACACTCGACCACTGTGACTCCAACTTCCGGGATGCATACAGTACAAGGCCCTTCCCAGCCATCCTTTTGGCAAATCTGACCACTCCATTTTGCTCCTCCATTCCTTTAGGCAGAAAGTCAAACAGGATATACCCGTGCTAAGGACTATCCAACGCTGGTCTGCCCTATTTGGAATCTGCGCTTCAAGATTGTTTTGATCACACGGACTGGGATATGTTCTGGTTGCTTCAGAGAATAACATCGACTCAAAATCAAATCAAATCAAATTTTATTTGTCACATACACATGGTTAGCAGATGTTAATGCGAGTGTAGCGAAATGCTTGTGCTTCTAGTTCCGACAATGCAGTAATAACGAGCAAGTAATCTAACTAACAATTCCCAAAAAAACTACTGTCATACACAGTGTAAGGGGATAAAGAATATGTACATAAGGATATATGAATGAGTGATGGTACAGAGCAGCATAGGCAAGATACAGTAGATGATATCGAGTACAGTATATACATATGAGATAAGTATGTAAACCAAGTGGCATAGTTAAAGTGGCTAGTGATACATGTATTACATAAGGATGCAGTCGATGATATAGAGTACAGTATCAACGTATGCATATGAGATGAACAATGTAGGGTAAGTAACATTATATAAGGTAGCATTGTTTAAAGTGGCTAGCGATACATTTACATCATTTCCCATCAATTCCCATGATTAAAGTGGCTGGAGTAGAGTCAGTGTCATTGACAGTGTTGGCAGTAGCCACTCAATGTTAGTGGTGGCTGTTTAACAGTCTGATGGCCTTGAGATAGAAGCTGTTTTTCAGTCTCTCGGTCCCAGCTTTGATGCACCTGTACTGACCTCGCCTTCTGGATGGCAGCGGAGTGAACAGGCAGTGGCTCGGGTGGTTGATGTCCTTGATGATCTTTATGGCCTTCCTGTAGCATCGGGTGGTGTAGGTGTCCTGGAGGGCAGGTAGTTTGCCCCCGGTGATGCGTTGTGCAGACCTCACTACCCTCTGGAGAGCCTTACGGTTGAGGGCGGTGCAGTTGCCATACCAGGCGGTGATACAGCCCGCCAGGATGCTCTCGATTGTGCATCTGTAGAAGTTTGTGAGTGCTTTTGGTGACAAGCCGAATTTCTTCAGCCTCCTGAGGTTGAAGAGGCGCTGCTGCGCCTTCCTCACGATGCTGTCTGTGTGAGTGGACCAATTCAGTTTGTCTGTGATGTGTATGCCGAGGAACTTAAAACTTGCTACCCTCTCCACTACTGTTCCATCGATGTGGATGGGGGTGTTCCCTCTGCTGTTTCCTGAAGTCCACAATCATCTCCTTAGTTTTGTTGACGTTGAGTGTGAGGTTATTTTCCTGACACCACACTCCGAGGGCCCTCACCTCCTCCCTGTAGGCCGTCTCGTCGTTGTTGGTAATCAAGCCTACCACTGTTGTGTCGTCCGCAAACTTGATGATTGAGTTGGAGGCGTGCATGGCCACGCAGTCGTGGGTGAACAGGGAGTACAGGAGAGGGCTCAGAACGCACCCTTGTGGGGCCCCAGTGTTGAGGATCAGCGGGGAGGAGATGTTGTTGCCTACCCTCACCACCTGGGGGCGGCCCGTCAGGAAGTCCAGTACCCAGTTGCACAGGGCGGGGTCAACCAGGGTCTCGAGCTTGATGACGAGCTTGGAGGGTACTATGGTGTTGAATGCCGAGCTGTAGTCGATGAACAGCATTCTCACATAGGTATTCCTCTTGTCCAGATGGGTTAGGGCAGTGTGCAGTGTGGTTGAGATTGCATCGTCTGTGGACCGACTCATATACTGACACGGTGACTGAGTTAATCAGGAAGTGTATAGGAGATGTTGTACCCACTATGAGTATTAAAACGTACCCTAACCAGAAACTGTGGACAGATTGCAGTTTACAATTCCTAAACAAGGATGCCAATGGACATACAAGAGTGTATGGTTCTTACTGAACATCTTGAGTACTGCCTATAACATCAAACCATTTCATTTGTGCCTTCTTGTCCTTTGTCACTAGCCATTGCATATCAGGAAGTTTGACTTTGGTAAAAAAAAAAACCCGGTGAGTTGGTGGTACTTCTGTAGAGGATACTTGACTACATTTACGGACTTGATTTGGTTACACGCCAAACAAATTGTGTTTCAGTTCTGTCATTTTTTTGTATTGTAGGAGAACAATGTAGGTTTTTTATATTTCCAGTCCTAAGATAACCACTACCCTGACTCCAACAGCGACTCAAGCAGTTGGTCATCAATAGAGCTGGTAGTTCCTCTTGTCTATGGTCAGCATAGAGAGAAGTTCAGCATGACTGGTGACAACTTCATCTTTCTCTCTCTCTCTCCTCCATGGCCATCAAAGATGTTGTTGAGAGAATCATATCTAATTTATTATCATGTTTCATGTAAGACCCAGATGCAGACAACGTCTAAGTACAGTTTATTAATCTAACAGGAACAGGCAAAAGGCAGGTCAGGGGCAGGCAGAGGTCAGTAATCCAGATAGGTGGGGAAAAGTTACAGGACGGCAAGCTCAGGGTAAGTGCAGGCAAAGGTCAGTAATCCAGAAAGGTGGGACAAAGATACAGGACAGACAGCAGGCAGGCTCAGGGCAGGCATAATGGTAAACACAGGGAAAACCTAGGAAACAGGAACAATTGAGAGACAGGAGCAGAGGGAAAATGCTGGTAGGCTTGATGAAACTAAATAAACTGCCAACAGACAAACAGAGAACACAGGTATAAATACACAGGGAATAATAGGGAAGATGGGCGACACCTGGAAGGGGGTGGAGACAATCACAAAGACAGGTGAAAAAGATCAGGGTGTGACATTTATTGCTGTTGTGTTTCTTTTTATAACAGATTATGAGAGCTTTCAGGCATACTAACTTTTGAGGATGCTAAGCGTTAAGCCAATTCAATACTTTAATAAAATGATATGACACCTACCATAATGGGACACAGCAACCAGACATCCCATATTTAGAGAAGACATAATCCTTAAAAAATGAAGGAAGTGAATCAGTTTTAATACCTTTTCTAAGGTCGTCCTTTTCGTACCTTATTGCAGTCATATCAGTTGTTACTGTGTTCAGGCTTGTAATTCTTACTTTTTATTTATTCCTTTTTTATTTATGTTACTTCACATCACTGAAGCAGATCAGGTTGAATGCTTAGCTCCAGGGGCAGCAACACTGAGTCCCATACAGGATTACAGGATGATGGCCAGTAACCTTCTGATCACCAGTCCATCTCCCTTATGAACAGAGCATGCACACACTCAAACAAACAGAGATTAGAGAGAGAAAGACTACGGTATATTCACACAAGCTCAATGGAAAAGACAAGCCGCCTATGGCAATATCAGGCACTAGAGAGCAAGATCAATGTTTCTGTATGTTTGGCTTTGGGCCATGGAGATGGAGGTTCTTCTCTAGTTGCTACACTTGGTTTACAACAAAGCAGGATTCAGCTTCTGTTCTTGGTGGAGCAGAGCTCAAAGTTTGTACGCTAGGATCTGTGGGATTTGAGAGGACTTTGAGGTTTTTGTTACTCTGAGTTTGTGAACGGAAATAGCAGGACTATGTTTGAGAAATACAGCTCTGTATGTCCAGCGATTTTGTTTATATTTGCCTGCGTCTTTCACACTCGTTCACGCATGCACTTGTACACATACAGGGGCGGACCGGGACAAGAGTTTGGCCCTGGCATGTTATCCACACCAGCCACGTCACTGCGTGCACCGCCAAGTCACCGGTGCCACTAACTTTTACAGTTGTCGACACCAGCCCACGATTTGGTGGGCCCCAATTATAATAAATAGAAATAAGTTGTTTCATCTAATGAGTTCAAGTAGGAATGCATGATCAAGATATTTTAATGTTTGACCTAATCCAGTGATTGCCATGAATTTTGGGTTGACAATTAGAATACAGTTTAGAGCTAGGCGATGTGGACAAAAAAGTATTCAGACCCCTTGACTTCTTCCACATTTTCTTACGTTACAGCTATATTCTAAAATTGATTAAATACATTTTTTTCCTTATCAATCTAAACACAATACCCCATAATAAGTGAAAACAGGTTTTTAGAAATGTTTGCAAAAATATTCAGAACCGTTGCTTTGAGACTTGAAATTGAGCTCAGATGCAAACTGCTTCCATTCATCAAAATCAAATCAAATGTGATTTGTCACGTGCCGAATACATCAGTGAAATGCTTACATACAAGCCCGAACCAACAATGCAGTTAATATATATATATATATATATATATATATATATATATATATATATATATATATATATATATATATAATAAAAGTAACAAATAATTAAAGAGCTGCAGTAAAACAACAATAGCGAGGCTATTTACAGGGGGTACCGGTACAGAGTCAATGTGTGGGGGCACTGGTTATAGTCAAGGTAATTGAGGTAATATGTACATGTAGGTAGAGTTAAAGCTTGGCCCCAGTGATGTACTGGGCCGTACGCACTACCCTCTGTAGTAACTTGCGGTCGGAGGCCGAGCAGTTGCCATAACAGGCAGTGATGGAACCAGTCAGGATGCTCTCGATGGTGCAGCTGTAGAACCTTTTGAGGATCTGAGGACCCATGCCAAATCTTTTCAGTCACCTATGGGGGAATAGGTTTTGTCATGCCCTCTTCACGACTGTTTACTTGTGCTTGAACCATGTTAGTCTGTTGGTGATGTGGACACCAAGGAACTTGAAGCTCTCAACCTGCTCCACTACAGCCCTGTTGATGAGAATGGGGGTGAGCCTGGTCCTCCTTTTCCTGTAGTCCACAATCATCTCCTTTGTCTTGATCACGTTGAGGGAGAGGTTGTTGTCCTGGCACCACATGGCCAGGTCTCTAACCTCCTCCCTATAGGCTGTCTCGTCGTTGTTGGTGATCAGGCCTACCACTGTTGTGTCATCGGCAAACTTAATGATGGTGTTGGAGTTGTGCAGTCATGAGCGAACAGGGAGTACAGGAGGGAACTGAGCACACAACCCTGAGGGGCCCCTGTGTTGAGGATCAGTGTGGCGGATGTGTTGTATCCTACACTTATCACCTGGGGGCATCCCGTCAGGAAGTCCAGGATCCAGTTGCAGAGAGAAGTGTTTTGTCCCAGGGTCCTTAGCTTAGTGAATGGTTTTGAGGGCACTATGGTGTTGAATGCTGAGCTGTAGCCAATGAACAGCATTCTCACATAGGTGTTCCTTTTGTCCAGGTGGGAAAGGGCAGTGTGGAGTGCAATATCTGCATCATCTGTGGATCTGTTTTTTAATTTTTTTAAATTTATTTTACCTTTATTTAACCAGGCAAGTCAGTTAAGAACACATTCTTATTTTCAATGACGGCCTGGGAACAGTGGGTTAACTGCCTGTTCAGGGGCAGAACGACAGATTTGTACCTTGTCAGCTCGGGGTTTGAACTCACAACCTTCCGGTTACTAGTCCAACGCTCTAACCACTAGGCTACCCTGCCGCCCCGGTATGCAAATTAGAGTGGGTCTAGGGTTTCTGGGATAATGGTGTTTATGTGAGTCATGACCCGATTTTCAAAGTACTTCATGGCTACATGCTTGAGTGTTACGGGTCGGCAGTCATTTAAGCAGGTTACCTTAGTGTTCTTGGACACAGGGACTATGGTGGTCTGCTTGAAACATGTTGGTATTACAGACTCAGACAAGGAGAGGTTGAAAATGTCAGTAAAGACACTTTGCCAGTTGATCAGCGCATGCTCGGATTACACGTCCTGGTAATCTGTCTCTCCCTGTGGCCTTGTGAATGTTGATCTGTTTAAAGGTCTTACACACATCGACTACAGAGAGCCTGGTCACACAGTTGTCCACAACTGTTGATGCTGTCATGCATGTTTCAGTGGTACTTGCCTCACCTGGTAGGCTCGTGTCACTGGGCAGCACTCGCCTGTGTTTCCCTTTGTGGTCTGAAATAGTTTGCCAGCTCTGTCACATCCGACGAGCGTTGGAGCCGGTGTAGTACGATTCGATCCTAATCCTGTATTGAAGCTTTGCCAGTTTAACCTCACTAGGGGACGTGGGACGCTAGTGTCCTACCTGGCCAACATCCAGTGAAATTGCAGAGCAGAAATACTCATTATAAAAATGATAAAAATTCAAGTGGTATACATCGGTTTAGATGAACTTCTTGTTAATTCTTGTGACTAGCAGTCCCGGATCCGGGAGCGTAATCATAGCCTCAAACGAATTAGCATAACGCAGCGGACATAAATACCCCTAGAAAATGTTCCTATTCATGAAAATCACAAATTAAATATATTGAGACACAGCTTAGCCTTTTGTTAATCACACTGTCATCTCAGATTTTCAAAATATGCTTTACAGCCAACGCTAGACAAGCATTTGTGTACGTTTATCATGGCATAATGCTATGCTAGGCTCTGATGGCAGCAGGCAACATTTTCACGAAAATAAGAAAAGCAATCAAATTAAATAATTTACCTTTGAAGAACTTTGAATGTTTTCACTCAGGAGACTCCCAGTTAGATAGAAAATGCTATCACTACAACGCCAAACTTTTTTCCAAATGAGCTCCATGAAATATCGACAGAAACATGGCAAACGTTGTTTAGAATCAATCCTCAAGGTGTTTTTAACATATCTATTCGATAATATATCCGTCGAGGCAATAAGTTTCTCATAAGAAGCGATTGGAAAAATGGCTACCTCAGTATTTTACGCAAGATCTTCTGCGGGAGACATCATGTGACCACTTGCTAAATGTGGTCCCTTATGGCTATTCTTCAACAGAAATGCGTAAAAAGACGTCACAATGATGTAGACACCTTGGGGAATACGTAGAAAACGTAAGCTCATTCGTAGCTCATTCACAGCCATATAAGGAGTCATTGGCATGAGGTGGTTTCAAAAAATGCGGCACTTCCTGATTGGATTTTTTTCTATCCAAAGCTGTCAATTATATGCATAGTCGAGCATCTTTTCGTGACAAAATATCTTGTTTAAAACGGGAACGTTTTTTATCCAAAAATTAAAATACTGTCCCCTAGTCGTAAAAGGTTTATCCAACCACGGTGTCAGATTTCAAAAAGGCTTTACGGCGAAAGCATACCATGCGATTATCTGAGGACAGCGCACAGCAGACAAATCATTACATACAGTTACCAGCCAAGTAGAGTTACACAAGTCAGAAATAGCAATAAAATGTATCACTTACCTTTGATCTTCATATGGTTGCACTCACAAGACTCCCATTTACTCAATAAATGTTCATTTTGTTGGATAAAGTCCCTCTTTATGTCCAAAAATCTCTGTTTTGTTTAGTAATCCACAGGCTCAAACGCAGTCACAACAGGCAGACGAAAAATCCAAATAGTATCCGTAAAGTTCGTAGAAACATGTCAAAAAATCTTTATAATCAATCCTCAGGTTGTTTTTGGCCTAAATAATTGATAATATTTCAACCGGACAACAACGTCGTCAATATAAACGGTAAGCAAGTAAGGTGCGCTTTCGGTCGCACGCATAAAAAATCTCTGAGACACTGTAGTGTCCACTCATTCAGAATGGTCTTACTCTCTCATTTTTCAGAATACAAGCCTGAAACAATTTCTAAAGACTGTTGACATCTAGTGAAGCCAAAGGAAGTGCAATTTGAGTCCTAAGTTAATGGATACTGTAAAGGCATTCAATAGAAAACTACAAACATAAAAAAATCCCACATCCTGGATGGATTTTTCTCAGGTTTTTGCCTGCCAAATCGGTTCTGTTATACTCACAGACATTATTTTAACAGTTTTGGAAACTTTGTAGAGTGTTTCCTATCCACATCTACCAATTATGTGCATATCCTAGCGTCTGGGTCTGAGTAGCAGGCAGTTTACTTTGGGCATGCTTTTCATCTGGAGGTGAAAATAGTGTCCCCTACCCTAATGAAGTTAATGGGTCGTCTGCTTGGGGTATGTATGTACAGTCACTGTGGGGACGACATCATCAATGTACTAATTGACACATCCAGTGACTGATGTGGTGTACTCCTCAATGCCATCGTAAGAATCCCGGAACATATTCCAGTCTGTGCTGCCAAACAGTCCTGTAGCTTAGCATTTGCTTCGTCTGACAACTTTTTGTTTTGATCGAATCACTGGTGCTTTCTGCTTCCATTTTTTGCTTGTAAGCAGGTATCAAGAGGATAGAATTATGGTAAGATTTGCCAATTGGAGGGCGAGGGAGAGCTTTGTACGCATCTGTGAAAGGTAGTCTAGAGTTTTTTCCCCTCTGGTTGCACATTTATCATGCTGGTGGAAATTTGGTAAAACGGATTTAAGTTTCCCTGCATTAAAGTCTCCGGCCACTAGGAGCACCACTTCTGGATGAGCATTTTCATGTTTGCTTATTGCGGTATACAGCTCATTGAGTGCAGTCTTAGTGCCAGCATCGGTCTGTGGTAGTATGTAGACTGGTGTCATGTGGGCTCCCACTCTGGCCTCTATATCACCAGGCTGCTCATTAGGGCGCACACCTGTCACCAGCATTATGCGCATAATGACACACACCTAGACTCCATCACCTCCTTGATTACCTGCCCTTTATATGTCACTCCCTGTGGTTTCTTCCCCAGTCGTCATTGTTCCTGTTCTATGTCGGTGCGCTGTTCGTGTTTCTTGTTTTGTTCTTTTATTTAATAAATATATTCACTCCCTGGCCTAATCTTGCTCGTAAGTCATCAATTTTATTTTCCCATGATTGCATGTTTGCCAATAGAAGGAATGGCAGTGGGGTTTTACCTGCTCGCCTACGACTTCTTAGAAGGAAGCCCGACCTCTGACCTCCGCCCCCTTTTTCTCCGTCTTCTCTTCACGCAAACGTGATTTGGGCCTGTTCCCGGGAAAGCAGTATATGCTTCACGTCGACTCATCAGACTCGTTAAGGGAAAAGTCTTCTACCAGTTCGTGGTGAGTAATCACTGTTCTGATGTCCAGAAGTTATTTTTGGGCATAAGAGAAAGTAGCAGCAACATTATGTACAAAATAAGTTTTAAAAAAAGGTTACCAACAACGCAAACAATCAAACAAAAAACAGTTAGTTAGGAGCACGTAAAACGTCAGCCATCTTAAATCCGTGTACACAAGACACAGAAATGTCTTCTCAAATACATTCATATTTACATAAGTATTCAGACCCTTTGCTATGAGAATTGCAAATTAGCTCAGGTGCATCCAGTTTCCATTGATCATCCTTGAGATGTTTCTACAACTTGATTGGAGTCCACCTGTGAAAAATTAAATTGATTGGACATGATTTGCAAAGGCACACACTTGCCTATTTAAAGTCCGACTGTTGAGAGTGCATGTCAGAGCAAAATCCAAGCCATGACGTCGAGGGAATTGTCCATAGAGCTCCGAGACAGGATTGTGTCAAGGCACAGATCTGGGGAAGTGTTCCAAAAAATGTGTGCAGCATTGAAGGTCCCCAAGAACACAGTGGCCTCCATCATTCTTAAATGGAAGAAGTTTGGAACCACCAAGACTCTTCCTAGAGCTAGCCGCCCGGCCAAACTGAGCAATCAGGGGAGAAGGGCCTTGTCAGGGAGGTGACCAAGACCCCAATGGTCACTCTGACAGAGCTCCAGAGTTCCTCTGCAGAGATGGGAGAACCTTCAAGAAGGACAACCATGCTGCACTCCACCAATCAGACCTTCATGGTAGAGTGGCCAGACAGAAGCCACTCCTCAGTAAAAGGCACATGACAGCCCACTTGGAGATTGTCACACCATAAAAAAACAAGATTCTCTGTGAAACCAATGTTGACTCTTTGTCCTGAATTCCAAGCGTCAACCAGGAAACCAGGCACCATCCCTACGGTGAAGCATGGTGGTTCCAGCATCATGCGCTGGGCTAGTTTTTCAGCAGCAGGGACTAGGAGACCAGTCTGGATCGAGGCAAAATGAACGGAGCAAAGTACAGAGAGATCCTTGATGAAAACCTGCTCCAGAGCTCTATGGACCTCAGACTGGGTCAAAGGTTCAACTTCCAACAGAGAAACCTCCCTAAGCACACAGCTAAGACAACGCAGGAGTGGCTTCAGGACAAGTCTCTGAATGTCCTTGAGTGGCCCAGCCAGAGCCCGGACTTGAACCCTATTGACCATCTCTGCAGAAATTTGAAAATAGCTGTGCAGAGACACTCCCATCAAACCTGACAGAGCTTGACAGGATCTTCAGAGAAGATTGAGGCAAACTCCCCAAATACAGGTGCACCAAGCTTGTAGTGTTATACCCAAGAAGACTCAAGGCTGTAATCGATGCCAAAGGTGCTTCAACAAAGTATTGAGTAAAGGGTTTGAATACCTATGTAAATGTTACATTTCAGTTTCTTATTTTTATAAATTAGCAACATTTTCAAAAAAACTGGTTTTGGTTTGTGATTATAGGGTAGTGTGTAACATAAGAAAATGTGGAAAACGTCAATAGGTCTGTAAACTTTCTAAACCCAATGCTAGCCATGTATTCATCCAACATTGAAGCTACTGCCCATGCCCGGTGCACCGCTCTATATCTCAAAGATATATCAAATACCTTGGTTCTAAAATAGTTACTATGGAGCTGAATATTAAGAGTTAAAAATAGAAAAGAATACCTCCAGAAATCTGAGACCATCTTCATTTTGACAAGAACAAGGAGATGACGCTTCCAAAGCTGTGTTTTTCCTGCAGTTGCATTTTGAAACGTTATACGATTAGAATGCATTTTGTCTCGAGCACATAGATGGAGAGAAGACTGGCTCATCTCAGCAGCAGGCCCCAGCGAGGGCACAAGCACAGCGGCAAAAACAGACACTTGCAGGAATCATGCTGATAATGTACTTTACTGTTTGACCAAACCATGGCTTTAGCCACCCAAAAAATAGGATGTTTTTAGTGACAGTGTAGAATGTGCTCTTTCTAGGTTTATAGGCACCCTTTTTTTACGATCCATAATCTTGTCTGTCTGTTGACGGAGTTGGAGCAGGTCTCTGCTGATGCTGTGTTCGACTTTGAATGTGAGATTACGTGACCTCAGCTCAGCCCATCTTGGTAGGGGGCCGGCAATGTCCACTGATCAGCCAAAGGCTCAGCCGCCGGCCATGTCACGTTTTACATTGTTTTATTTTTATTTAAAATAAAACAATGTTGTTTGTGTGTGTGTCAATTTCAACCAGCCCACCCAACACAAAAATGGTCCAGCACATCTGGCCTTTGCCATTTCTCTCTCTGTGTCACTGCCTCTTTCACTGAGTTTCTCTCTATTTCTCTCACTGCCTCTTTCACTGAGTCCCCCCCACACACACACACATGCATCCATTCATTCCCCGTAGACAGGCTACAGCCTTACCTAATTTTAGTTCATTTGATATTAAAAATAGCTACATCCAGGATCCATTGAATAAATCACACTCTAAAATCTAAGCGAAAACATTCAGTCAAAACAGTTAAGTCGATTTCTGATATCAACCCTGTTCTAATGCCAGCCTTTTTTGGATTTTTCTCCATCTCGTTCTTTAACTTTCTTTCTCTGTGACTCTCATTGAGTTTCTCTCTTTCTCTCTCTGTGACACTCTCACTGAGTTTCTCTCTTTCTCTCTCTGTGACTCTCGCACTGCCTCTCACTGAGTTTCTCTCTCTCTCTGTGTGTGACTCTCACTGCCTCTTTCAATGAGTTTCTCTCTCTCTCACTGCCTCTCTTTCACTGAGTTTCTCTCTATTTCTCTCTCTCTGTGACTCTGTTATTCAATTCAATTTGCTTTATTGGCATGAGGTAACAATATACGTATTGCCAAGCTTACTTTGGATATTTACAATATGAAAATAATTAATCAAAATTGTCAACGGGACAACAGTAACAACAATAACCAAGGGTCAAAATAACCATACATTGAACACAAACAATAAGCATACAGTAGAGGACATGTGCAGGTTGATTGGTCTGTCAGACACTGTCCCTCAACTTATGGCAGGCAGAAATGTAGTGATCAAATATTTAGCCACAGTGTACTGTCGATTTAGGGCCAGATAGCACTGCATTTTTCTTTGTGTTTGTGCATGTGTTTCCTAATAAGCAATGTAGTTTTGTTTTGACTGTGTTGTAATTTGGTTTATTCTGATTGATTGGATGTTCTGGTCCTGAGGCTTCAGTGTGTAAGTAGGACAGGTTTGTGAACTCAGCCCCAGGACCAGCTGGACGAGGGGACTATTTTCTTTGTTGTGCATCGGGGCCTCCCACTCCTCTTTCTATTCTGGTTAGTGACAGTTTGCTCTGTTCTGTGAAGGGAGTAGTACACAGAGTTGTACGAGATCTTCAGTTTCTTGGCAATTTCTCACATGGAATCGTCTTTATTTCACAGAACAAGAATAGACTGACGAGTTTCAGATGAAAGGTCTTTGTTTCTCGCCATTTGAGCTTGTAATCGAACCCACAAATGCTGATGCTCCAGATATTCAACTAGTCTAAAGAAGGCCAGTTTTATTTCTTCTTTAATAAGCACAACAGTTTTCACCTCTGCTAACAATTTCTAATGCTCAATCAGATGTGCTAACATAATTTCTAATGATCAATTAGCCTTTTAAAAGGATAAACTTGGATTAACTAACACAACGTGCCATTGGAACACAGGAGTGATGGTTGCTGATAATGTGCCTTTGTATGCCTATGTATATTCCAGCTATAATATCCATTTACAACATTAACAATGTCTACACTGTATTTCTGAACAATTTGATGTTATTTTAAAACTTCTTAAGGATTGGTGTCCCATCCACAGGACAGTTGAGCTAACGTAGGCTAATGTGATTAGCATCAGGTTGTAAGTAACAACGACATTTCCCAGTACATAGACATATCTGATGTTGGCAGAAATCTTAAATTCTTGTTAATCTAACTGCACTATCCAATTTGCAGTAGCTATTACAGTGAAAAAATGCCATGCTATTGTTTGAGGAGAATGCACAATTTTGAACATGAAAAGTGTTTAATAAGCAAATTCGGGACACATTTGGGCAGTCTTGACTCAAAAGGAAATGCATTGGTTCAGTCTAAAACTTTGCACATACCCTGATGCCATCTAGTGCCCCAAATCTAAATTTCACCTGGGCTAGAATAGTACATTATGGCCTTTCTCTTGCATTTCAAAGATGGTACAAAAAAAATACAAAAGAACAGTCGTTTTTTTCTTTGTTTTTCTTTTACCAGATCTATTCTGTGTTCTACTACATCCCTTACACATTTCTACAAACTTCAAAGTGTTTCCTTTCAAATGGTACCATATGCATATCCTTGCTTCAGGGCCTGAGCTACATGCAGTTAGATTTGGGTATGTCATTTTAGGCGAAAATTGAAAAAAAATCCAAGGATTTGCCCCTTTTAAGACGTCAATGGACAAAAAAAATTGCTTTTCTTTCAAAAGCAAGGACATTTCTAAGTGACCCAAATCTTTTTAACGTTATATATATTCTTCTTTTTGAGTGGCAACCAACGGGTGGATGCGAGCTATGAAATTATATGAATGTGTGTATTGTTCCTGTAGCACTGCCCCCCCTCCACAACCAGAGAATGATCAAATGAATAAAGATTTTGTCACAAAAAGGATCTAGCCAAACAGTAGATCTGCTCCGGTGTTTCAAAAAAGTAATAGACACTTGGAGACATGCCAGAAGACTGCATCAATTATTAATCTCCATTCAGCAGGAAGTGCCCATCTATTTGAATACGTTGGAGATTCAGTTAAACTGAGGGGATTTCTGCTTTATAAATTATATTCTGTTTGAGATCCGTTTAAACTGGGGGGATTTCTGCATTTTTATTTCTGTGTTTCCTGCAGTGGAACATCTGTATTGGTTAATCAGAGTTTATTACTGAATTTGTGAATCAGTGCTTTGTGGTCTATGGTCGCCGTTCTATGGAACGGCGACTGATGGACCATATTGTGTTCTGCCCCTCCTAACAACTTCCACTTGATTTTGTGATGCACTTCCATTGGCAAATTGCTGACATAGAATCATCCATAGGTTCCCATCTGTAGATTGTGTCCACAGGTTGATTCAAACTCATTTTAGGGGGTGATTTGGGGATTGTAGGTGTCTGCCACAACAATGGAACTACCATACAATCAATTCCCAAGACATAGGAATTTGCACATTGTTTCACACATACTGACAAATGAAGTCAACATTTATAATTCAGATTGCTGATATGCATATTGCAAATTAATATTAATATTAACAGATTACCAGTTTTGTTTGATAGGCTTTTGGCTTGTCTCTTAGATATCAAAAACAGATTTTTGGTGAATCGGTTGGTTTTTCAAAGTAGCTATTCTTTTCAACTGAATTATATTCCACTAGATCGCCTGACCTTCCAACAACCTCCTTGGCATGAACAACCATGGTCACACACCAATGAACATCACACATGAAGAATTGCCTGAGATGAGAACATTTAAACTTGAAAGAGATAGTGGAGAAAAGCAACAGACTTGGGCAGGCATTCATAGCTAAAGCGCTGCACGTAAGTTCCAGTTCTGGGTTGAATGCGATTGAGTCACCTTTGCAAAGTGGGAAAATCCCTCAGTCTCATTTTCTAAAGAAACCTTTCATTTAACACACCCTATTCCCACCTCAGAATTCTTGCAGACTTTTTTTAACCAACTGTCAATGTATTTGAGTGAATGTCCAATGCTAACACTGAGACAACGAGAAGATTGAAATACTGCTAGTTTTTCCGACAGTATTTCAATCTTCTCGATGTATCAGTGTGGATAAAGATAACATTTAGAGTACAGTGGCATATCCCATCCCTGCATTGAGGTATATATTCTGTCTCATATCTCGCGTCGGCTCTGCAGTGTCTTAATCTAACCATGATGGCATTCCTACCCCGGTGCAGCTCAGTGTAAACAAGCGTAATGGTAGGGTTGGACTCTTCTGGCTAGGGTTGCTACATAAAAACAGTAGCATCGTTTAACTGGGGGTTCAAAGTCCTACAAAACAACAAAACTGAGAAATATCTTTTATAAATGATGGCAATTTCAAAGTGACAATCAAGTATTTTAAACAACAATATATGCTGAAATCACTTTTTGGTTTTAGAATTTTAAAAAGTATTTTTTAAAAGGTATTATTGGTTTACTTTACACCAAATCTGAATTTCACATCTGTGCATGGGATGGATTTTCAACCTTTCTAGACATTCTATACAATAAACAGATGATTTCTGCTCAAGAATAAGGTTAAAACAGTGTACCAAGTCATGATTCGGGCTCCTGAATGGTGCAGCGGTCTAAGGCACTTCATCTTGGTGCTTGAGGTGTCATTACAGACACCGTGGTTCAAATCTAGGCTGTATCGCATCCGGACGTGATTGGGAGTCCCATAGGGCAGTGCACAATTGGCCCAGCGTCATCTGGGTTTGGCTGGTGTAGGCAGTCATTGTAAATAAGAATTTGTTCTCAACTGACTTGCCTAGTTAAATAAAGATGTATAAAAAAGGATTTAATTGAGTGATTACCTGTTAACTAAGGAGACATGTAATTGAAAGATTTAGCAAAAAGTCCAATGACACAAGTCACTTTCTTCTTATATTAACAAAGTTCCCCTTTTATTCTTGGTCTCTTTATCTCTCATGATGACGATGGGTCATTTTTACCCCTTTTCTACAACGTGATAACATATGTGGGGGATTTTGAGCATAGCTGGCAATGACAAATCTTACTCACAATTTCCGGAAAAAATAAAAAAAACAACCTTGGTTATATTTGGTTCACAGCTAGGGGTGTAAAGTGTACCTCTCCCTTGGGACACCGCACCCCTTGCCTCTTCCCTCCCACACACCCCTCCCGTCTCCTCCACTTAATCTGATCTTAACCCTGAAGTCTTTTGCACACCTACTTACATGCCCTCACCAGGACTGGCTAAAGGCATAAGCGACGTAAGCGGTTGCTTAGGGTATAGAGCCAGCCCTCATCATTTGAATACAGTACTTTCCCAAAGTGCTACTGTGCTGGTGGAGACAACATTTGATCCCTCCCCACACTGAGGAAAGTGAAACTGAATCTCACAGCCTCATTTATTATGCAGACAATAAAGTACATTCTAGATTCCCCGCATCAAGCACAATGCATAGATAAAGTTGTCCACACCGCAGTGTTTACCCAAAACGTATTGATGACTGATACTTAGTAAAGGAGAAAGAGGGTGCACATACCAAAACACAGGTATTTTCCAACACATGCTCCAAACGAAAATGCCATGTGTTTGTGTGTGCAGTCTATTCACCTTCACAGTACATGAATACAACAGAAAGACCGTAGCATTATGACCAAGAAGGCAACATGCAAATGAACATGCCATGAAGTGGCCTTAAAATAATGAAGCCTACATGATAGTGATATCATTAACACATAGTGTACTGCCTAACTACAATACAAGTATTGCACACTATATTACATAGTTTTCAATTTTTTTAAATAAACTTGCTGTGTGTTGATTTTCAAATGTGAGACTAGGGCCTGGATTAAATCCAAGGTCTGTTGTAGAGCGCTGTCGGCAATGTACCTTATATTAAAAGGCAATGTTCCTGTGTTTTTGGGAAAGATCGCATTCACGGTAAAACTTCTACCTTTACAAAAGGAACAGATGAAAAAAAAAATCACGTTAAGTTTTTCTACAGACACGTTTGAATAAGTGAAGACATCTTGCGTCAACAAATTGCATCAGACAAATATCACTTTTAAAAAAATCGTAGTTTAAATGAGTCAGTCACATGGCTTTCGGACACATATGCAGCTTCACTTACATTTTTCCCCTCGTAAAAAAATTTATTTTCCGTGTGACATTTATTTTTCAGGTTTGTTTTCACCCCTTCCAGCTACATCTGGTCTCCCATCCAGGACTGACCCTGCTCAGCTTCAGAGGTAAACCAGCAGTGGGATGCAGGGTGCTATGTTGCTGGAATGAATGAGCCAAGACTTGAACTGTAAAAAAGGCAGCGAAAGCAAAGGCAAGGGTAACAACCAAAGATAAGGAACATTGCAGGAAAGAGGGTGCTTTATTTAATCGCATAATCATTTTTAAAAATGTTACTGAAACTATTGTTTTGCATCCATGTTCTCACTTTTTGAAATTATTTCCTTGCAATATTTTGTTTTGCTATCAATACTTTTCAATTTATGTTTTGCTTTCAATATATTTTTTGTTGTTGCAATACTAAAAGTTTTGTTCTCGACTTCAGAAGTTTTGCTTGATATTAATGGCACAAAAGTAACTCACTGACTAGAGGATGGCACCATATAATAACACTATTAAAAAGGTGTTTAAAACAACTATCCTTAATTGAAACATTAACAAAGTGTTCTCACTGCCACAGTTTCAGTAAAAAAGGTACGGTGCTGGAGAAATGCAACCACTCTCAAATTCATAGACAGAGCAATGGATGCAAAGACTGACAATCCATGATATAAAATTCTAATATGGCGACACTATCAGTGATTTATTTAGAACTCAAGGTACACTCAACCAGCATGGCAACCACAGCATTCTGCAGCAATACACCATCCTATCTGGTTTGCGCTTAGTGGGACTATCATTTGTTTTTCAACAGGAAAATGACAACACACTTCCAGGCTGTGTCAGAGGCAAAGGGTGGCTACTTTAAATAATCTCAAATCTTAAATATATTTGTTCAGCACTTTTTTGGTTACTACATGATTCCATGTGTCATTTCATAGTTTTGATGTCTTCACTATTATTCTACAATGTAGAAACTAGTAAAACTACAGAAAATCACTGGAATGAGTAGGTATGTCCAAACTTTGGACTGGTACTATATTATTTTGGTAGTACCGGTCCAAAGTCAGTAGAAAGGCCTTTTTAGTGTCCTATTTTTTCATAACTGTTACCTTATTTGCCTACAGTCTGTAAGCTGTTAGTGTCTTAACGACCGTTCCACAGGTGCATGTTCATTAATTGTTGGGAAACAGCATGGGAAACAGTGTTTAAACCCTTTACAATGAAGATCTGAAGATATTTGGATTTTTAAGAATTCTTTGAAAGACAGGGTCTTGAAAAAGGGACGTTTATTGTTTTGCTGTGTTTATAAAGTGACTAGTGATCCATATATAAAAGTGGCCAGTGATTGGGTCTCAATGTAGGCAGCAGCCTCTCTGAGTTAGTGATTGCTGTTTAGCAGTCTGATGTCCTTGAGATTGAAAAACAGCTTCTGTCTCTCGGTCCCAGCTTTGATGCACCAGTACTGACCTCACCTTCTGGATGGTAGTGGTGTGAACAGGCAGTGACTCGGGTGGTTGATGTCCTTGATGATCTTTTTGTCCATCCTGTGGACATCGGGTGGTGTAGGTGTCATGGAGGGCAGGTAGTTTGCCCATTGTGCAGACCGCACCACCCTCTGGAGAGCCTTGTGTTTGAGGGCGGTACAGTTGCCGTACCAAGCTGTGATACAGCCCGACAGGATGCTCTCGATTGTGCATCTGTAAAAATTTGTCAGTGTGTAGGGTGACAAGCCAAATTTCTTCAGCCTCCTAAGGTTGAAGAGGCGCTATTGCGCCTTCTTCACCACACTGTCTGTGTGGGAAGACCATTTAAATTTGTCCGTGATGTGCACGCTGAGGAACTTAAAACTTTTCAACTTCTCCACTGCTGTCCCTTCGATGTGGATAGGGGTGCTCCCTTCGCTGTTTCCTGAAGTCCACAATCATCTCCTTTGTTTTGTTGATGTTGAGTGAGAGGTTGTTTTCCCTGACAACACTCTGAGTGCCCTCACCACCTCCCTGTAGGCTGTCTCATCATTGTTGGTAATCAAGCCCACTACTGTTGTGTCATCTGCAAACTTGATGATTGAGTTGGAAGCGTGCATGGCCACGCAGTCGTTGGTGAACAGGGAGTACAGGAGGGGGCTGATCATGCACCAGTGGGGCCCCAGTGATGAGGGTCAGCGAAGTCGGGATATTGTTTCCTACCTACCGTCAGAAAGTCCAGGACCCAATTCCTGAGGGCGGGGTTGAGACCCAGGGCCTCCAGCTTGATGATGAGCTTTGAGAGTACTATGGTGTTCAATGCTGAGCTATAGTCAATGAACAGTATTCTTACATAGGTATTCCTATTGTCCAGATGGGATAGGGCAATGTGCAGTGTGATGGTGATTTCGTCATCTGTGGACCTGTTGGGGCGGCATGCAAACGGAAGTGGGTCTAGGGTGGCCTGTAAGGTGATATGATCCTTGACTAGTCTTTCAAAGCACTTCATGATGACAGAAGTGAGTGCTACGGGGCAGAAGTCATTTAGTTCAGTGATCTTTGCCTTCTTTGGTACAGGACCAATGGTAGCCATCTTGAAGCATGTGAGGACAACAGACTGGGATAGGGAGCGATTGAATATGTCCGTAAACAGACTGCGCATGCTCTGAGGACACAGCTAGGGAAACCATTTGGGCCAACAGCCTTGTGAGGTTTAACACGTTTAAATGTTTTACTCATGTCAGCCACGGAGAAGGAGGGGGGGGCACAGTCCTTGTTAGCGAGCCGTGACGGTGGCACTGTATTATTCTCAAAGCGGGCAAAGAAGGTGTTTAGTTTGTCTGGAAGCGTGGTGTCGGTGTCCGTGACGTGGCTCGTTTTCTTTTTATGGTTAAATGCGGTGCATTGCGCTTTCAGTTTTTCACGAATGCCGCCATCCTTCCATGGTTGTTGGTTAGGGTAGGTTCTAATAGTCACAGTGGGTACAACATCTCCAATGCACTTCTTTATAAACGCACACACACCAAGTCAGCGTATAGGTCGATGTTGTTCTGATTGGGACATATTCCAGTCCGTGTGATGCCAGTTTTATTACTTCATTTAATCAGGACAACAGTTTCAGTTGTGCTAACATAATTGCATGTAAATGTGGCTAATTTGGCCAATATCCCTAGTTTATTAATGGCGCTGGCTGCGTGGGTGGCCGGTACATTTCTCAAATGTCCAATAAATTCAAATCTTCCCAGTCACTTGTCTGTCTCCAATATACTTTACATTTTATTTAAACAGGTAGGCCAGTTGAGAACACGTTCTCATTTACAATGGAGACATGGCCAAGACAAAGCAAAGCAGTGCGACAAAAAACAGAGTTACACATTGGATAAACAAAAGTGCAGTCAATAACAATAGAAACATCTATATACAGTGTGTGCAAATAGAGTAAGGTGGTAAGGTAATAAATAGAACGTAGTAGTGAAGGAATTACAATTTAGCAAATGAACACTGGAGTGATATTCTTCTCCAGGGGCCTCATTTATAACTTTGCATACGCACAAAATATACCCCAAAACATGACTGCACCAGTTGTCACGCTAAAGTTGGCATTTATAAAAACTTGATGTGAGAATGTGCTTAACCTCCTGCAAACTTGTGTGCACAGTTTCTAGTGGTTGAAGTCTTGCATTGCAAGAAGGAAAAAGTAGCCTTTTGCAAATGGGGAACATATGACACTCTTATTCATAACAAAACAGGTAGGCCTAGCAAAATATAACAAGATGCAATCATTTGCCATTAATAAGGTGCGAAATTGGATTTATATTTGCATTCTAAAATAGGCATAGGCCTATATTTCCTATTTCCATAATCATTGCAGAATAAATCACTCCTTGTCTGACTGATGGTTTCATAGGCTACTTGCAAAAAAAGCCTATAGGCCTAAAACAAGTTATAGGCTACCATTCATCCCATCTCTCATTTAATTGTACCCACTTCACAGTAGTAAATATGCTGCTTGAATTAGCTTATCTTGTTCTTTGCAATCTGATCCGAAGCGCAGCTTAACAGTAGAACAGATGGTTTCTCCTTTCCATTGAAGTATGTAGGCTACGTCTGAAGTGTGAAATTTATTGCGTAGACAATATTTAATTTCGAAACATAACACATAAATACAGTATATCTTAACCATTGCAGAATAAATTCCTTACCTTTTCTGGCTATGGTGTTTATATTCCAGAAGTAGCCAAACAACAAATGACCATGTGCATCTCTCATTTACATGGGCCTGTTAGATAGGCTATTAGGCTATGCAGACGACAGGGGGCATGGTTTATAACATCAAATAGATATTTACAGGTGTGAAAAACAACAGAACGTTGATCTTGTGCATTGAAGTGTGAATGCAAAACATTATTCCATTCAAATGATCTGTTTACAGGTCCACAACAATCTAGTCTTTCCTAAACGGTCAGATACAGCAAAATGTCACTGCAAAAGAAAACATTCTCCCAACACGGCCAAAGCCATTATGAAGTTCGACATTGCTATTTCCTTTACATACCATCTTGGTCTAATTCCAACACTTCCAAAGTATACAGCAAATAATTGTCACCGTAAAAGGTGAAAGATGAGCATTATAACTCCACCTGAAATGCCCGTTCACGCGCAAACCGTTTTAGGTTTCCAAAGGGAAACATACTGTAATGAAACCGCAGGGACCAGGTCTCGAACCCTCGACCTTCAAGCCCAAGGTCGGCGCGCTATCGACTGTGCTGCAAATGCATGCTCGAGCAGCATGGTCGATTTCCACGCTTATAAACCCAGGGTCGTTACACTACTCCTTCCTTTCAAAGATCATGTCCTCGCGCTAGCTTGCGACTCTACGTCTTACAGGAATGCGCTCACCGGCCAAGCACACGCACTGTCGTGGATGCAACGTCCGATCACTTCTGACACCAATGTAATGAAACAGCAGGGAGCAGGTCTCGAACCCTCGACCTCGAGGTCCGGCGCGCTATCGACTGTGCCGCAAAAGCATGCTCAAGCGGCAGAGTCGATTTCCACGTTTATAAACCCAGGGTCGTTACATATGTATGGCGTATGCCAAGTTTATAAATCAATATTTTCTTGCAGTTGCAGTCTTTTCATAAATGCCACACAAATATTTAGTGTTAAATTTATTCAACGGATATAAATGAGGCCCCAGAACTGCTGGACCAATAGGCACCACATTTAGTTTGTAGTGTCTTCAAACACAATATTTTCAAAGACTCTAGCTCAAACAATATAGCTGCTATAAGCCAATGAGCTTGCATGAATGTTATGCTGTTCAACAGCGCCCACATACTGTATCAACCTGTGTGGATATCGATTCTGCCACTCAAGCATGCTTTTGTGGCACCGTCGATGGCACGCTGGGCTCCAGGAAAGAAGGTGGAGGGTTTGCGCCGCACTCCCTTCCTGTTTCATTAAAATACTTTACAGGTTAACTGGACTCACATCCCTGAGCATGTGTGCCAAATTCCATGACTCTAGGTCAAACAGCTCAAGAGACATATGTCCCCATTATAGTGCCACCAAGTGGTCGTTCTGAGAGTGCTTGCATATTTTGACCCTTCAGTGTTGATCAAGTTTTATTTTACAAATAACTGTCTGATTTACACATGTATGCCCTAAGATAACACCCATAGCATCCATGTTGTTTGTGATACTAGCCTGGAATCATATCAAGTTTCATGACTCTCCCAAGAAAGGAATGGAAAATATGCCTTGAGAATCTCAAAAGTTGACAAATATTGATTGGACAACAATGATTTCAAAATTGATTAATTTGTATTGTTTTAAAGATAAATTATATGTCTGAGGGGCTACTAGAGTATAATTAAGAATAGCTGGTTTAAGGCCTCTGGTATATTTTAACAGGTGGGTTGACAGGCCTGGTCATTAAAGTGCCATGTGTCGAGGCTTATATCGTATTTTAGATCCTTGAGCCGAAATGTCCGGTGACAGCAGTTCTTTCCCAGCGTTGATGTAATGATTTGAAACTGCTGTTCTAAAAGCTCACATTAGATCCATTCATAATCACTCAAGGAGAGCTGCCATTGTAAATGTATCATTAGCTATGGAAAGTACTTTGTGCATTTGAAAATTGCCAAATACTGTACTTGTCATAACAATCACATCAGATCATGAAACGTTTTTGGGGCCCATCCACAAAGGAAAAAATAATCTGTTATATTTTTACAGATTACTTTACATCATTTAGCAGATGCTCTTATTCAGAGCGACTAGGGTTAAGTAATTGCTCAAGGGCCCATCAATAGATTTTTCACCTTTGTAGGCATGTGGATTTGAACCAGTGACATTTCAGTTACTGGCCTGATGCTCTAACCACTAGGCTACCTGCCACCAGATCTTATTTTAGAGCTGATGAAATGAACAGAGTGAAAAAATATATAAATTGGTCTGCCTGTGTAAATGTAGCCTATTTGTCCTATTTCAAATGTGTATTTTGCAAATCCCAACTCCCCCTAAGTGTTTGGTCACGGGCAGGGTCAGAACAGCGACTCTGGAGCAATTAGGGTTCGGTGCCCATTGACAGATTTTTCACCTTGTTGGCACCTGGATTCGACAAAGTCTGTGTATTATTCTGCTCTTGATTTCAAGCAATTCTATTCAAATACATTTATGAAATGTAATCTATTCATTTAACCAGTCAGGTCAGTTTTAAGAACAAATTCTTATTTACAATGATGGCCTACCCGGATGACACTGGGCCAAATGTGCACTGCCCAATCATGGCCAGATGTGATACAGCCTGGAATTGAACCAGGGACTGTAGTGACACCTCTTGCACTGAGCTGCAGTTTTTGACCACTGCGCCACATGGGAACAAGAAACAAAATCTGGTTAGGTGTTGTGCCAAGGTATTCAAACAATTAAGTCAAGTACACAGTTCAATACATCATCCAAATTACACTGCATGTCGATGAACAAAGGCACCCACAGCATACTGTCACTTGACACCTCTTTAGACAACTGCATGCTTTTCTAAATTAGGCATTCCTTTGCAGATTGAATAGCAGTCAGACCTTTTCTAAATAGCAGACAGGTGAACAGTGTCTCAAATGTCTATTTCTTTTCCTGCTGCCTTTCTCAGTGTCTAGACCACTTTTATCTGCCACACTCATTACAGCAGCTGTTACCTGTGTGTGACCTGTGTGTGGGGGAGGGCAGAGGAGGAGGAAGAGTCTGGGAGAAAGGAAAGAAAGCATGTGTATGTTCCATGCCAATCAGAAGAATTTAGGGGTTTTATCGCTGAAGACTCAAAAGCTTGTTTCTCCGCCTGTTGGATAAGGGAAGCCATTGGGTGTTAACACTTGGTGGATACTAGAGATCCTGACTGCCTATATGTTTAGCTGGACACCTCACCATTGTTACAGCCACTTCCCTTTGTTCTCACAGCCCATACACTAATTGATGCATATTCTGTCACCAAATCAACGGAAAGGCCAAGTGTTTACTATATAAATATGCTTTTATTTGTCAAAAAAAAGAAAAAAATGTTGAAAGGTCAAATTATAAATACAACATCTCTAATGTCTGGTGTATCTAACAATTTATGCCTCTCTCAGTCCAGTACGGATTTGCAACTCCACCTGAGGAGTCAGTGTAGTGTATTAGCAATGGTTATATACATCAAAATCCTTGAGAAAATTGTAAGATGTACTGACTAACATAATTCCACATCTTTATGAGACAACTCACCTTCAAAATGTGTACCTTAATGTCAGCTGCCTGACCAGCAGACTGTTCTTACTGAGACATGACACAGAACAGAAAATTATTTAATATAACATGTTTGAGAAGGCTAAGAACCATCATACAACCTACCCTGATTGCTTGACTGGACTTTTTCCTTCAAAAACATTTTGTCAAATATAAAAATGTCCTCACTTTTCTTGCGACACATACAGTACCTTGCGAAAGTATTCGGCCCCCTTGAACTTTGCGACCTTTTGCCACATTTCAGGCTTCAAACAAAGATATAAAACTGTATTTTTTTGTGAAGAATCAACAACAAGTGGGACACAATCATGAAGTGGAACGACATTTATTGGATATTTCAAACTTTTTTAACAAATCAAAAACTGAAAAATTGGGCGTGCAAAAATTATTCAGCCCCTTTACTTTCAGTGCAGCAAACTCTCTCCAGAAGTTTAGTGAGGATCTCTGAATGATCCAATGTTGACCTAAATGACTAATGATAAATACAATCCACCTGTGTGTAATCAAGTCTCCGTATAAATGCACCTGCACTGTGATAGTCTCAGAGGTCCGTTAAAAGCGCAGAGAGCATCATGAAGAACAAGGAACACACCAGGCAGGTCCGAGATACTGTTGTGAAGAAGTTTAAAGCCGGATTTGGATACAAAAAGATTTTCCAAGCTTTAAACATCCCAAGGAGCACTGTGCAAGCGATAATATTGAAAAGGAAGGAGTATCAGACCACTGCAAATCTACCAAGACCTGGCCGCCCCTCTAAACTTTCAGCTCATACAAGGAGAAGACTGATCAGAGATGCAGCCAAGAGGCCCATGATCACTCTGGATGAACTGCAGAGATCTACAGCTGAGGTGGGAGACTCTGTCCATAGGACAACAATCAGTCGTATATTGCACAAATCTGGCCTTTATGGAAGAGTGGCAAGAAGAAAGCCATTTCTTAAAGATATCCATAAAAAGTGTTGTTTAAAGTTTGCCACAAGCCAGCTGGGAGACACACCAAACATGTAGAAGGCTCTGGTCAGATGAAACCAAAATTTAACTTTTTGGCAACAATGCAAAACGTTATGTTTGGCGTAAAAGCAACACAGCCCATCACCCTGAACACCCCATCCCCACTGTCAAACATGGTGGTGGCAGCATCATGGTTTGGGCCTGCTTTTCTTCAGCAGGGACAATGGTTAAAATTGATGGGAAGATGGATGGAGCCAAATACAGGACCATTCTGGAAGAAAACCTGATGGAGTCTGCAAAAGACCTGAGACTGGGACGGAGATTTGTCTTTCAACAAGACAATGATCCAAAACATAAAGCAAAATCTACAATGGAATGGTTCAAAAATAAACATATCCAGTGTTAGAATGGCCAAGTCAAAGTCCAGACCTGAATCCAATCGAGAATCTGTGGAAAGAACTGAAAACTGCTGTTCACAAATGCTCGCCATCCAACCTCACTGAGCTCGAGCTGTTTTGCAAGGAGAAATGGGAAAAAATGTCAGTCTCTCGATGTGCAAAACTGATAGAGACATACCCCAAGCGACTTACAGCTGTAATCGCAGCAAAAGGTGGCGCTACAAAGTATTAACTTAAGGGGGCTGAATAATTTTGCACGCCCAATTTCTGTTTTTGATTTGTTAAAAAAGTTTGAAATATCCAATAAATGTCGTTCCACTTCATGATTGTGTCCCACTTGTTGTTGATTCTTCACAAAAAAACAGTGTTATATCTTTATGTTTGAAGCCTGAAATGTGGCAAAAGGTCGCAAAGTTCAAGGGGGCCGAATACTTTCGCAAGGCACTGTACATGTCCTCCTCACCAGCATTAATGTGTCGATCCCTTACTGCCAGCTATTAAAACAGAAGAGACCATAATTAGCAAATTAACAGGATTCAAATATTCACGTTAGCTACCACCAATGTGCAAGTTGTAAAAGTAAACATTGAATATACAGATAGCACATTCTGTCTTGCTGTACAGTGCTTTGCTGTCATTGTTGGAATAGTTTAGCTACTTGTGTCAGCCTTTAGTTTGTATCAGCCACCGTGTTGTAGTCCAGCATCTGATTCAGCCTGGCCATGAGTTGTTGGAAATCCATGCCCATGCTTAGTGATGCATCATTCCCTCACACAAAGAGTATCCTGGCGGGCCCACAGGTCCCACAAAGTAATTGTATCAATGAAAAAAATATGAAGAGTCAACCGTTTAACTTCCTTTAGTGTATTTTACTAGGCTTGGTTAGCTAGCTAATGTTAGCTAGCTATCCGTTCTTCCACCAACATTGGGTAGCTAACGTTAGCCTACTATGCTTTGGTAGTGAAGTAGCTAACTTTGCCAGCTAACATTAGCTTGTTTTAGTCAAAAGAGCAATGTGAAAATTGCACAGCTGTCAGTTCTGGTCCTTAAAATAAATTGTTATTGTAATATTCATATGTGTAAACATACTGAATTGTAATTGGATGCATTTTACCACCATCTCATACTGTGCTATGATTGATTTAGACCACTCAAATGGTTAGGTCATGGTCAGTTTGATCCTGGTTGGCTATACGTGAACATGCCAGTTATAGCTAGCTAATAAAGAGCAACGTTAAGAAATATCCTGTAGAACTGCAATTTATTATTTTGTACAAAGTGTGCAAAGCAAGACATGGTGTCTGAGTAAAAGGTCTTAAAATATGGATTCCTTCACCTCGAATGGACTGGGAGTCTACAAACTTACCCGATGCATGGCGTATGTACAAACAGCATGTGGAGCTAATGTTCACAGGTCCTCTGAAGGACAGAGGAGAAGAGGAAAAATGCAGCTACCTGCTCCTCTGGATCGGTGAAAAAGGGAGAGATATTTACAACACATGGACACTTACCGAGGATGAATCAAAAGGTACTGAAAACATACTACGATCGTTTTGAAGCATATGTTGGCCGAAGACCAACTCGATTTTCGCTCGGTACAAATTTCATGAGAAAGTACAGGGAGCTAGCGAGTCTTTTGAACAGTTTGTGACAGAGGTGCGTCTGCTTGTGAAAGACTAATTATGCAAACAAGGATGAGATGGTCAGGGACCGTATTGTATTTGGAATACACTCCCCGCTAGTGAGAGAGAAACTTTTAAATGTTGGGTCTGCGGTAACGCTGGACAAAGCTTTCGACAACCAGATCTCACGAGCTAGCACAGGCTCAGATGAAAACCATTTCGCGCAGCAGTAATATGAGCGCATCACGTGAACAAGCAGTGCACCGTAGTCAGGCAGACATCAAAGCACACCTCCGGTGCAGAGAGCGGGTTTTAGAACGTAAAGAGACATAACTCCAAAACAGAGCAACACAGACTCAAAACGCACAAGGAAAATGTCCAGCTAAAGACAAACAGTGTACTAAATGTGGAAAATGGAACCGCTTTGCAAAAGTGTACAGAGCTTACCGTGGAAAAACAGTAGACACAGTGAGTGAAGGTGAAATGTCAAAGAGTCAAACGCTGATGAACTGTTTATTGATTCAGTGACACAGAAAAGTCATATCAGAGACCGAGCAAGCCTTTGCTGACATTGAGATGGGAACACAAGGCACAGAGCCAAAGTTCAAACTAGACACTGGTACACAAGTAAACATTATTCCTCTGAATAAGTACCACAGCTTGACATCTGAGTGTGTGCTACAGCCCACCACACGCAGACTGACTAGTTATGGTGGTGAACAGCTCCCAGTAAAAGGCACGTGCACTTTCAAATGCAAATACAAAGGAAGTGACATGTTGGACTTTTATGTTGTCGACACTAGAGCACCTGCAGTGCTAGGTCTTAAAGCATGTTTAGACATGGACCTCATCAAGCTAGTTTTATCAGAGACCGCACCAGTAGAGACAGACAATGTACTGGAGGAGTTTGCTGATGTTTTTACAGGAATTGGATTATTCCCAGGAGAATGTACCATTCACCTTGACCCAGACGCAACCCCTGTGGTCTACCCACCGAGAAAGATTCCCCTTGCTCTCCGTGCCCGTCTGAAGAAAGAGTTGGAGAGCATGGAGCAATCTGACATAGTCACCAAGGTTACAGAACCGACTGACTGGGTAAACGAGTTAGTGGTGGTGGAGAAACCATGCACAGGCAAGCTCCGAGTGTCTCGACCCAAGAGATTTGAACAAGGCTATCAAACGCCCCCATTATCCTTTACTGACACTAGATGGCATCACACACAAGCTAGCGGGAACACACTACTTCAGTGTCATGGACGCTAGATCAGGCTACTGGGCTATCAAGCGAACAGAAGAGTCATCTAAGCTCAACATTCAACACACCTTTTGGACGCTACAGGTTCCGTCGCCTGCCTTTTGGGATTATCTCAGCCCAAGACGAGTTTCAGCGAAAGATCGACGAAGTGTACGTAGGCCCCGACGGAGTTGTGGCCATTGTGGACGACATCCTTGTCTATGGTCGAACCAAAGAGGAGCACGACCGAAACCTCCACACAATGCTGCAAAGATCCCGCGAGAGAGGAGTCTGGCTCAACCCCGAGAAGAGCACAGTCGGCGCTACAGAGGTCAGCTACTTCGGACATCTTCTCACAGTGACTGGAATCAAGCCATATCCACAGAAGATCTCAGCCATAAAAGAAATGGAGCCACCAAAGAACTGTGCAGAGCTGGAAACAGTGCTTGAAATGGTCAACTACTTAGCCAACTTCGCACCCAGCCTCTCCTATGCTAATGCACGCCTGCGTCAACTGCTAAAGCAGTCCAGTGAGCTTCTCTGGGACAAGCAACACGACATTGCTTTCCAGAATGTGAAAGACTTGAGCACGAGAGAACCAGGACCAATCCTTGCCTACTACGACCCCAACAAAGAGCTCAGACTCCAAGTGGACGCGTTGAAGTATGGACTAGGTGCAGTGCTACTGCAAGAAGGAAAGCCCATCGGCTATGCTTCCAAATCTCACAGACTGAAATCAACTACGCTCACATCGAAAAGGAGCTCTATGCCATTCTGTTTGGATGTAAACGTTTCCATCAGTACATATATGGACGACAAGTCATTGTGGAAACCGACCACAAGCCCCTTGAGTCAACTACAAAAATACGACTTCGCAATCACTCACCGTCCAGGCAAAGACATCCCTGTCGCAGACACACTCTCCAGGAAGTTTCTTACCTATAAAGGACAGCGGCCTAAGTGAAGGCATGGACATGCAAGTGCACACTGTGTACAGCAACTTACCAGTTAGTGACACAAAACTGAAGCCGATCCAAGCAGAAACAGAAAAGGACTCACAACCCGCACAGCTGAGAAAAGTCATACAAGATGGATGGCCTGAGGAGTGGAGAAAATGCCCTCAGAGCATCTCAGAATTCTGGAACCATCGTGATGAACTATCACAGATCAACAAAACAGAGAACCGAGTGCAAACAGAGAGAACTGGACATTTTGTTTTGGCCCGGAATGTGCAAACAAATATATTACATTGTTGGTAATTGCGCCATATGTCTTGAACGACACCCCTCAAACATCAAAGAGCCAATGTTACCTCACTGTATCCCAGACCGACCCTGGCAGGTCGTGGCAACCCATCTGTTCACCTGGAACAACGAAGACTACATCGTAACAGTGGACTACTACAGCAGATACTTCGAACTCGACAAGCTTCACAGCACCACATCTGCAGCTGTGATACACAAGCTGAAAGCAGCCTTTGCTAGGCAAGGCATTGTTAGAGACTTTAATATCTGACAATGGGCCCTGTTACAAATCAAATGAGTTTGAATCCTTCACAAAAGCATGGGAGTCTACACATGTCACCACAAGCCCACATTACCCTCAAGGTAATGGCCTTGCTGAAAAATCTGTGCAGATTGCTAAATCACTCATGGACAAAGCAAAAGCCGACGAGAGACTCCTACCTCAGTCTCCTTCTATACCGCAACACTCCAGTTGACAACTTCAAATCACCAGCCCAGGTGTTGATGAGCCGCAGACTTCGCTCAATCCTTCCCAGCACCAACCAGCAGCTGCAACCTGAGGTCGTCAGCGACAAGGAAATGCATGAAAAAACGTGCAGAGACAACAATAACAAAAGCGATACTATGACAGGTCAGCTAGACCACTGCCACCACTGATCGACGGAAAGTCACAGTTAGAATCCAGGAGCATGGCCTCTGGAAGCCAGCAGTCGTCATCCAGCCAGCTGACACTGAACGTTCAAATCACGTCCGCACCGCAGAAGGAGCGGTGTACCGCCACAATCGTCGTCACCTACTGAACACAAAAGAACACCACACTGATGAGATGAACTGTTCCCCTGAAAGCAAACGTGATGGACTAAACACACACACAGGACAACATACAACAGACTTACCTGCAACACCACAAGAACTGTTGACTGACACAGAAGCATGCTCAGCATCATAGCGCACAAGGTCAGGAAGAGAGGTCAAGCCCAGAGCTGTCCTAGACCTGTGGAATGTCAGAGGGTGTAGGCGGATCGCTGCCCTAAAAGAGTTCCAGCCTGTAAACTTGTTATTGAAAGTTCACTTGAAATGCTTTGGTATTGTATTTGTTTGAAATATTAAGGTGTTATTTCTACAGTGAAAGCTGAGTTGCTGAGAATCCCTTGTTTGAAAAGTAACAGTATGTTGGATTACTGTTTCAGAGTCTGTTGATTCAGTTGGTGTAGTATGCAATATAAATGGTTACTTACCTTGAGTTCAAACTTCAGAGCATGTATTCAAAAGAAACCCTTTGAATCTGTAAACATGTTTATTGTTTTAAAAGGGGATGTAATATTCATGTGTAAACATACTGAATTGTAATTGGATGCATTTTACCGCCATATCATACTGTGCTATGATTGGTTAAGACCACCCAAATGGTTAGGTCATGGGCAGTTTGATCCTGGTTGGCGATACGTGAACATGCCAGTTATAGCTAGCTAATAAAGAGCTACGTTAAGAAATATCCTGTAGCACTGCATTTTATTATTTTGTACAAAGTGTGCAAAACAAGACAGTTAGTGATAAATAATAACATATGTAAACTTTGTTTACAGGGCCGACATACAAGTTCCTTACTTTTTTCCCCTTCTACTTTCCTCTTTCATTGTTGTGGTAATGCTGCAACTAGTTGGTTGTAATTTTGGGTAGAGCAGACATTTCCATATGTCTGTGTTAGCTGCATGTTTGACATAACTCCACCAGTCTGATATATGATATCATTCACAAACAAACACAATTCAATATCACTTTTTCAATACTGTAAATGCCATATTGACCTGTGGACAAATTATGTGTGGGATTCACGTCTCTAACTAAACCAAACATGCTTCATCAGACCAGAGGACATTACTACAAAAAGTACGATCTTTGTCCCCATGTGCAGTTGCAAACCATAGTCTGTCTTTTTTTATGTCGGTTTTGGAGCAGTGGCTTCTTCCTTGATGAGCAGCCTTTCAGGTTATGTCAATAAATTACTTGTTTTTTTACTGTGGATATGGATACTTTTGTACCTGTTTCCTCCAGCATCTTCACGAGGTCCTTTGCTGTTGTTCTGGGATTGATTTGCACTTTTCGGACCAAAGTACGTTCATCTCTAGGAGACAGAATGCGTCTCTTTCCTGAGCGGTATGACAGCTGCGTGTTCCCATGGTGTTTATACTTGCATACTATTGTTTGTACAGATGAACGTGGTACCTTCAGACTTTTGGAAATTGCTCCCAAGGATGAACCAGACTTGTGGAGGGCTACAATTTGTTTCTGAGGTCTTGACTGATTTCTTTTGATTTTCCCATGATGTCAAGCAAAGAGGCACTGAGTTTGAAGGTAGTGCTTGGAATACATCCACAGGTACACCTCCAATTGACTCAAATGATGTCAATTAGCCTATCAGAAGCTTCTAAAGCCATGACATCATTTTCTGGAATTTTCCAAGCTGTTTAAAGGCACAGTCAACTTAATGTATGTAAACTTCTGACCCACTGGAATTGTGACACAGTGAAATATAATTGAAATATTCTGTATGCAAACAATTGCTGGAAAAATTACTTGTGTCAAAAGGTCATACCATCCACCGCCTTTGAGGATATTACTCACAATTTTAGGCAAGTTTAAACGAGCGATCCATCCCTGGACATTGAAGTAGACAAACTCAGGGCAAGGAGTTAGATTTGGGTGTTTCTGGAATTAATTTACACAAGCCATTATAAGATAAATGCGTGCAATCATGTGCTTGGCCATTGTGGAGAGGTTGGAGTCTGTTTGATTGAGTGTTTGGACAGGTGTCTTTTATACAGTTAACGAGTTCAAACAGGTGCAGTTAATACAGGTAATGAGTGGAGAAAAGGGGGGCTTCTTAAAGAAAAGAAAAACTAACAGGTCTGTAAGAGCCAGAATTCTTACTGGTTGGTAGGTGATCAAATAGTTATGTCATGCAATAAAATGCAAATGAATTACTTAAAAATCATACAATGTGATTTTCTGGATTTTTGTTTTAGATTCCGTCTCTCACAGTGTACCTATGATACAAATGACACACCTCTACATGCTTTGTAAGTAGGAAAATGTGCAAAATCGGCAGTGTATGAAATAGTTGTTAGTTGTTATATTGTCTTAAATATATATATAATTAGTACCAGTCAAAAGTTTGGACACACCTACTCATTCAAGGGTTTTTCTTTATTTTTATTTTTTCTACATTGTATAATAATAGTGAAGTAGCCACCCTTTGCCCTGATGACAGCTTTGCACACTTTTGGCATTCTTTCAACCAGCTTCATGAGGAATGAATGCTTTTCCAACAGTTTTGAAGGCGTTCCCACATATGCTAAGCTTGGCTGCTTTTCATTCACTCTGCGGTCCAACTCATCCCAAACCATCTCAAATGGGTTGAGGTCGGGTGCTTGTGGAGGTCAGATCATCTGATGCAGCACTCCATCACTCTCCTTCTTGGTCAAATAGCCCTTACACAGCCGGGAGGTGTGTTTTGGGTCATTGTCCTGTTCAAAAATAAATGCTAGTCCCACTAAGTGCAGACCAGATGGGATGGTGTAATGCTGCAGAATGCTCAAATCCTGAGAATACCAAAGGTATTCTCTCTCTCTCTTGCCCTCTCTCTCTCATGTCTTTTTAAAAAGCCGCCATAGTGTCAGTCCGCTAGGGATCTGTTTCTAATGTATTAAGTGTGTGTGTTTATTCTGTATTATCATTTAGTTAGGTAGTAAATAAATAATTAAACCAAGTGTTGTAGTACTGAATCATAAGTAAGGCTGTTTTTTTTGCAGATGCAGGAGGTTACGAATGTTACGCATGATGATATGATACAAGGTTATGTTTAATACGTTGACTGTTTTATGGATGTGATAACCAATGACCTTTAGTTAAATTCGGGAGATGGTAACTCTTTAAACAACCACTCTCATAGTTCCCCAAATCCTAATGAGTTAAATGTTACATAAATCATTTAACTTCTTATGGCTGCCATCCCGTTAACGGGATAATTGTCATCAACAACCGCTGAATTGCATAGCTCCACATTCAAATAATATTACTAAAAATATTTATATTCATGAAATCCCAAGTGCAATAGCAAAACACAGCTTAGCCTATTGTTAATCCACCTGCCGTGTCAGATTTTGAAAATATGCTTTACAGTGAAAGCAATCCAAGCGTTTGTGTAAGTTTATCGATCGCTCGACAAAACTATGTATAAAATTATGTACACCTAGCATCAAGTAGCTCGGTCACGAAAATCAGAAAAATAATCAAATTAATCGTTTACCTTTGATCTTCGGATGTTTTCACTCACGAGACTCCCAGTTACACAATCAATGTTTATTTTTATATCCAAATACCTCAGTTTGTTTGGTGCGTTATGTTCAGAAATCCACAGGAAAGAGCGGTCACGATAACGCAGACAAATTCCAAATAGTATGTCCACAGAAACATGTCAAATGTCTTTTATAATCAAACCTCAGGTTGTTTTTAAAATATATAATCGATAATATATCAACCGCAACTGTCTTTTTCAGTCGGAGACGGAAACGCAATGGCTGCCCAAATTCTGTTACGCATACAAAACGCTGCTTGCACACGGCCATACAATGACGCGATGTTATCGTTCTCGCTCATTTTTCAAAATAAAAGCCTGAAACTATGTCTAAAGACTGTTGACACCCTGAGGAAGCGATAGGAAAAGGAATCTGGTTGATATCCCTTTAAATGGATCAATGGCAGGCTATGGGACATGGAGTTTTCAAAATAGAAGCCACTTCCTGGTTTGATTTTCCTCAGGGTGTCGCCTGCAATATCAGTTCTGTTATACTCACAGACAATATTTTGACAGTTTTGGAAACTTTAGAGTGTTTTCTATCCCGATCTGCCAATTATATGCATATTCTAGCTTCTGGGCCTGAGAAATAGTTAGAAACTTTAGAGTGTTTTCTATTCAATACTAATAATAATATGCATAATAAGCTACTCAATACTGCCCTTCAGCCATAAGAAGTTTCAGGTAACAATTAGTTGATTAGATTAATAAGTTCTGTCACAGCTAAAGTCATGACAGCTCGTGTCACTGAGCAGATGGCGGCTGGGCTTCCCTTTGTGGTCCGTAATTATTTGTACTCCCTACCACATCCGATGAGCGTTGATGCCGGTGTACTTGGTTTCAATCTTAGTCCTGTTTGATGGTTTGTTGGAGGGCATTTCTTATAAACGTTTGGATGAGAGTCCCGCTCCTTGAATGAGGCAGCTCTACCCTTTAGCTCAGTGTGGATGTTAGCCATAATCTATCGATTCTGGTTTGGTTATGTGTGCATGGTCATTATGGGGACAACGTCTTTGATGCATTTATTGATGAAGCTGGTGACTGATGTGGTATACTCCTCAATGCCATCGGATGAATCCCAGAACATATTTCAGTCTGTGCTAGCAAAACAGATATTACTGAACTGTTGGAAACATACAGTAAGCATTTTGCTGCACCTGTAATAACACCTGCTAATATGTATATGTGACCAATAAACTTTGATTTGAAGTTGTTGCCAACTGTTGCAAGCTCACTCTCTACTAGATTTTATCCTCCTAGACTTGGGATTCGAATCAGCGACCATCCACATCCTTGCTCACCTTTCCTAACCTCTAGGCTGGTGATTCTCAAATCCTGAGCTTGCTTACTTGATTTACTTAGTCAAGGGTTTGAATATTATGCTGCTTTCATAACCAAGTGGGAAGGAAGTGATTACCAGTTGTGAAGTTGTAAATACCAATTGGATGCATTCACATGCTTTGAACTCATTAAGAAACGGCAATTGGCTAATAGCCAACAAGCTGAATCAACCATAAAATAAAAGTGCAGCTATCATGCTTGTTAGCAAATTAAAGTGTTCAGTCATAAATAATTAATGTTTTGTTGCTGCATTTACCTGCCGATAATGCTGTTATCAAGGTTATTTCCTTAGTAGGTGAGGTCAGAGGTCAGCATGTGGGAGAAGTCGGTGCTCAGGGATGATAAATGTAAGGACTGACGCTGGAGTAGAGAAGAAGGTACGGGGAGTCAAACTCATTTAATCGGAACAGACATGGAACAAGAGAGGAACAGCGTCAGCACATGGGTATACAAGGTCATATGACAATCAATGCTGAAGCGGGGAACATAGTGGGGGAACAGATAGATATAGGGGAGGTAATGACAGAGGTGATTGAGTCCAGGTGAGTCCATTAATCGCTGATGCGCGTGATGGGGGAAGGCAGTTGTGTGTAATGATGGTGGCAGGAGTGCGTATCGCTGGGGAGTCTAGCGCGGGAAGAGCGGGAGCAGGCGAGACAGTACTCCCCCCTCTAGGGGGGCCACCCGACATCCCACCTGGGTGAGCCTGACTGGGAGGCCGAGGCACAAGCGTGAATTCCCGACGAACCGGCAGAGGCGTGAGAGCCTGGCGAGCCGGCTGAGGAATAGAGCCTGACGATCCGGCTGAGGCATTAAGGACTGTCCATCCCGCTGAGGCGTGGGAGCCTGATTATCCGGCTGAGGCGTTGCAGCCTGACGAGACGGCTGGTCGTAAAAATTCTCAACAGCAACATGTGTGTCCATGTTTTGGGTGGAAGAAAACTTGTATTCCTGCTGAGGCGTGGGAGCTGTTTCCACTGTTTTCATTTCCTCATTATTTGTCATTCATTTCCTTGTGAACAAGTCAAATCAAAGTTTATTTTTTATGTGCACAGGATACAGCGGGTTTGAATGGTGCAGTGAAATTCTTACTTGCAAGCTCTTTACTCAACAGTGCAGAATCATATATAAAAATGAAAAAAGCACAAGTCAGTAATAAAAGATAATAGGTCATTAGTTGCAGCAGTTCATTCACTGCATCTGGCTGTTAGGGAACGAATGGTTCTTCAAACCTATCTAAGGTGAAAAAGGGGGTTAACCAAATTATGAAATCAAATCAAATGTATTTATATAGCCCTTCGTACATCAGCTGATATCTCAAAGTGCTGTACAGAAACCCAGCCTAAAACCCCAAACAGCAAGCAATGCAGGTGTAGAAGCACGGTGCCTAGGAAAAACTCCCTAGAAAGGCCACAACCTAGGAAGAAACCTAGAGAGGAACCAGGCTATGAGGGGTGGCCAGTCCTCTTCTGGCTGTACCGGGTGGAGATAACAGAACATGGCCAAAATGATCCCCCCAGAGCTGTGCTGCTCTTGAGGAATGTCCCACTGTGTCCCAAATTGCACCCTATTCCCTATATAGTGTACTACTTTTGACCATAGTTCTATGGGCTCTGGTCAAAGTAGTACACTAAATAGGGAAAAAGGGTGCCATTTGAGATGCAGGCCCTGTCTTGCAATAGGGCAGGAAGTGTTCGTTTGACCTACAACCTAATCATCTGACAGGTTAAAAGGGTCCCTAGACAAGGGACCCCAGGTGCTGCAAAGTTGAAAGTCAAGTTCCGACCAACGAGGACTTCAGAAGAGCTATGTCACAGACGGAAGTAGCGTATTGAAATGGTTATTTTTCTTCTGTTTCAACTTCGTGTCTTAAACCTCTAAACAACAACATGTACATGGGGAAAGGGAACTAAACAGGGCTGTAGGTTGGAGATAATCAACTTTATTGACTATGCATTTGAAGGACCATCAGCCAGACCTACAAACAGAAGACCTTTGTGGTGACACTGAAGAAATAGATAATATCAAATGTCAAATTATTTAAAAGGAACACTCAAACACTCACTTTTTTTATATAGTCCACTGTTGATACAGTCCCAAAATGTTTTTCATGTCAGCAGTAATTTTTCATCAGCATGATGTGGCCAGTGACACTTTGCTTCTTGAAAGTCCAATATCTTGAAAACTTGACTGCTGACATGCAAAATATTTTGGCACTGTATCATCAGTCGGACTAATGAAACAAATAAAAAAATATTAAGTTTGAAATAAACTATTTTCATGTCAGATAACATAGTTGATGGTGTAACCATATAGAAATGAGAAACTGATGACATGAAAGTTAAATATAACTGCCTTGTGGAGATTTGCTTACATGAAACAATTTCCATCAGGTGGTACTGTTCCAAGGACCCACACCGAATTACTTTCTTAAACGTTTTTTTGTTGGGGTGTGTTAAATATCATTTGAACTAGTGACACAGATGTCAACAAATGCTATATGACTCGCGGGTGACTCGCGTGTGACTCAGAGAGGAAAAAAGGCCCCAGACTAGCATCTGCACTGTGATCCACGTGAAATATAAGAATGTCACACGCACACACACACACACAAATAAGTAATTAAAAAGGTC
Organism: Oncorhynchus tshawytscha; assembly: GCF_018296145.1. Lineage (NCBI taxonomy): Eukaryota > Metazoa > Chordata > Actinopteri > Salmoniformes > Salmonidae > Oncorhynchus > Oncorhynchus tshawytscha. The sequence continues at coordinate 39,796,204 of NC_056438.1, forward strand.
AAGAAAATCCTGTGTTGTTGTTGTGGCTTTGCTGGGGTGGATGACGATGTTTGAGAATATGATCACACTTGTTGCTGAGGGTGTATGTGTGTGAGTTCTGGTTGGTTTCTTTTACACAACAACTGAAGAGGAAATGGTTGTTTTTCTGTCTACCCCAGTAATCACCCACATGTGAATGTCTTATTGTTGTAACCCTAAGCCTGAGCTGTTGCAGATGATAGTTTGAGCATTTATAGATAATCTATTGTGAATGATATAAACCATCTATTTGGGACTATGCAAATAAAGTGTTACCCCCTATATTACATTACATGTTAATTTCTTATCATCAAAAGACTACAGCAACCATTTCAAAATAATGATTCTTCTGCAATGGTAGGATTTATTGAATTTGTTCAGTCATTTATTTAAGATGGATAGCTACCATCAAAGAAGATGAACCTACTTGATCATTTCGGGCTCCCGAGTGGCACAGCGGTCTAAGTCATATACTGACATTAGGCAAACAGTTTAGAACAAGCAATTCAAACACTGCGCTTTTAAGACTGAGGTTAGATAACAATGTTATTTCAATGAAATTGAAGCACCCTGTTGAGACTGGTGAAAGTGTTGACTTGACTTGATGTGCACCTTGGATTTCCTTTGAGTATTTTATTGGAAAGCTATGGGCTTGATTCTAATATGCAAGAAGCACATTGGAATTGACCAGATTTTTCATATCAATACAAAATACCAGTGTTAACATCAGCCATGTAAGATTAAATGTCATTTGCACCCCAGCCCGCACCAATTGATAATCTAGACGTTTTTAAAAATATTTTCCAGTCATTGATGTTGTCACGCCCTGACCTTAGAGATACATTTTATTTCTCTATTTGGTTAGGTCAGGGTGTGATTTGGGGTGGGCATTCTATGTTTTCTATTTCTTTGTTTTTGGCATCGTGTGGATCCCAATCAGAGGCAGCTGTCTATCGTTGCTCCTGATTGGGAATCATACTTAGGGTAGATATTTTCTGTTTAGTCTCTGTTACCTGACAGAACTGTTCGCTTGGTTTTGTTACTTTGTTCGAGTGTTTTTTGATAATAAAATAAATCATTAACACTTTTCACGCTGCGCTTTGGTCCTCTCCTTCCAATGACAGGCGTTTCTCTCTTCCCCCACTTTCCCCATTTCCCTCTGCCCACACGTACAGACACACACACACACCATACACATAAAGTGTTCCAGATTCTCATGCTGCCTGAAGTTATTAATACAAAAACTAAGTTTTAAGTGAAATATTAGCTTTTGTCTAAAGCTGAAAACAACAAGAAATACAAAAGCTATGTAGGGCTGTGGCGGTCACGAAATTTCACCCTGTGATTGTCAAGCAAATCGCTGTTGGTCTCACGGTAATTTACCATTAATTAACAAACACATTTCGCAATCTCCTGGCTTTCACACAAGCCACTGATGTAGACCTTTGGAACATCTACATTTTAAAAAGTCTAATAAATCAATATAATATAGCCTACACCACAGTAAATCCATTATTTATTTTAGACCGTTCTAAATAAACCTAATATGAAGAAAATGTAGTCTATTTCAGAAAAACAGAATAGCATACTCTGAGTTGTCCTCATGTTAGGTCCTGATCTGGCTATGCCATATTGCTGTGGGCTAGACTAATTCATTTAGCAGACAAGATTTGCTTCGAATTCCATGTCATTAATTTTATATTATTTCATAGTATGAAGAATACAAATGAACAAAGCTGAATAAAATAGAAAGGATATTTTCTCCAGGCAATTTGAGGGAGTGTGCATATGTTGCTATTCAGTGTTGAGCGGTATAGGGGGCAGCATTTTCACTTTGGATGAATTGCGTGCCCATAATGAACTGCCTCCTACTCTGTCCCATATGCTAATATATGCATATTATTATTACTATTGGATAGAAAACACTCTGAAGTTTCTAAAACAGTTTGAATTATGTCTGTGAGTATAACAGAACTCATAGGGCAGGCAAACTTCAAAACAGGAAGTGGAAATTCTGGGGCTGGTTGATTTTCAACTCATCGCCTATTCACATCCAAATAAGATATGGATATGTTCACACTTCCTACGCCTTCCACTAGATGTCAACAGTCAGTAGAACGTGGAATGAAGCCTCTAGTGTGATGTGGGACCAGATGGCAGCTATTTGAGTCAGTGGTCTGGCAGAATGCCATTTCTTGGTTGCGCAGAGTAGTCATTATATGCCTGTTCTATTACTCTGTAGACAAAACGAATGCTCCAGTTGGAACGTTATTGGATATATATGATAATAACATCCTGAAGTTTTCGTCCGAGTTCGCCTGGACCAGCGCCAGCTTTTGGACATGTGAGCTAAACCTGCTAGCAAAAGTAACTAATTGGACACTAGTAATGGACATTATGGAACAAAACAACGATTTATTGCGGAACTAGGATTCCTTACACTGCATTCTGATGAAAGATCATCAAAGGTAAGGGAATATTTATGATGTAATTTCGTATTTCTGTTGCCTCCAACATGGCGGAGAAATAATATTTACTTTTGAGCTCTGTCTCAGATTATTGCATGGTATGCTTTTTTCGTAACATCTTTTTTTATATCTGACACAGCGGTTGCATTAAGAACCAGTGTATCTTCAATTATATGTAAAACATGTATCTTGTCAAAGTTTATGATGAGTATTTCTGTTATCTGATGTAGCGCTCTGTAATTACTCTGAATATTTTGGAGACATTTCTAAACTTGGCACCAATGTAAACCGAGATTTGTGGATATAAATATGCATATTATCGAACAAAACATAAATGTATTGTGTAACATGATGTCATATTAGTGTCATCTGATGAAGATTATCAAAGGTTAGTGATTAATTCAACTCTAATTATGCGTTTCTGACTATCTTTGGCTGGGAAAAATGGCTGTGTGTTTTTTGGGATTTGGTGGCGATCTAACATAAATATGTGTTGTGTTTTCGCTGTAAAACATTTTTTTTTTTAAATCGGACACGATGGGTAGATTAAAACTTCTTAGAACTACCCATCACGGCTCCGGGAGAATTGTCATAAGCAACCGCTGAATAGCATAGCGCTGAATAGCACAGTCAAAAAATATTACTAGAAAATATTAATATTCATGAAATCACAAGTGAAATATTTTGAAACACAGCTTAGCTTTTGTTAATCACCCTGTCGTCTCAGATTTTGAAATTATGCTTTACAGCTAAAGCAATACAAGCGTTTGTGTAAGTTTATCGATAGCCTAGCATAGCATTATTTCCACTTAGCATCAGGAAGCTTGGTCACAAAAATCAGAAAAGCAATCAAATTAACCGTTTACCTTTGATGATCTTCGGATGTTTTCACTCACGAGACTCCCAGTTAGACAGCAAATGTTCCTTTCCACAAAAAGTACAATCTTTGTCCCCATGTGCAGTTGCAAACTGTAGTCTGGCTTTTTTAGGCTGGTTTTGGAGCAGTGGCTTCTTCCTTGCTGAGTAATCTTTATGTCAATATAGGACTCTTTTCACTGTGGATATATATACTTTTGTACCTGTTTCCTCCAGCATCTTCACAAGGTCCTTTGCTGTTGTTCTGGGATTGATTTTCACTTCTCGCACCAAAGTACGTTCATCTCTAGGAGACAGAACGTGTCTCCTTCCTGAGCGGTATGATAGGTGCGTGGTCCCATGGTGTTTAAACTTGCGTACTATTTGTTTGTACAGATGAACGTGGATCCTTCAGGCATTTGGAAATTGCTCCCAAGGATGAACCAGTCTTGTGGAGGTATACCATTTTTTCTGAGGTCTTGGCTGATTTCTTTTGAATTTCCCATGATGTTATGCAGAGAGGCACTGAATTTGAAGGTAAGCCTTGAAATCCATCCACAGGTACAACTCCAATTGACTCAAATGATGTGAATTAGCCTATCATAAGCTTCTAAAGCCATGACATTTTCTGAAATTGGCCAAGCTGTTTAAAGGCACAGTCAACTTGGTGTATGTAAACCTCTGACCCACTGGAATTGTGATACAGTGAATTATAAGTGTAATAATCTGTATGTAAACAATTGTTGGAAAAATGACTTGTATCATGCACAAAGTAGATATCTGTCACGCCCTGGTCTTAGTATTTTGTGTTTTCTTTCTTTATTTGGTCAGGCCAGGGTGTGACATGGGTTTATTTTGTGTTATGTATGAGGGTTTTTCGTAGGTTTTGGGATTGTGGCTTAGTGGGGTTTTCTAGCATAGTCTATGGTTGCCTGAGGCGGTTCTCAATCAGAGGCAGGTGATTCTCGTTGTCTCTGATTGGGAACCATATTTAGGCAGCCATATTCGTTGAGTGTTTCGTGGGTGATTGTTCATGTCTCTGTGTTTGTTGTTCACCAGATAGGCTGTATAGGTTTTCACTTTCCGTTTGTTGTTTTTGTATTGTTAGCTTATTCTTCATTATTAAACATGTATGTAAATTACCACGCTGCATTTTGGTCCGACTCTCCTTCGACGGAAGAAAACCGTAACAATATCCTAAATTACTTTCCAATACTATAGTTTGTTAAAAAGACATTTTTGGAGTGGTTAAAAAACGAGACCAAAACATATTAATCTTTCAAACACATCAACCTACACATGATTAAGTCATCTGCATAAACCTACTCTAGTATAAAACAGCCTTGTCAATATTCTATGCATTACTTTAGTCAGGGGTTTGCTCACTTGATCATCATCATGAGGAAAGAAAACTATGTGGATATATTGAAGCAACATTTCAAGACATCAGTCAGGAAGTTAAAGCTTGGTCGCAAATGGGTCTTCCAAATGGACAATGACCCCAAGCATACTTCCAAAGTTGTGGCAACATGGCTTTAAGGACAACAAAGTCAAGGTATTGGAGTGGCCATCACAAAGCCCTTGCCCTCAATCGCATAGAACATTTGTGGGCAGAACTGAAAAGGCGTGTGAGCAAGGAGGCCTACAAACCTGACTCAGTTACACCAGCTCTGTCAGAAGCTGTCAGGAGGAATGGGCCAAAATTCACCCAACTTATTGTGAGAAACTTGTGGAAGGCTACCCAAAATGTTTGACCCAAGTTAAACAATTTAAAGGCAATGCTACCAACAACAAATTGAGTGTACGTAAACTTCTGACCCACTGGGAATGTGATGAAAGAACTAAAAGCTGAAACAAATCATTCTCTCTACTATTATTCTGACATTTCACATTCTTAAAATAAAGTGGTGATTCTAACTGACCTAAGACAGGGACTTTTTACTTGGAGTAAATGTCAGGAATTGTGAAAAACTGAGTTTACATACACCTTAGCCAAATACATTTAAACTTTCCTACTTCAACTGTATATAATGAATTAAAATGCACTGGGAACTGAACAACACTTTTTGAGAAACAAACAAAACAAGGTGTCCCTTTAAATCCAAGTGAACCCCAAAACCAATTGTTACTTCCCATAGTCACAACATACTGTGTTCAGGATGGCATCGCACATTCAAAAACATTTTAACACAAATGTCCTATTTTACGTTTCCAACTTACACACACAGCTATCATCACGTTTACAATTCATTAAAAAGTGATGGTAACTAAACACCCATTGAGAAACAAACAAATATTTGAAGATTTCCTTCCAAAAAAACTATATCCACCAATTTTTCGTATTTGTGATTTTTCACCAGAAATTATACCTTTGTGTATGTGTAAAATATTTCTGTTCTCCAATTTTTTTTATTCATAGATTTACGTGTGTATTAAAATTTATTTTTTTGTTGCTAAATGCTATATTTATATATATATATATATGTTTAGCTGGAATGGAATGTTGTATACTGTATATTTGACTGTGATATGTGGTATCTCACAGAGCTATCTTGAGCATGAATGCACTATCTGTCTGACTGGATAAGATCATATGCTAAATTAATAAAATGTCTAGTATCAGTGATTTACATACAGATTTCATGTTACTGTATTGATTCATTTTTTTAAACAAATCATTTGTACAGTTCTTTTATCTAAAATGCATACTGAACAAAAATATAAACACAACATTTAAATTGTTGGTCCCATGTTTCATGAGCTGGAATGAAAAGATCCCAGACATTTTCCATTCTCACAAAAAGCTTCTCTCTCAATTTCTTTGCACAAATTAGTTCACATCAAATCAAATTGTATTAGTCACATGCGCCGAATAGTGAAATGCTTACTTACGAGCCCATAACCAACAATGCAGTTTAAAAAGATGGATAAGAGATAAAAGTAACAAGTAATTCAAGAGCAGCAGTAAAATAGCAAGAGCGAGACTATACAGGGGGTTACCGATACAGAGTCAATGTGAGGGGGCACCGGTTAAATTAGGTGGTATGTACATGTAGGGAGAGTTATTAAAGTGACTATGCATAGATGACAACAGAGAGTAGCAGTGGTGTAAAGAGGGGGTGAGGGGGGGCACTGCAAATAGTCTGGGTAGCCATTTGACTAGATTTTCAGGAGTCTTATGGCTTGGGGGTAGAAGCTGTTTAGAAGCCTCTTGGAACTTGACTTGGCGCTCCGGTACCGCTTTCCATGCAGTAGTAGAGAGAACAGTCTATGACTAGTGTGGCTGGAGTCTTTGACATTTCCTCTGACACCACTTGGTATAGAGGTCCTGGGTGGCAAGAAGCTTGGCCCAAGTGATGTACTGGGCAGTTGCCTTTAACAGGCAGTGATGCAACCAGGACCTCTAGGATGCTCTCGATGGGCACATGGATTTATTTAAATGGACTAGTTTCTGTCTATGAACTGTAACTCAGTAATATCTTAGAAATTGTTGCATTTTATATTTTTGTTAGGAAAAGTTATTTCTTACATTTGACTGTGTAAAACCTAGCAGTACTACTTATTTCTCTGAGAGTGAGGCAGCTCATTTTTCTAGCGTTTCTAAACAAAAAAACATGATTATTTGTCTCTCTGAAATGAAACCATCAAGTGATAGATTTTAAACAAATACAAGTCTGTCATTGAACAACCCCATATCCATGCTTAGATAGTGAAAAAAAACACACTCATCTCTTTCATAAGTTATTTTTAAAGAATAATAGCTAATTTACCAACATTGATGAAATTGGATATATGGCATTTTGGAAAGAAACTCTTCATTTGTCCCTTTAAATACCCATGAACCCCAAAATGAATTGCCACTTCCATAGTCACAAAATGCCGTGTTCATGATGTCAGACACTTAAAAACATTTTAAAATACATTTCCTAGTTACATATCCAACTTACACACACATGAATTGTTCTTGAATGTTATACAAAACTGCTCTTGCCAATACGCAGAGAGCATATAAACAGAGCAGGAAAGAAGAGAGTTCATCTCACAAAGCACATCACTTGCTTTAATTAAGTATGTTAACCTGTGACAACCTCCTTTGGGGCAGGTCAAGCATTGAACAATTACTTGAAGGATTGGTTAGGGAGGCAAGGGATCAGACTCAAGGTCAGAGGTTAAGAAATTGACCTCTGCTTGGTTATGGTATGTCTAGTCTTCCTTGCCCAATGAGACTCCTTGTTCGCACCCATTAACACCTTGCAGAAATTACTAGCTATATAAATCAAATCCATTCCCCTTATGTACAACGTATTTGACACAATGGTTGTGATACAACAGAGTTTTCTGCACAAAAATGTTTGCGCAAAGGTTGGCGAGACACCACACTGGTTGCATAAACATTTTTGTTCAGACACAGTTGTCTATACTGAACAAAAATATAAATGCAACATGCCACAATTTCAACGATTTTACAGTTCATATAAGGTTATTGTTTTCTGGTGAAAGAGAGGCGGACCAAAATGCAGCGTGGTTAGTTTTGTACATCTTTAATAAAAGATCAAAATACAACAATCTACAAAACAAGAACCGTGAAAAAAAACAAAACAGTCCTATCTGGTGCCACAAACACAAAGACAGGAACAAACATAGTGAAACCCAGGCTACCTAAGTATGATTCTCAATCAGAGACAACTAATGACACCTGGCTCTGATAGAGAACCATACTAGGCCGAAACATAGAAATACCCAAATCATAGAAAAACAAACATAGACTGCCCACCCCAACTCACGCCCTGACCATACTAAATAATGAGAAAACAAAGGAAATAAAGGTCAGAACGTGACAGTTATCAGTCAATTAAAATGAATTCCTTACGCTCTAATCTATTTATTTCACATGACTGGGCATAGGCGCATTCATGGGTGGGCCTGGGAGGGCATCGGTCCATCCACTTGGGAGCCAGACCCACCCATTGGGGAGCCAGGCCTAGCCAATCATAACGAGTTGTTTCCCTCAAAAAGGGCTTTATTACAGATAGAAATACTTCTCAATTTCAAATCAAAGTTGATTTGTCACGTGCGCCGAATACAACAGGTGTAGGTGTTCACCTTACAGTGAAATGCTTACTTACAGGCTCTAACCAATAGTGCGGAGAAAAAAAATGTGTGTGTGTGTAGGTAAGTAAAGAAATAAAACAGTAAAAAGACATTTGAAAATAAGAGTAGCAAGGCTATATACAGACACCGGTTAGTCAGGCTTATTGAGGTAGTATGTACATGTGGGTATGGTTAAAGTGACTATGCATATATGATAAACAGAGAGTAGCAGTAGCGTAAAAGAGGGGTTGGAGGGTCTTTGACAATTTTTAGGGCCTACCTCTGCCTGGTGTAGAGGTCCTGGATGGCAGGCAGCTTTGCCCCAGTGATGTACTGGGCCTTACGCACTACCTTCTGAAGTGCCTTGCGGTCGGAGCAATTGCTGTACCAGGCAGTGATGCAACCAGTCAGAATGCTTTCGATGTTGCAGCTGTAGAACCTTTTGAGGATCTCAAGAACCATGCCAAATCCTTTTAGTTTCCTAAGGGGGAATAGGCTTTGTCGTGCCCTCTTCACGACGGTCTTGGTGTGTTTGGACCATTCTAGTGTGTTGTTGATATGGACAACCAAGGAATATGAAGCTCTAAGCATGCTCAACTAAAGCCCCGTCGATGAGAATGGGGACGTGCTCAGTGCTCTTTTTCCTGTAGTCCACAGTCATCTCCTTAGTCTTGGTTACGTTGAGCAATAGGTTGTTCTTCTGGCACCACATGGCCAGGTCCCTGACCTCCTCGTTATAGGCTGTCTCGTCGTTGTCAGTGATCAGGCTGTTGTGTTGTCAGCAAACTTAATGATGGTGTTGGAGTCGTGCCTGGCCATGCAGTCATGGGTGAACAGGGAGTACAGGAGGGGACTGAGCACGCACCCCTGGGGAGCTCCAGTGTTGAGGATCTGAGTGGCAGATGTGTTGCTACCTACCCTCACCACCTGGAGGCGGCCTGTCATGAAGTCCAGGATCCAGTTGCAGAGGGAGGTGTTTAGTCCCAGGATCCTTATTTGGTAATGAGCTTTGAGGGTACTATGGTGTTGAATGCTGAGCTGTAGTCAATGAACAGCATTCTCACATAGGTGTTCCTTTTTTCCAGGTGGGAAAGGGCAGTGTGGAGTGCAATAGAGACTTTATGATCTGTGGATCTGTTTGTGCGGTATGCAAATTGGAGTGGGTCTAGGGTTTCTGGGATAATGTTGTTGATGCGAGCCATTACCAGCCTTTCAAAGCACTTAATGGCTACAGACGTGAGTGCTACGGGTCTGTAGTCATTTAGGCAGGTTGCCTTTGTGTTCTTGGGCACAGGGACTATGGTGGTCTGCTTGAAGCATGTTGGTATTACAGATTCAATCAGGGACATGTTGAAAATGTCAGTGAAGACACCTGCCACCTGGTCAGCACATGCCCAGAGCACACGTCCTGGTAATCCATCTGGCCCCGCAGCCTTGTGAATGTTGACCTGTTTAAAGGTCTTACTCACGACGGCTACGGAGAGTGTGATCACACAGTCATAGTTTGCAAGCCCTGCCACATCCGTCGAGCGTCGGAGCCGGTGTAGTTTGATTCAATCTTAGCCCTGTATTGACACTTTGCCTGTTTGTTGGTTTGTCGCAGGGCATAGCTGGATTTCTTGTAAGCTTCCTGGTTAAAGTCCCGCACATTGAAAGCGGCAGCTTTACCCTTTAGCTCAGTGCGAATGTTGCCTGTAATCCATGGCTTCTGGTTGGGGTATGTACGTACAGTCACTTTGGGGATGATATCCTCAATGCACTTATTGATAAAGCCAGTGACTGATGTGGTGTATTCCTCAATGTCATCGGAAGAATCCCGGAACATGTTCCAGTCTGTGATAGCAAAACAGTCCTGTAGTTTAGCATCTGCTTCATCTGACCATTTTTTTATAGACCAAGTCACTGGTGCTTCATGCTTTAATTTTTGCTTTTAAGCTGGAATCAGGAGGATAGAGTTGTGGTCGGATTTACCAAATGGAGGGCGAGGGAGAGCTCTGTACGCATCTCTGTGTGTGGAGTACAGGTGATCTCGATTTTTTGTCCATCTGGTTGCACATTTAACATGTTGATAGAGATTTGGTAGAACTGATTTAAGTTTCCCTGCATTAAAGTCTCTGGCCACTAGGAGCGCCACTTTCCTTATACAGCTGGCTGAGTGCGGTCTTAGTTTCGGCATCTGTCTGTGGTGGTAAATAAAACAGCCACGATTAGTATAGCTGAGAACTCTCTAGGCATGTAGTGTGGCCTGCAATTTATCATAATCTACTCTACTCCAGGCGAGCAAAATCTAGAGACTTCCTTAGATTTTGTGCACCAGCTGTTGTTTACAAATATGCACAGACCGCACCACTCTAGTCTTACCGGAGTGTGCTGTTCTATCCTGCCGGTGCAGCGTGTATCCCGCTAGCTGAATATCCATGTCGTCATTCAGCCACGATTCCGTGAAACATAGGATATTACAGTTTTTGATGTCCCGTTGGTAGGATATTCGTCCGAGACAAATGCTCTCCATCCAACCTCACTGAGCTCGAGCTGTTTTGCAAGGAGGAATGGGAAAAAATGTCAGTCTCTCGATGTGCAAAACTGATAGAGACATACCCCAAGCGACTTACAGCTGTAATCGCAGCAAAAGGTGGCGCTACAAAGTATTAACTTAAGGGGGCTGAATAATTTTGCACGCCCAATTTTTCAGTTTTTGATTTGTTAAAAAATTTGAAATATCCAATAAATGTCGTTCCACTTCATGATTGTGTCCCACTTGTTGATTCTTCACAAAAAAATACAGTTTTATATCTTTATGTTTGAAGCCTGAAATGTGGCAAAAGGTCGCAAAGTTCAAGGGGGCCGAATACTTTCGCAAGGTACTGTAGATTTGGGTATGTCATTTTAGGCGAAATTGAAAAAAAGGGTATGATCCTTTCAGCTTCTTCATATCCCACACCTGTCAGGTTGATGGATTATCTTGGCAAAGGAGAAAAGCTCACCAACAGGGAAGTAAACAAATTTGTGCACAACATTTGAGAGAAACAAGATTTGTGTGTGTATGGAACGTTTCTGGGATTTTTTATTTCCGCTCATTAAATATTGGACTAACACTTTACATTTTGCTTTTAGTATTTTTGTTCAGTAGAAAAAATATCAGCTGTATCACAACTATTGAGTCATATCAGTATATCAGTTGTACAACCTCCATGTGTACAGCAGAGGAGGCTGGTGGGAAGAGCTATACGAGGACATTACAATGAGCCTGTCCTCCTATAGCTCCTCCCACCAGCCTCCTCCGGCGTACAGGGCCTTAGACATGCAACACTGTCTCTCCTATTCTCTCCTAGGCAGGTCTTGAGAAACTTGGCTGCATGGTAAAAATGATCAGCAATGGAATCCCTATGATCTTTTGCCAGCCAGACTGAAGCGTCTCGCTCTAAGGGTGCACCATTAAACTGCAAGGGTATTATTTAGCACTATGCGCTCTAGCCGTTAGTGAATAGCTTAGACGTGAAGTGTGGAATCTCACAGAGGGGGAGATGTGGAGAAATGAGAGGCAGGGTTTGATCTCGGTTTATTGTGATGAGAGGGAGAGAGAAGGATGAGTAATAAGAGGAGGAGGAGGAAGTGGTGAAGATAGGAAAGAGAATAGAAAAGGCTTGTGTGGTGTCACACAGTGTTAATTTTGTCAGCTCTTTCAGTTTTAGTCATAGTTTGTCTTAAAATACCTTTTAGTCATATATTTTAGTAATTTCATCCCTCTTTAGTTTTTGTTATTATGAGTCGAAGAAAACTGGATAATTTTTGTTTAGTCAGCCATTTTAGTCAGAGTATTTTTTTCTATTAAATTATGAATATTTATTCTACCTCTAACTTCCATCACATTCAGATAGCCTTGTCCAACTACGCCTACTGCACTATAAAACCCCAATGTGCTGTCATTAGTAAAATGTTTGAAGTCATTAATGAAACCGATAGTCACTGTGACCCTATCAACTCTTTCCCTACAATGTACGCAGCCTGCTGGTTTTCTTTTCTACCTGAAAAGGTCTAAATCCGTCCCTGATTGGAGAGCAACCATGAAAACACAGTGGAACTGGCTTCCAGAGTTGAACTTGAGTGCTGTAGGGGTCCAGATTTTAGTTTTATCAGCTTTATCAGCCACGCCTCCAATATAATTTCCAAGTGGGCCTTGCCTTTTTGGGTAAATTTTAGGGTTTACCCATGACTGTATTTGTTAGTGATGGAGACATGGTTGTTGAATATATTCCTTTGTAGTACTGTGGCCTTCACCAAGTGAGAATCTCAGCAAATGTTATCATTATAATTGCATGTATATCTCATAAGGCCTTATTTTATGGCCCAGTTTTACCCTAACACAGTTGCTTGAATCTCATGGTTTACAGGCTACATCAGGCTTGCAAGAAGATTGAAAAAAAATCCTGGTTGAAGGATTTCCAGGAATCTACCAACTAGGATTTCCCATGGAAATGTGGCAGAATTTTGCAACACTACCTGCAAGTCACATTATACTGGCTTGCAAAGTGATGTGTAATTCCTATTGGAATCCAGCCAGAGTTAGAATATCCAATAGTTGAAATGCAACTCGAGCCATTTCCCCTAACATCTGTGCTGCTTCCTTACAGCCCTCACAGCACAGCTGATAGAAGAAAGTGCTTGAGTCTCATAAAATGTAATGTAACTTTGCGTTTAATGTTTTAAATGACACAATGTCATGTGTACAACATCACTATACTGAGAATGTGTCCGTCTCTAAAATGTTGGGTGTTTTTGTACATGTCTTTTTGTCCCCAATGTGCACAACAAGGAAGTCTATATCAGCTGGGGTGGGTTTCCTACCCCAGCTGGTATAGAGATAGTGAAATCACAAAAAAGTGTCTGCAACCTTCTGTAACATTCCATTTACATAAAAAAAAATGAAATTTAACTTAGAAATAGTCAAACACTAAGTGACAACATTCGCAGTAAGCAACCAATATGGGCATACTAGGTGCATCCCATTCTGAGAAGGCATCATCTAACGTGCAAATTGGTTGTGCGTCACCTCTGCTGATAATCACCTGCTGTCAAACACACGTGGGTCTGGAAAGATTCAATATTTAGATCACAAGTATGGGTATTCGGACACAGCCTATGACATCCTGGCATTTAAAGCACACTGCATTTAAAAAATGTCATATACTATGAAACATTCTAATTTTACATACCCAAAATGCCTACAATTTAGAACTCAAGTACGGGTGTTTGTGCACATCTTCCCCACTGTTATCCTCTCCCTCTGTTTGTTTAATAAAGGCAGATATACCTGATTGTTAGGCTGCTCTAAAATCTAGATGACATTAGTACCACTATACTTCCTTATAAAGGGATTTCACTGCCTAGTGGTGGTGCAGCAGGGTCATGACTAGAAAGGACATAGCTTTAGTAAAATGTACATTCATCAAAAGTGTTTTTTTGGGGGGGTATTTCAGCTCTTTTTAACTCTTTTCCAAGCCTTTACCTAACTCTCCTAACTTTCTACATTAATTATCCTAACCTGATGGCTAAGTTATCCTAACCTACTACGAAAAGTCAAATCTGGCAAAAGCTGTATCCTTTCTAATCAAAACCGTGCAGCATGGCTGTGCCTCCACTACCATGCCTCCCCTCAACGCCAATCCAAGCCAGCATGAGGAACATGCTGAACACTGTTCCCTTATCGAGGGTGTTGCAACCCTCTTATTAAAACTTCTCTAGGATAGGGCGCAGCATTCGGAATTTTGGATGAAAAGCGTTCCCTAATTAAACTACCTGCTACTCATGCCCAGAAGCTAAGACATGCATATTATTAGTCGATTTGGATAGAAAACACTCTGAAGTTTCTATAACTGTTTGAATCATGTCTGTGACTATAACATAACTTATTTGGCAGGCAAAACCCCAAAGACAAACCATTCAGAATTTTTTTTGTGGTCACTCTCTTTTCAATGGGTTTTCATTGGGAATTTAGACCTTCTTGCAGTTCCTATCGCTTCCACTGGATGTCAACAGTCTTTAGAAATTGGTTGGAGGTTTTTCCGTTGAGAAATTAAGAAGAAGCCATGTTCAGAACGAGGCTAGAGGGAAGTGTACTCTTTGTTAGAGGCGCGTGACCTGAAAAGCACGCTACATTTTTTCCTCCGGTATTGAACACAGTTAATCCCGTCTTAAATTGTATTGATTATTTACGTTAAAAATACCTAAAGTTGTATTACAAAAGTAGTTTGAAATGTTTGGACAAAGCTTACAGGTAACTATTGTAGTCATGTTGCGCGAGATGGAACCGGTGTTTTTCTGGATAAAACGCGCCAAGTAAATTGACATTTTGGATATATATCGACGGAATTAATCGAACAAAAGGACCATTTGTGATGTTTATGGACATATTGGAGTGCCAACAGAAGAAGCTTGTCAAAGGTAAGGCATGAATTATATCTTTATTTCTGCGTTTTGTGTCGGGCCTGGAGGGTTGAAATATGATGGTCTGTGTCTGTTTGCTTGGGTGCTATCCTCAGATAATAGCATTGTTTGCTTTCGGCGTAAAGCATTTTTGAAATCTGAAACGTTGGCTGGATTCACAACACGTGTAGCTTTGAATGTATGATTTCATGAAAGTTTCGTTTTTATAGTAATTTATTTGAATTTGGCGCTCTGCATTTTCACTGGATGTTGGCCAGTTGGGAGGCTACTGTCCCACATATCCCGGAGAGGTTAACTGCCTAAAGACTTTAATACAGGGCTCTCCAACCCTGTTCCTGGAGAGCACAGAGCACAGGAGGCTGCTGAGGGGAGGACGGCTAATAATGATAGCCTGAACTGAGCGAATGGAATGATACCATTCCACCTATTCCGCTACAACCGCTATCACGAGCCCATCCTCCCCAATTACGGTACCACCAACTTCCTTTGCTGGAGCACTACCCTGATGTAGGTTTTAGCTCCAACCTCACTTGAGGTCAAGGCAATACTTTTACAGATGCATACCCTTCCCCTGCCAGTGCTGTTGGAAGAGGAGAGGATGCGTAAACACCCTGGAAAGATGTTTGAGGTGGACTCAATCATAACACATTTTTTGAGTGATAAATGAGTGTATCATCTTCAAGCTTGATAAGCAAATGCATGTATTGTTCTCATAAATGTAGCCAATACATTCATTCTTTGGAACAATTAGATCTTTAATTTCTCTAAACTAGTAGCTAGCACATCTTCATCACTTGTTTACGTGTTGCTGTGCGTTTTGTGCGTTTTGTTGCCAACCTTACTTTGCTACCTAACAACTTTACAGTTTTTACTTTTTAATTACCATGTATATTTTTAGTTTTTCCCTCACTCAACTGTTTTTCATTCAACTTTTTCACTCCGGATGTTTTATCTGGACATTGTTTGTCAGGACCTCCAACAGCCAAAGCTAAGTAGTAACATTAACATGATGCCTTCTAATTGCAGTCACTGTACTCATAATATACAGGGGAACGATTGCCCTACTGCGAGGATAGCTGTGCTGCAAAAGCCCAGCTTCAGACGCAATCGTTAGGCAAGGGTAATTTCAGGGTAGGAAAGGATGAAACAGTGTCTGTGCCACCAGTAAGTACAGATATTAACGTTAGTATAAATCCCCTTGCACGGTCCCCGCAGCCAGACAACTTTCTCATGGCTTCTGGAGGGAAATGCTGTAGGAATGCTCAACCGGTGTCGCTCATTCAGCCGACAGAGACTTTCAACCGGTTCTCCCCATTAAGCAGCGAGTCGGAGTCAGAGGCCGAGCCTTCTCTGGTCTCTACTCCTCCCTTTGCGGTGTCTGAGATGCTGGTCTGAAACCTACCATTAGCTCTGACAAATTGAAAACCCTAGTCATTGGTGACTCCATTACCCGCAGTATTAGACTTAAAACAAATCATCCAGCGATCATACACTGTTTACCAGGGGGCAGGGCTACCAATGTTAAGACTAATCTGAAGATGGTGCTGGCTGAAGCTAAAACTGGCGAGTGTAGAGAGTATAGGTATATTGTTATCCACGTCGACACCAACGATGTTAGGATGAAACAGTCAGCGGTCACCAAGCGCAACATAGCTTCAGCGCGTAAAATCAGCTGGAAAGATGTGTCAGAATCGTAATTGTCTCTGGCCACCTCCCAGTTAGGGGGAGTTGTGAGCTCTACAGCAGTCTCACAACTCAATTGCTGGTTGAAAACTGTTTTCTGCCCCTCCCAAAAGATAGAATTTGTAGATAATTGGCCCTTTTTCTGGAACTCACCCACAAACAGTACCAAGCCTGGCCTGTTGAGGAGTGACCGACTCCATCCTAGCTGGAGGGGTGTTCTTATCTTATCAACGAACATAGACAGGGCTCTAACTCCCCTAGCTCCATAATGAAATAGGGTGCAGGCTAGGCAGCAGGCTGTTAGCCAGCCTAGTGGAGTCTGCCACTAGCACAGTCAGTGTAGTCAGCTCAACTATCCCCATTGAGACCGTGTCTGTGCCTCGACCTAGGTTGGGCAAAACTAAACATGGCGGTGTTCGCCTTAGCAATCTCACTAGAATAAAGACCTCCTCCATTCCTGCCATTATTGAAAGATATCGTGATACCTCACATCTCAAAATAGGGCTACTTCATGTTAGATCCCTCACTACCAATGCAGTTATAGTCAATGAACTAATAACTGATCATAATTTGATGTGATTGGCCTGACTGAAACATGACTTAAGCCTGACGAATTTACTATGTTAAATGAGGCCTCACCTCCTGGTTACACTAGTGACCTCCCATGCATCCTGCAAAGGCAGAGGTGTTGCTAACATTTACGATAGCAAATTTCAATTGATAAAAAACACATGACGTTTTTGTCTTTTGAGCTTCTAGTCATGGAATCTATGCAGCCTACTCAATCACTTTTTATATCTACTGTTTTACAGGCCTCCTGGGCCTTATACAGCGTTCCTCACTGAGTTCCCTGAATTCCTATCGGACCTTGTAGTCATAGCAGATAATATTCTCATTTTTGGTGACTTTAATATTCACATGGAAAAGTCCACAGACCCACTCCAAAAGGCTTTCGGAGCCATCATCGACTCAATGTGTTTTGTCCAACAGGTCTCTGGACCTACTCACTGCCACAGTCATACTCTGGACCTAGTTTTGTCCCGTGGAATAAATGTTGTGGATCTTAATGTTTTTCCCCATAATCCTGGACTATTGGACCACCATTTTATTACGTTTCCCATCGCAACAAATAATCTCCTCAGACCCCAACCAAGGAGCATCAGAAGTCGTGCTATTAATTCTCAGACAACGCAAAGATATCTTGAAGCCCTTCCAGACTCCCTCTGCCTACCCAAGGACTTCAGAGGACAAAAATCAGTTAACCTCTCTGGGATTGTTCGGGACGCTAGCGTCCCACCTCGCCAACAGCCAGTGAAATTGCAGGGTGCCAAATTCAAAACAGAAACCTCATAATTAAAATTCCTCAACCATACAAGTATTTTACACCATTTTAAAGATACACTTCTCGTTAATCCAACCACAGTGTCCAATTTTGAAAAGGCTTTTCGGCGAAAGCAGAACATATCATTATGTTAGGTCAGCAACTAGTCACAGAAAGCATTTGGCCATTTTCCAACCAAAGAGAGGTGTCACAAAAAGCTGAAATATAGATAAAATGAATCACTAATCTTTGACGATCTTCATCAGAAGACACTCCCAGTACTCAATGTTACACAATACATATATGTTTTGTTCGATCAAGTTGATATTTATATCCAAAAACCTCAGTTTACATTGGCGCCATGTGCAGAAATGCCTCCAAAACATCCGGAGAACCACATCAAATAACAGAAATACTCATCATAAACTTTGATGAAAGATACATGTTTCACATAGAATTAAAGATACATTTGTTCTTAATGCAACCGCTGTGTCAGATTTCAAAAAAGCTTTACGACAAAAGCACAATCTTCAATAATCAGAGAACAGCGTTCAGCCACAAAAGCAAGCCATACAGTTACCGCCAAATTGTGGAGTCGACAAAAGTCATAAATAGCATTATAAATCTTCACTTACCTTTGCTGATCTTTGTCGGACTGCACTCTCAGGACTCCCACAAGAAATGTTCAATTTGTTCAATTACGTCCAGATTTATGTCCAAATACCTACCATTTCGTTTGAGCGTTTCAAAAGGCACTATTCCAAAGGCACAATGCGCGAGAGCAAAATCCAGACGAAAAGTCAAAAGAGTTCTATTACAGTTTGTAGAAACATGTCAAACGATGTTTACAATCAATCCTTGGGGTCTTTTTATAATAAATCTTCAATAATATTCCAACCGGACAATAGCGTATTCATTACAGAGGAAAAAGAAGGCACGGTGCGCCCGTGTGATCGCACAGTAAACAACTGATTGGCCACAACCTAGTCCACTTGTTGAAACAGCTCTTATTCGACACCCTTCCACAATAAAAGCCTCAAACAACTTTCTAAAGACTGACATCTTGGGGAGTGCAATCTGGCCCCATAGACACAGCATATTGGATAGGCAATCACTTAAATGAAACTACAAACCTCAGATTTCCCACTTCCTGGTTGGATTTGTCTCAGGTTTTCGCCTGTCATATGTTCTGTTATACTCACAGACATCATTCAAACAATTTTAGAGACTTCAGAGTGTTTTCTATCCAATTATACTAATAATATGCATATATTAGCATCTGGGACAGAGTAACAGGTAGTTTACTCTAGGCACCTTATTCATCCAAGCTACTCAATACTGCCCCGTCACCAAGAAGTTAACCACCTAACTGAGGAACTCAATTTAACCTTGCGCAATACCCTAGATGCAGTTGCACCCCTAAAAACATTTGTCATAAGAAACTAGCTCCCTGGTATACAGAAAATACCCGAGCTCTTAAGCAGGCTTCCAGAAAATTGGAACGGAAATGGCGCCACACCACTCTGTATGTCTTCCGACTTGCTTGGAAAGACAGTACCGTGCAATATCGATCGAAGAGCCCTCACTGCTGTTTGATCATCCTATTTTTCCAACTTAATTGAGGAAAATAAAGAACCATAAAACATGGGACGAGATGTTAAAAATGAGATAAACATGAGTTAAACATGAGATTTGCCGTAATGTTGACAGAGTGGCATGGGAGGTTTATTTCTTAGACTGGGTTGGGATGTCAATTTTGGGATACATCCTCAGTAGTGTGCCTTCGAATCAGTGGGTGTTTCGGCCTTTAATCACTAAACACCCTCATCAAAGGTGGCCAGCTAAAGGGTGATCAAGCCTTAGCTTGTGTCCCATGCCCAATTAAGATTTCCCACGGAACTATGCAAGGCAAGGGCGTCCTCTTCCCTGAGCCAGCCCTACAGCTGACAGCATACCTCATATGCCCTCCTCAAGTTGGAGGGATCTGAATTGGGTTCTCATGTGGGGGTGGGGGGTCATGAAGTTATAGCCCAGCAAGGGTCCTTCTGTTTGATCCAGATCCACTGGCTGCCTCTTTCAGATGCTTCAGAAACTGCTCTTATGGTCTGCCGCAGAGCCTGTCCATAGATTCCAAGTTCTTTCAGCAACCTGATGGTGGAAGAAGCCACGAATCCTCTGCATCCCACTTCAACTGGCCAGACTTTTGCTTTCGAGCCACGCTGAGTTGCGTCTGCTGCCAACTCTGTGTAACGCAGTTTCTTACACTCGTAGGCCTCTTCAACAGAGTTTTCCCACGGGACTGTGAGCTCTATGATGTACACAGCCTTTTGCTAAGGGGACCAGAGTACCATGTCTGGCCTAAGGTTGGTAGAAGCAATCTCAGGTGGAAAAATGAGTTGCTGGCCAATATCGACAAGCATCTAAGAACAATCCAAAATGTATTTTTGATACTGTCGCAAAGCTAACTCAAAAGCAGCATTCCCCAAGAGAGGATGGCTTTCACTTCAGCAGTAATACATTCATGATCATTAGAAAGCAAAATACGGACTCCTCTTTAAATCTGCGTATTCCTCCAAAGCTCAGTTGTCCTGAGTCTGCACAACTCTGCCAGGACCTAGGATCAAGGGAGACACTCAAGTGTTTTAGTACTATATCTCTTGACACAATGATGAAAATAATCAACGCCTCAAAAACGTCAAGCTGCATACTGGACCCTATTCCAACTAAACTACTGAAAGAGCTGCTTCCTGTGCTTGGCCCTCCTATGTTGAACATAATAAACGGATGTGTACCAAACTCACTAAAAGTGGCAGTAATAAAGCCTCTCTTGAAAAAAGACAAACCTTGACCCAGAAAATATAAATAACTATCGGCCTATATCGATTCTTCCATTGCTCTCAAAAATGCTAGAAAAACAAACAATGTATACGGAATGCTTCAGTCTGGTTTTAGACCGCATCATAGCACTGAGACTGCACTTGTGAAGGTGCTAAATTATCTTTGAACCTCTTTCAGCTAGGGGCACTATTTTTATGTTTAGAAAAATAACGTACCTAATGTAAACGGCCTATTTCTTAGGCCCATATGCTAGAATATGCATATAATTGACAGATTAGGATAGAAAACACTAACGTTTCCAAAACTGTCAAAATATTGTCTGTGAGTAGAACAGAACAGATATTGCAGGCGAAACCTGAGGAAAAATCAAACCAGGAAGTGGCTTCTATTTTGAAAGCTCCATATTCCATAGCCTGCCTTTGCTCCATTTAAAGGGATATCTACCAGATTCCTTTTCCTATCGCTTCCTCAAGGTGTCAGTCTTTAGACATGGTTTCAGGCTGTTATTTTGAAAAATGAGCGAGAAAGATATAACGTCAGGTGTTCGCATGAGTTTTGCTTGCGCAACAGAGTTTGGGCAGCCATTGTCTCTCCTTTTCCTACTGAAAAAGAGACAGTGCCAGTTGCTATATTATCGATGATATATTTTAAAAACTACCTGAGGATTGATTATAAAAAACGTTTGACATGTTTCTGTGGACATTACGGATACTATTTGGAATTTTCGGCTAAGTTGTCGTGACCGCTCTTTCCTGTGGATTTCTGTACATAACACGTCAAACAAACTGAGGTATTTTGGATATTAAAAAAATCTTTATGGAACAAAGGAACATTTGTGTAACTGGGAGTCTCGTCACTGGAAACATCCGATGATCAAAGGTAAGCGATTAATTTTATTGCTTTTCTGGATTTTGTGACCAAGCTACTTTAATGCTAGGTGTTCATAATGTTTTGTCTAGTGATCGATAAACTTACAGCGAAAGCAATCCAAGCATTTGTGTAAAGCATATTTTCAAAATTTGACATAACAGGTGGATTAACAAAATGCTAAGCTGTGTTTTGCTATATTGCACTTGTGATTTCATGAATATAAATATGTTTAGTAATATTATTTGAATGTGGCGCTCTGCAATTCAGAGGTTGTTGATGACAATTACCCCGCTAACGGGATAGGTAGCGTCAAGAAGTTAAGGGTGTCAGACCGAGGCTCTGCCTCTGTCCTCGTGCTCCTAGACCTTAGTGTTGCTTTTATACCATCGATCACCACATTCTTTTGGAGAGATTGGAAACCCAAATTGGTCTACACGGACAAGTTCTGGCCTGGTTTAGATCTTAACTGTCGGAAAGATATCAGTTTGTCTCTGTGAATGGTTTGTCCTCTGACAAATCAACTCTAAATTTCGGTGTTCCTCAAGGTTCCGTTTTAGGACCACTATTGTTTTCACTATATATTTTACCTCTTGGGGATGTCATTCGAAAACATAATGTTAACTTTCACTGCTATGCGGATGACACACAGCTGTACATTTCAATGAAACATGGTGAAGCCCCAAAATTGTCCTCACTAGAAGCCTGTGTTACAGACATAAGGAAGTGGATGGCTGCAAATGTTCTACTTTTAAACTTGGACAATACAGAGATGCTTGTTCTAGGTCCCAAGAACCAAAGAGATCTTCTGTTGAATCTGACAATTAATCTTAATGGTTGTACAGTTGTCTCAAATAGAACTGTGAAGGACCTTGGTGTTACTCTGGACCCTGTCTCTTTTGACGAACATATCAAGACTGTTTCAAGGACAGCTTTTTACCATCTACGCAACATTGCAAAAATCTAACTTTCTGTCCACAAATGATGCAGAAAAATGTATCCATGCTTTTGTTAATTCTAGGTTAGACTACTGCAATGCCCTACTTTCCAGGTACCCGGATAAAGCACTAAATAACCTTCAGTTAGTGCTAAATACGGCTTCTAGAATCCTGACTAGAACCAAAAAATTGATCATATTACTCCAGTGCTAGTCTTCCCTACACTGGCTTCCTGTTAAGGCAAGGGCTGATTTCAAGGTTTTACTGCTAACCTACAAAGCATTACATGGGCTTGCTCTTACCTATCTTTGCGATTTGGTCCTGCCGTACATACCTACACGTATGCTACGGTCACAAGATGCAGGCCTCCTAATTTCCCCTAGAAATTCTAAGCAAACACCTGGAGACAGGGCCTTCTCCTATAGAGCTCAATTTTATGGAATGGTCTGCCTACCCATGTGAGAGACGCAGACTCGGTCTCAACCTTTAAGTCTTTACTGAAGACTCACCTCTTCAGTAGGTCATATGATTGAGTGTAATCTGGCCCAGGAGTGTGAAGGTGAACGGAAAGGCTCTGGATCAACTAACCGCCCTTGCTGTCTCTGCCTGGCCATTTCCCTCTCCCACTGGGATTATCTGCCTCTAACCCTATTACAGGGGCTGAGTCACTGGCTTACCGGTGCTCTTCCATGCCGTCCCTAGGAGGGGTGCGTCACTTGAGTGGGTTGAGTCACTGACGTGGTCTTCCTGTCTGGGTTGGCGCCCCCCCCCTTGGGTTGTGTTGTGGCGGAGATCTTTGTGGGCTATACTCGGCCTTGTCTCGGGATGGTAAGTTGGTGGTTGAAGATATCCCTCTAGTGGTGTGGGGGCTGTGTTTTGTCAAAGTGGGTGGGGTTATATCCTGCATGTTTGGCCCTGTCCGGGGGTATCATCCTATGGGGCCACATCATCCGATGTCTCCTGACCCCTGCGGCTATGGAACCCTGACCTGTTCACCGGATGTGCTACCTGTCCCAGACCTGCTGTTTTCAACTCTCTAAGAGACAGCAGGAGCGGTAGAGATACTCTGAATGAACGACTTTGAAAAGCCAACTGAGGTGCTGACCTGTTGCACCCTCGACAACCACTGTGATTATTATTATTTGACCCTGCTGGTCATATATGAACATTTGAACATCTTGGCCATGTTCTGTTATAATCTCCACCCGGCACAGCCAGAAGAGGACTGGCCACCCCTCATAGCCTGGTTCCCCTCTCGGTTTCTTCCTAGGTTTTGGCCATTCTAGGGAGTTTTTCCTCGCCACCGTGTTCTACACCTGCATTGCTTGCTGTTTGGGGTTTTAGGCTGGGTTTCTGTACAGCACTTTGATATATCAGCTTATGTAAAAAGGGCTATGTAATACATTTGATCAACCAGCTAATTATTAGAATCAGGTGCGCAAGATTAGGGTTGGACCTAAAACCTACAGGATGGTAGCTCTCCCGGGACAGGGCTGGAGAGCCCAGCTTTAATATGTGCAGTTCTCACTCTGAGCAGTAAATCACATTAGAGATAAAATGTCGGAAGTGAATGTGGAGCTTGAATCCAATGCCGTTGGAAAAAAGGATGAGTGGAATATAAACGCAACATGCTACAATTTCACATTTTTTTTACTGAGTCACAGTTTATTTAAGATAATCTGTAAATTTAAATAAATTCATTACGCCCTAATCTATGGATTTCATGACTGGTATTACAGATATGCATCTATTGATCAAATATACCTTAAAAAAGGTAGGGGAGTGGATCAGAAAACTAGTCACTGTCTGGTGTGACCACCATTTGCCTCATGCAGCTCGACACATCTCCTCCGCATAGAGTTGATCAGGCTGTTGATTGTGGCCTGTGGAATGTTGTCCCAATACTTTTCAATGGCTGTGCGAAGTTTCTGGATATTGACGGGAACACGTCGATCCAGAGCATTCCAAATCAATGGGTGACATGTTTCATGCTGAAACATGATGGTGTCGGATGAATGGCCCGACAATGGGTCTCAGGATCTCGTCACAATATCTCTGTGCATTCAAATTGAAAAAGGGGGCGGAGGTTTGCCTTCTGAGAATTCATAGGCGAGAGTGTAAAACCACACTGCCATCCGTTCTATTGGCCAAAGTGCAACCTTTGGAAAATGACATACAATCAAGATTATCCTACCGACGAGATATTTAAAACTGTAATATCTTATGTTTCTTCTGATTGTATAGTGCTGGCAGGGATTTACCCTGCACCGGCAGAACAGAGAAGCTACCTCTGGTAAGAGGAGGGATGGGGGTGTGTGTCTATTTGCCAATAACAGCTGGTGTGCAATGTCTAATATTAAAGAAGTCTAGTGGTATTTGCTCGCCTGAGGTAGAGAACCTTATGGCAAGGTGTAGACCAAGAGAGTTCTCATCTATATTATTCATAGCCGTCTGTTTACCACCACATTCTGACGCTGGCACTAAGATCACAATCAACGAGCTGTATAAGGCCATAAACAAACAAGATAATGCTCATCCAGAAGCAGCGCTCCTAGTGACAGGGGACTTTAATGCAGGGAAACTTAAATCAGTTTTACCTAATTTCTACCAGCATGGCACATGTGGAACAAGAGGAAAACATTTTTTTACTCCACACACAGAGATGCAAGCAAAGCTCTCCCCCACCCTCCATTTGGCAAATCTGACCATAATTCTATCCACCTGATTCCTGCTTACAAGCTAAAACTAAAGCAGGAAGTACCAGTTACTCGCTCAATACAGAAGTGTTCAGATGACGCGGATGCTACGATACAGGACTGTTTTGCTAGCACAGACTAAAATATGTTCAGGGATTCATCCAATGGCACTGAGGAATATAGCACCTCAGTCATTGGCATCATCAATAAGTGCATCGACGACGTCGTTCCCACAGTGACCGCATGTACATATCCCAACCAGAAGCCATGGATTACAGGCAACATTCGCATCGATCTAAAGGCTAGAGCTGTCGCTTTCACTAATCTGGGACACTAATCTGGACGTTTATAAGAAATACCACTATGCCCTCATTCATCAAACAAGCAAAGCATCATAACAGGATTAAGATTGAATCCTACTTCACTGGCTCTGATGCTCGTCGAATGTGGCAGGGCTTGAAAACTATTACGGACTACAAAGGAAACCCAGACGAGAGCTGCCAAGTGACGCGAACCTACCAGATGAGCTAAATGCCTTTTATGCTCGCTTCGAGGAAAGCAACACTGAAGCATGCACGAAAGCACCAGCTGTTCTGGACGACTGTGTGATAAAGCTCTCGGTAGATGAAGTGAAAAGACCTTTAAACAGGTCAACATTCCCAAAGCCGCGTGGCCAGACGGATACCAGGACATGTATTCAAAGCATGCACGGCTCAATTGGCAAGTTGTGGCAGGGTAGCCTGGTGGTTAGAGCGTTGGACTAGTAACCGAAAGGTTGCAAGTTCAAATCCACGAGCTGACAAGGTACAAATCTGTCATTCTGCCCCTGAACAGGTAGTTAACCCACTGTTCCTAGGCCATCATTGAAAATAAGAATTTGTTCTTAACTGACTTGCCTAGTAAAAAAGGTAAAATAAAAAGTGTCTTCACCGATATTTTCTAACTCTCCCTGACCGAGTCTGTAATACCTACATGTTTCAATCAGACCACCATGGTCCCTGTGCCCAAGGAAGCGAAGGTAACCTGCCTAAATGATTACTGCACTGTAGCCCTCACATCTATAGCAAGGAAGTGTTTTGAAAGGCTGGTCATGGCTCACAGCATCCTTCCGGATACCCTATACCCACTCAAATTCGCATACCAGCCCAGCAGATCCACAGCTGACTCAATCACACTCCACATTGCCATTTCCCACATAAGGGATGCATGTGGCAGCTCCCTTATGGTTGATGAGGATTTTCATAGGGCAGATGGAGTATCCCTTACTGGTCAGCGGGTGCTATTAAAATAGGCCGACGGCCTCAGGTCGCCCCCCAAGGTCTTCCAGGAGGTCAAAAAATAGCATTTCCAGGACACTCGGTTTCCAGGATATAATTATTTTATTTTTCTGCTGTACCAGAAAATTCAACCAGATGGCGACTGACTGTATATGGCAAATGGACATTTCATAACCAAATGGACATGGCCGTTTCTCGCAAAAGGAACGTAATTCAAAGACAAACCTCGGTGAGCACAGGGGTGGACAAATGTACTTTTAACCCAGAAACAAGATGGTGTCGTGGCCACAATGCTCTTTTTGTGGGATTAAAGGTCAAAAACGGTAATACAGCACTAATTTGATCGTTTCACGTCAAATTACATAAAGCTATTGTGTAAGGAAAAATAGAACCAACCATTTATCTATCGTAGTTTACGAGAAATTGAACAATGTCAATTTCATGACGTTATAACAAATGTCGCTTTTTTGTTGTTGTTATAGATCCAGTTGAGGCATGTTAAGGCGAATCCGTTAACTAGGCCAATATGGAGTGACAGTGTGGGACTTACAGCCTGCAATAGTTACAGGAAGTCGAACCATCAAAGAACCATCAGACCTAGAACTCTGAAACTTTAAAAACCTGTTCTAGAACTTAAATCGGTAGTGGACGATGAGTTATGTAGCTCTAGAAGGTTCTCAGGCTGAGAATCGGCCTCGTCCATTTGCAATCCATATCTTCAATACATTTTTAACATCATGAAAATGACAACATTAAGAAATGTTCCAGAAATACAAGACTAGGTGCATTGAAACCACCTCTGCCCATATAGACGGACCCTATACGTTTCTGTTCGATAGCTCTTTCATGGACCCCGTAGCAACGCCCCAAAAAAGTGAACTTCCAGCACTAATTAAGGTCGCTGCTCAGGCTGCGAACGACCTATCGAGCTGAAACTCGGCCTTGGCTAGGCCTACACAAAATGTCAGAACTGGAACCGCAGCTAGAACATAACTATGTGTTTGACCTTTTTTTGAGACCAGCTCTGAAACGTGATAGTTTCTAAACGAGTTGGACAAAGTGGGTTTGGTGTCAGTATGCATCCGTTTGGTGTCAGTATGACATCTTATTGACTGATGGATGGCTGACTTGATGGTCAGACTGTCCATTTCCAATAAGTTTAACATTTTTGGGATAGGGGGCAGCAGTTTCACTTTTGGATGAATAGCGTGCCCAGAGTGAACTGCCTCCTACTCTGTCCCAGATGCTAATATATACATATTATTATTAGTATTGGATAGAAAAGGTTTGTAGTTTTTCAAAGCTTGTCCTACCAAATACACCATGTCTATGGGGTCAAGTTGCACTTCCTATGGCTTCCACTAGATGTCAACCGCTTTTGGAAACTTGTTTGAGGATTCTACTATAAAGGAGGGGCTCATGAGACCTGTTTGAGTCAGTGGTCTGGCAGAGTGCCTTGGGCTCATGACGCGCAGTCACTAGAGAGTTAACTCTCGTTTCTTCAGACATTGGAATACTCCGGTTGGAACCTTGATGATTTATGTTAAAAACATCCTAAAGATTGATTCCATACATCATTTGACTTATTTCTACGACATGTAACGGAACTTTTTGAGTTTGTCTGGACGAAGTGCTCTCGCCTCATGAAGATGGATTACTGGGCTGAACACGCTAACAAGTGGCTATTTGGAAATTTTTATTTTATTTGTTTTACCTTTATTTAACCAGGTAGGCAAGTTGAGAACAAGTTCTCATTTACAATTGCGACCTGGCCAAGATAAAGCAAAGCAGTTCGACAGATACAACGACACAGTTACACATGGAGTAAAACAAACATACAGTCAATAATACAGTATAATCAAGTCTATATACAATGTGAGCAAATGAGGTGAGAAGGGAGGTAAAGGCAAAAAAAGCCATGGTGGCAAAGTAAATACAATATAGCAAGTAAAACACTGGATTGGTAGTTTTGCAATGGAAGAATGTGCAAAGTAGAAATAAAAATAATGGGGTGCAAAGGAGCAAAATAAATAAATAAATAAAATGAAATACAGTTGGGAAAGAGGTAGTTGTTTGGGCTAAATTATAGGCGGGCTATGTACAGGTGCAGTAATCTGTGAGCTGCTCTGACAGTTGGTGCTTAAAGCTAGTGAGGGAGATAAGTGTTTCCAGTTTCAGAGATTTTTGTAGTTCGTTCCAGTCATTGGCAGCAGAGAACTGGAAGGAGTGGCGGCCAAAGAAAGAATTGGTTTTGGGGGTGACTAGAGAGATATACCTGCTGGAGCGTGTGCTACAGGTGGGAGATGCTATGGTGACCAGTGAGCTGAGATAAGGGGGGACTTTACCTAGCAGGGTCTTGTAGATGACATGGAGCCAGTGGGTTTGGCGACGAGTATGAAGTGAGGGCCAGCCAACGAGAGCGTACAGGTCGCAATGGTGGGTAGTATATGGGGCTTTGGTGACAAAACGGATTGCACTGTGATAGACTGCATCCAATTTGTTAAATAGGGTATTGGAGGCTATTTTGTAAATGACATCGCCAAAGTCGAGGATTGGTAGGATGGTCAGTTTTACAAGGGTATGTTTGGCAGCATGAGTGAAGGATGCTTTGTTGCGAAATAGGAAGCCAATTCTAGATTTAACTTTGGATTGGAGATGTTTGATATGGGTCTGGAAGGAGAGTTTACAGTCTAACCAGACACCTAAGTATTTGTAGTTGTCCACGTATTCTAAGTCAGAGCCGTCCAGAGTAGTGATGTTGGACAGGCGGGTAGGTGCAGGTAGCGATCGGTTGAAGAGCATGCATTTAGTTTTACTTGTATTTAAGAGCAATTGGAGGCTACGGAAGGAGAGTTGTATGGCATTGAAGCTTGCCTGGAGGGTTTAACACAGTGTCCAAAGAAGGGCCGGAAGTATACAGAATGGTGTCGTCTGCGTAGAGGTGGATCAGGGACTCACCAGCAGCAAGAGCGACCTCATTGATGTATACAGAGAAGAGAGTCGGTCCAAGAATTGAACCCTGTGGCACCCCCATAGAGACTGCCAGAGGTCCGGACAGCAGACCCTCCGATTTGACACACTGAACTCTATCAGAGAAGTAGTTGGTGAACCAGGCGAGGCAATCATTTGAGAAACCAAGGCTGTCGAGTCTGCCGATGAGGATGTGATGATTGACAGAGTCGAAAGCCTTGGCCAGATCAATGAATACGGCTGCACAGTAATGTTTCTTATCGATGGCGGTTAAGATATCGTTTAGGACCTTGAGCGTGGCTGAGGTGCACCCATGACCAGCTCTGGAAACAGATTGCATAGCAGAGAAGGTATGGTGAGATTCGAAATGGTCGGTAATCTGTTTGTTGACTTGGCTTTCGAAGACCTTAGAAAGGCACGGTAGGATAGATATAGGTCTGTAGCAGTTTGGGTCAAGAGTGTCCCCCCCTTTGAAGAGGGGGATGACCGCAGCTGCTTTCCAATCTTTGGGAATCTCAGACGACACGAAAGAGAGGTTGAACAGGCTAGTAATAAGGGTGGCAACAATTTCGGCAGATAATTTTAGAAAGAAAGGGTCCAGATTGTCTAGCCCGGCTGATTTGTAGGGGTCCAGATTTTGCAGCTCTTTCAGAACATCAGCTGAATGGATTTGGGAGAAGGAGAAATGGGGAAGGCTTGGGCGAGTTGCTGTTGGGGGTGCAGTGCTGTTGACCGGGGTAGGAGTAGCCAGGTGGAAAGCATGGCCAGCCGTAGAAAAATGCTTATTGAAATTCTCAATTATGGTGGATTTATCAGTGGTGACAGTGTTTCCTATCTTCAGTGCAGTGGGCAGCTGGGAGGAGGTGTTCTTATTCTCCATGGACTTTACAGTGTCCCAGAACTTTTTTGAGTTAGTGTTGCAGGAAGCAAATTTCTGCTTGAAAAAGCTATCCTTGACTTTTCTAACTGCCTGTGTATAATGGTTTCTAGCTTCCCTGAACAGCTGCATATCACGGGGGCTGTTCGATGCTAATGCAGAACGCCATAGGATGTTTTTGTGTTGGTTAAGGGCAGTCAGGTCTGGGGAGAACCAAGGGCTATATCTGTTCCTGGTTCTAAATTTCTTGAATGGGGCATGTTTATTTAAGATGGTTAGGAAGGCATTTAAAAAAATATCCAGGCATCCTCTACTGACGGGATGAGATCAATATCCTTCCAGGATACCTCGGCCAGGTCGATTAGAAAGGCCTGCTTGCAGAAGTGTTTCAGGGAGCGTTTTACAGTGATGAGTGGAGGTCGTTTGACCGCTGACCCATTACAGATGCAGGCAATGAGGCAGTGATTGCTGAGATCTTGGTTGAAGACAGCAGAGGTGTATTTAGAGGGGAAGTTGGTTAGGATGATATCTATGAGGGTGCCCGTGTTTAAGGCTTTGGGGAGGTACCTGGTAGGTTCATTGATAATTTGTGTGAGATTGAGGGCATCAAGTTTAGATTGTAGGATGGCTGGGGTGTTAAGCATGTTCCAGTTTAGGTCGCCTAGCAGCACGAACTCTGAAGATAGATGGGGGCAATCAGTTCACATATGGTGTCCAGAGCACAGCTGGGGGCAGAGGGTGGTCTATAGCAGGCGGCAACAGTGAGAGACTTGTTTAAATTCATAGGGTCCACATAAATTATGGACCCTATGAAGAGGAACCACTATCACTGCTAGGCCATCCCGAGTTCAATGAGCCAGAAAATTGGGCATTTCAGCAATATATTAGAGCATGTCCAATTCATGACGGTAAATACCCGTTGTAATGTATTGCTAATGGACAGTGTACAATACACGTAATACATTGCCAGTCTTAACATGTTATACTGCAGTTGGACAGTGTCCAATATATTGCTATTGGACAGTGTCCATTACACATATGCTATATTGTCAGTGTGAGCATGCTCTTCTGCAAGTTGCCAATGTATATCCATAAGGACTTCCTATTACGAAATGGACATGCTAAATCAACATCAACGAGAAATTCTGACTTCCTATGATCAATCATGACAAATAGACCTTCTAGGTTGATTCAGGGTTTAACATAGTGATATACATAATTTGGTCAGTATATAGGCCGTCTCGACATTATAAACTCAGCAAAAAAAAGAGACGTTCTCTCACTGTTAACTGCATTTATTTTCAGCAAACTTAACATCTGTAAATATTTGTACGAACATAAGATTCAACAACTGAGACATAAACTGAACAGGTTCCACAGACTAAAATAAATTGAATAATGTGTCCCTGAACAAAGGAGGGGTCAAAATCAAAAGGAACAGTCTGTATTTGGAGTGGCCACCAGCTGCATTAAGTGTCACAGTGCATCACCTCCTCATGGACTGCACCAGATTTGCCAATTCTTGCTGTGAGAAGTTACCGCACTCTTCCACCAAGGCACATGCAAGTTCCCGGACATTTCTGGGGGGAATGGCCCTAGCCCTCACCCTCCGATCCAACATGTCCCAGAAGTGCTCAATGGGATTGAGATCCGGGCTCTTCGCTGGCCATGGCAGAACACTGACATTTCTGTCTTGCAGGAAATCACGCACATAACAAACAGTATGGCTGGTGCCATCAATGTCAGGATGAGCCTGCAGGGAGGGTACAACATGAGGGAGGAAGATGTCTTCCCTGTAAACGCACAGCATTGAGATTGCCTGCAATGACAACAAGCTCAGTCCGATGATGCTGTGACACACGCCCCAGACCATGATGGACCCTCCACCTCCAAATCGATTCTGCTCCAGAGTACAGGCCTTGCTGTAACGCTCATTCCTTTAATCTGTGAATTTAATTGGATTTTTAGGAATTATCATTGAAAGACAGGGTCCTGAAAAAGGCATGTTTCTTTTTTAGCTGAGGTTACATTCCATTTCACTGACTTTTGGGTTCGGAAGCCAACTTCCTATGATCATATATGGCAAATGGACAAAACATAGGCCTTATGAAGAACTTTGCAAAACATAAGACAAATCTATGTCCAAATGGTTCCAAACACCATTAGTGCCCATGAAGCTCATCACTAAGCTAAGGACCCGGGGACTAAACACCTCCCTCTGCAACTGGATCCTGAACTGGCCGCCCCCAGGTGGTAAGGGTAGGCAACAACATGTCTGCCACGCTTATCCTCAACACGGGGGCCCCTCAGGGTGTGTAATTAGTCCCCTCCTGTTCACCCAGGACTGGGTGACCAAACACGACTCCAACACCATCATTACATTTGCTGACGACAAAACAGTGGTTGGCCTGATCACCGACAACAATGAGACAACCTATAGGGAGGAGGTCAGAGACATGGCAGTGTGGTGCCAGGATAACAACCTCTCCCTCAATGTGAGCAAGACAAAGGAGCTGATCGTGGAACACAGGAAAAGGCGGGCCGAACAGACCACTATTCTCATCGACAGGGAGTGGTCGAGAGTTTCAAGTTCCTTGTTGTCCACATCACCAACAAACTATTGTGGTCCAAACACACCAAGACAATCGTGAAGATGGCACGACAACACCTTTTCCCCCTCAGGAGAGTGAAAAGATTTGGAAAGATTCTACAGCTGCACCATCGAGAGCATCCTGACCGGTTGTATCACAGCCTGGTATGGCAACTGCTCTGCATCTGACTGCAAGCCGCTACAGAGGGCTGTGCGTAATGCCCAGTACATCACTAGGGCCAAGCATCCTGCCATCCAGGACCTATATAATAGGCGGTGTCAGAGGAAAGCCCAGGAAAATTGTCAGAGACTCCAGTCACCCAAGTCAAAGACTGTTTTCTCTGCTGCCGCACGGAAAGTGGTTCCAGAGGAACAAGTCTGGGACCAAAAGGCTCCTTATCAGCTTCTATCCCCAAGACATAAGATTACTGAACAATTAATCAAATGGCCACTGGATTATTTATATGGACACCACCCTTTCATTTGTTTTGTACACTGTTGCTACTCGCTGTTTATTATCTATGCATAGTCACTTGACCCCTACCTACATGTACAAATTATCTCGACTAACCTGTACACCCGCACACTGACTCGGTACCAGGACCCCCTGTATATAGCCTCGTGATTGTTATTTTATTGTGTTACTTTTAATTCTTTTTTACTTTTGCTTATTTGGTAAATATTGTCCCCAGCACAATGTGCACCTGTGTAATTATCATGCTGTTTAATCAGCTTCTTGATATGCCACACCTGTCAGGTGGATGGATTACCTTGCAAAGGAGAAATGCTAATCTAACAGGGATGTAAACACATTTTGGAGAGAAAAAAGCTTTTGTGTATGGAACATTTCTGGGATCTTCTATTTCAGCTCATGAAACCAACACTTTACATGTTGCGTTTGTTTTTTTTTATTCAGTGTATATGTTTTTTTTGTATTCACCTCAGTGTATTTAGTCCTGGAATAGTTTGACAGGGTTTGCAAGACCTGTTTAGGCCTGGTTAGTCCTGTAGGTGGCATTGGCTCTGGCCTGGATAAGCCTGGCTCCCACTAGAGGTCTTCACAGGTCCAAAAAGTTGAACACAATTTGAAATGGATCCTGGTCTTTCTCACTTGACCCGCTATGCATGAATACATATTTAACAGAGACCGTTTCCATATGGACCAAAGGAGAGTCAGACCCTTTCCGAACATGCTTGTGAAAGAATAGACCCGTGCAGACCTCTGACTGGGTACCAATCTGACTGGGTACTGCCATGTTGGCCAAATTAACCACAGTTACGTGTCCTTAAATACTGCCCGTAAAAAACAAGTACAATTTTTTGTTGTTGCGTTTCGATGTGTAGCATATTCAAAATGTTATTGTTCATTTGTTTGTACTTTCCTAAAAAAACACTGTCCACCTCACAGTTCAGCTGTTGGAGATTTTGAGCGCTAAATGCATTAGGTTATTGCATGCATATACTGTAGGCCAAAAGGTCTAGGCGTACACTGTTCCCGACAATGACATTCCTTTATATTTGTCAGAGACGCCTATATCTGTAGAATAGCCTACACAAGGAGACTAATTCTAAAATGTTCTGAATATTTTATGTTGTTCGATTAAAGGAGTAACTTTACATAGGCCTAAAACATTCTTCCTCACCTCAAGTTCAACTGTCAGAGTCAGCATGAGCACTGGTGGGCACTGCCTTCATAGGCCTGCTATAGCTAAGCCTAATAATAGCCAGCTGGTGCTCACTGCCTTCATAGGCCTGCAGTAGCTAAGCCTAATTATAGCCATACGACACCAAGCCTTCACTAAAGTTTCTTAACTTTATTAGGGTAATATCAAAAGTAGGGAAAATAGGAACTGGTTTAGTTTTTAATAGGCCTACAATAAAAATAATGAAAAAACAAATGAGAATAAATAAATGAAAGTTCAAAAATGGCATCAAGCCTAAAATAGCAAGATGCACACAGCCCACAGCCACACCAACGTTCTCCTCATCTCTGTCCACTACAATATTAAACATTGTCCCCGGGGACATTCCCCTTGTTGACTTCTTTTCACTATACTCTTTCTCCTCGAACTTTGTTTAATTTGAATGAAAAAGGCTTCCATCTTCATAATCAAAAGTAGCCTATGCCTCTCTCTCTCAGCAGCAAGTGCACGAAAGCCTGGAACCAGTTTCAGCTGGACATAAGTTATACGCTTTATTGAGATGCAATTGGCTGACACAAATAAGTTCACGCAGTTATCACCTCACACACAAAATTATAGGGCCAGTCAATAAATACATTTTAATTGCACATACTGAAGACGAGGGGCAATTATATCAGACCCATCCTGATCTGAGACAAACGTCAGAATTTAGGACACGAACCTGCTCGGGTCGGATCTCAGAATTTCGGGTCTGCTGGTGTAACGGCTGTTGGTGGAAGAAGGTGAGGACCAAGGTGCAGCGTGGTACATGTTCATCATTATGTAATAGAACAGAACACTGAATGACAAGACAACGACGAGCACAACCGAAACAGTTCTGTCTGGTGCAGACACAAAAACAGAAAGCAACTACCCACAAAATCCATGTGGGCAAGAGCTACCTAAGTATGGTTATCAATCAAAGACAACGACAGACAGCTGTCCCTGATTGAGAACCATACCTGGCCAAAAACAAAGAAATACAAAAACATAGAAAAAATAACATAGAATACCCACCCTAGTCACACCCTGGCCTAACCAAAATAGAGAATAAAAAGCCTCTCTATGGCCAGGGCGTGACAGTTGGACCCGTGAATACCTCTAGCTCTCATGTGGTCCAGTGTTTGTGTCACGCCCTGACCATAGAGAGCCTTGTTATTCTCTCTTTTGGTTAGGTCGGGGTGTGACTAGGGGGGGTGTTCCTATCTAGGTTAATATTTTCTATGTTGGCCTGGTATGGTTCCCAATCAGAGGCAGCTGTTTGTCGTTGTCTCTGATTGGTGATCATATTTCGGCAGCCATTTCCCCACTGGTTTTCGTGGGATCTTGTTTCTGTGTAGTTGCCTGTGAGCACTGCTTGAGCGTCACGTATCGTTTATTCTTCTTTGTTGTTTTTGTGAGTTTCCTTTGATTAAATGTGTGGAACTCTACGTACTCTGCGCCTTGGTCCGTTAATTCATTAGACGATCGTGACAGTTTGTTTTACCAGCGCCACTGGTCTGTCACCTTGGGCCACACTAATTCCCTCTCTCTCCCTCATATAGTTAACTTCTATATGATGGTTATTATATCAATATTTGCGCATAAAAGCTTTTCCACCACCATTTCTTGCATAATTGCATAGACAGAAAAAGATCCCACCTTGCCTAGCGTATTTAGTTTTGTCGACATTTGGAACGTTTACCAAAATATTTGCTGTTGCCATCAGGCCTATCGTGACATTTTTTATTCGACATGTACTTTACCTGCATAAAAAGTTGGGGATCCCGATTGGTGCAGCGGTCTAAGGCTCTGCATCTTAGTGTGAGAAGCATCACTACAGACCCTAGTTTGATTCCAGGCTATATCACAACCGGACGTGATTGGTAGTACCATGAGGCGGCAAACAATTGGCCCAGCATCGTCCGGGTTAGGATTTGGCCAGGGTAGGCTGTCATTGTAAATAAGAATTTGTACTTAACTGACTTGCCAAGGTTAGATAAAATATTATTATTTTTTACTCACATAAAATGTTTGGATGGAAACCTGGTTAGTGTGTATTGAATATCTTAATTGTATTACCTTTGTTTTGGTTTATGGATTGGTAAACAATTAATTTTGAATACAACGAAGACAGATCTGGTATAAATGGAATGAAAGTCTGTTGTTGTCTCTCTTATCCTGTATCCTATCCTATCCATAGTACCCGATAGTTTTTTTGGGGATTGTAACCATAGCGGAACTGTTTTTGGTGCTAAATAGAACTATATAGAACCCCTTTTTATGGTTCTTTATAAAACCTTTATGGAGAATGTTTGTATAAATAACTTCAGAATCTGAAAGGTTCTTTGGAGAACCGTACAGGTTTTTTTATTCTCGTCCAGCCATATTACATTGTAAACATTCCATGTGTTATTGTCATAATTGACATGTTGAATCAGGTAAGCTACCTCTTGAAGAGCCAGGGCTCCCTGTGGAGAGAATTGAGAACCACTGATTTAGTAAACCGATCTAAATTGACACAAGGCCATAGGTGAGTCGTTCATAAGACAATGTGATAACACAAAAAGAGCTGTGTGCAAACCACACCCCTTAAAAATCACTTAAAGATTCTTTGCGTGATTATGATTCCAAATTGAGCAAATCACCCTTCCCAAAAATGTCTTGACGAACCCTCATTTTGTTAGCTGCTTATTGTCATGCAAAATACATTCGATCTCATGTTAATTGACCGGTAATTAACATAAACACATTTAACATCTCCATGCTTCCAAGCAACAAGCCGCTGATGCGTGCCTTTTGAACATCTACATTTAAAAAAGTCTAATAAATCAATTTGGAAACACTTTATTTGACACCCAAAATCATATCACATTATGACACATATATTTAGACCTGTTGTAACATATATTGCATTATTTTATGGTTGTTTATGACGCCTAAATAAGAGTATTAAAACCCACCAACCCCAAACACTGTAGTTAATTTATGGCTGGTTATGACACCTACATAAGAGTGTTAAAACCCACCAACCCCAACAAAGTAGTTAATTTATGGCTAGTTATGACACCTACATAAGAGTGTTAAAACGAACCAACCCCAAAACTGTAGTTAATTTATGGCTGGTTATGACACCTAAATAAGAGTGTTAAAACCCAACCAAACATTCCATAGTAGTTCATGTATGGCTGGTTATGACAACTACATAAGACTGTTAAAATCCACCATCCCCAACACTGTAGTTACTTTATGGCTGGTTATGACACCTACTTAAGAGTGTTAAAACCCACCAAACATTCCATAGTAGTTCATTTATGGCTGGTTATGACACCTACATAAGAGTGTTAAAACCCACTCACCCCAACACTGTAGTTAATTTATGGATGGTTATGACACCTTCATAAGAGTGTTAAAACCCACCAACCCCAACACTGTAGTTCATTTATGGCTGATTATGACATCTACATGAGAGTGTTAAAACCCACCATCCCCAACACTGTAGTTACTTTATGGCTGGTTATGACACCTAAATAAGGGTGTTAAAACCCACCAACCCCAACACTGTAGTTAATTTATGGTTGGTTATGAGTCCTACATAAGAGTGTTAAAACCCACCAACACCAACACTGTAGTTACTTTATGGCTGGTTATGACACCTTCTTAAGACTGTTAAAACCCACCAAACATTTCATAGTAGTTCATTTATGTCTGGTTATGACACCAACATAGGAGTGTTAAAACCCACTACCCCAACACTGTACTTACTTTATGGCTGGTTATGACACCTACATAAGAGTGTTAAAACCCACCAAACATTCCATAGTAGTTCATTTATGGCTGGTTATGACACCTACATAAGAATGTTAAAACCCACCAACCCAAACACTATAGTTAATTTATGGCTGGATATGACACCTAAATAAGAGTGTTAAAACCCATCAACCCCAACACTGTAGTTTATTTATGGCTGGTTATTACACCTAGTGAACAGTGTTAAAACCCCCCAAACCTTCCACGGTAGTTAATTTATGGCTGGTTATGACACCTACATAACAGTGTTAAAACCCACCAACCCCAACACTGTAGTTCATTTATGGCTGATTATGACATCTACATGAGAGTGTTAAAACCCACCATCCCCAACACTGTAGTTAATTTATGGCTGGTTATGACACCTAAATAAGAGTGTTAAAACCCACCAAACATTCCATAGTAGTTCATTTATGGCTGGTTATGACACCTACATAAGAGTGTTAAAACCCACCAACCCCAACACTGTAGTTAATTTATGTCTGGTTATGACACCTACATAAGAGTGTTAAAACCTACCAACACAAGCACTATAGTTCATTTATGGCTGGTTATGACACCTAAATAAGAGTGTTAAAACCCACGAACACCAACACTGTAGTTAATTTATGGCTGGTTATGACACCTAAATAAGAGTGTTAAAACCCACCCACCCCAACACTGTAGTTAATTTATGGATGGTTATGACACCTTCATAAGAGTGTTAAAACCCACCAACCCCAACACTGTAGTTCATTTATGGCTGATTATGACATCTACATGAGAGTGTTAAAACCCACCATCCCCAACACTGTAGTTACTTTATGGCTGGTTATGACACCTAAATAAGGGTGTTAAAACCCACCAACCCCAACACTGTAGTTAATTTATGGTTGGTTATGAGTCCTACATAAGAGTGTTAAAACCCACCAACACCAACACTGTAGTTACTTTATGGCTGGTTATGACACCTTCTTAAGACTGTTAAAACCCACCAAACATTTCATAGTAGTTCATTTATGTCTGGTTATGACACCAACATAGGAGTGTTAAAACCCACTACCCCAACACTGTACTTACTTTATGGCTGGTTATGACACCTACATAAGAGTGTTAAAACCCACCAAACATTCCATAGTAGTTCATTTATGGCTGGTTATGACACCTACATAAGAATGTTAAAACCCACCAACCCAAACACTATAGTTAATTTATGGCTGGATATGACACCTAAATAAGAGTGTTAAAACCCATCAACCCCAACACTGTAGTTTATTTATGGCTGGTTATTACACCTAGTGAACAGTGTTAAAACCCCCCAAACCTTCCACGGTAGTTAATTTATGGCTGGTTATGACACCTACATAACAGTGTTAAAACCCACCAACCCCAACACTGTAGTTCATTTATGGCTGATTATGACATCTACATGAGAGTGTTAAAACCCACCATCCCCAACACTGTAGTTAATTTATGGCTGGTTATGACACCTAAATAAGAGTGTTAAAACCCACCAAACATTCCATAGTAGTTCATTTATGGCTGGTTATGACACCTACATAAGAGTGTTAAAACCCACCAACCCCAACACTGTAGATAATTGAAGGCTAGTTATGACACCTACATAAGAGTGATAAAACCCACCAACCCCAACACTTTAGTTCATTTATGGCTGGTTAAGACACTTAAATAAGAGTGTTAAAACCCACCAAACATTTCATAGTAGTTCATTTATGGCTGGTTATGACACCTACTTAAGAGTGTTAAAACCCACCAAACATTCCATAGTAGTTCATTTATGGCTGGTTATGACACCTACATAAGAGTGATAAAAACCACCCACCCCAACACTGTAGTTAATTTATGGATGGTTAAGGCACCTTCATAAGAGTGTTAAAACCCACCAACCCCAACACTGTAGTTAATGTATATAACAAACTGGCCCTAGCCCCCCGACACATAAACTACTGCAGCATAAATACTGGAGGCTGAGACAGGAGGGGTCAGGAGACACTGTGGCCCCATCCGAGGACACCCCCGGACAGGGCCAATCAGGAAGGATATAACCCCACCCATTTTGCCAAAGCACAGCCCCCACACCACTAAAGGGATATCTTCAACCACCAACTTACCATCCTGAGACAAGGCTGAGTATAGCCCACAAAGATCTCCGCCACGGCACAACCCAAGGGGGGGGGGGCGCCAACCCAGACAGGATGACCACAACAGTGAATCAACCCACTCAGGTGACGCACCCCTTCCAGGGACGGCATGAGAGAGCCCCAGTAAGCCAGTGACTCAGCCCCTGTAATAGGGTTAGAGGCAGAGAATCCCAGTAGAAAGAGGGGAACCGGCCAGGCAGAGGAGACAGCAAGGGCGGTTCGTTGCTCCAGAGCCTTTCCGTTCACCTTCCCACTCCTGGGCCAGACTACACTCAATCATATGACCCACTGAAGAGATAAGTCTTCAGTAAGGACTTAAAGGTTGAGACCGAGTTTGCGTCTCTGACATGGGTAGGCAGACCGTTCCATGAAAATGGAGCTCTATAGGAGAAAGCCCTGCCTCCAGCTGTTTGCTTAGAAATTCTAGCGACAATTAGGAGGCCTGCGTCTTGTGACCATAGCGTACGTGTAGGTATGTACGGCAGGACCAAATCAGAGAGATAGGTAGGAGCAAGCCCATGTAATTCTTGGTAGGTTAGCAGTAAAACCTTGAAATCAGCCCTTGCTTTGACAGGAAGCCAGTGTAGAGAGGCTAGCACTGGAGTAATATGATAAAATTTTTTGGTTCTAGTCAGGATTCTAGCAGCCGTATTTAGCACTAACTGAAGTTTATTTAGTGCTTTATCCGGGTAGCCGGAAAGTAGAGCATTGCAGTAGTCTAACCTAGAAGTGACAAAAGCATGGATTAATTTTTCTGCATCATTTTTGGACAGAAAGTTTCTGATTTTTGCAATGTTACGTAGATGGAAAAAGCTGTCCTTGAAATGGTCTTGATATGTTCTTCAAAAGAGAGATCAGGGTCCAGAGTAACGCCAAGGTCCTTCACAGTTTTATTTGAGACGACTGTACAACCATTAAGATTAATTGTCAGATTCAACTGTCACGTTCTTTCAAAATCGAACCCAGAAGCAGACCAGGACAAGGAGAGTAGGAAGAAGGTGAGTATTTATTTACAAGTGAATGTGAATGGGTAGATATATCCAGGTGGCGTAGCGGGCAGTGGTGGTGAGTTGATGGGAGTAAATAGGTGGATCCAATGGGGTAGCGGAATCCTCCGACGACCAGGCGGGAATGGGGTAAATGATCCGGGTGAGTAACTGAAGACAGAACAAACAGAGGTAAGTTTAAGGCAAGCAATACGTAAAAAACAACAAAACAAATTCTATCCAACTTGAGGCTGATACTCTGGCACAACATACTGTTCATGGCTAACGATCCGGCAGGGAATGGATGTCAGGTCCGGGCTTATGAAGAGGAGAGATGATGAGGGTAATCAGAACTCCCAACTGGCTACATTGCCCGGCAACCAGACAGGGTGCGTTCCAGGACGCCGGAAAAAACACTCCAGGACAGAACACAGGCAAAAAACAGACTCAGGAAACGGGATTCGTGACAGTACCCCCCCTCCGACGAACGCCACCGGGCGGACTACCCGGAGCGCCAGGGTGGAGGCGGTAAAAGTCACGAAGCAGGTCATCGTCAAGGATCTGACGCCGAGGAATCCAACTCCTCTCCTCAGGACCATATCCTTCCCAATCCACTAAATACTGGAAACCTCGACCCCGCCGTCTGGAATTCCATGATGCGGTGCACCGTGTAGACAGGACCACCTCTGATCATCCGAGGAGGAGGAGGACGAGGAGGAGGGGGCAACAGAGGACTGAGGAGAACCGGCTTGAGGCAGGAGACATGAAAGGTGGGATGTACTCTTAGTGTAGCAGGCAACTTGAGTCGGACCACAACAGGATTAATGATCTTCTCCACTACAAACGGACCAATGAACTTCGGTGACAGTTTCCTCGACTCAGTCCGTAGAGGAAGATCCTGTGTAGCCAACCAAACCCTATCTCCGACGGTATAAGCGGGGGCAGGAATTCGGCGACGATTCGCCTGGATCTGATACCGGTCAGAAACCTTAAGGAGGGCCTTCCTGGCCCGATGCCAGGTGCGGTGGCAACAACGAATGTGGGTCTGGACAGAAGGAACCGAGAGATCCCGCTCCTGAGAAGGAAACAAGGGAGGTTGGTAACCGTACAGGCACTGGAAGGGAGACATCCCAGTGGCAGATGAAGGGAGAATATTATGAGCATACTCGACCCAGGGTAATTGAGAGGACCAAGAGGTGGGATCAGAGGAAACAAGACAGCGCAGCATGGACTCCATCTTCTGGTTGGCTCTCTCCGCCTGACCATTAGATTGGGGGTGAAATCCAGATGTGAGACTGACTGTAGCTCCAATGGCCAAACAGAAGGATTTCCAGACAGCAGAGGTAAACTGAGGACCACGGTCAGAAACAATGTCACAGGGCAACCCGTGGACCCTGAACACCTCCCTAACCAAGATCTCGGACGTCTCAGTGGCAGAAGGCAGCTTGGAGAGGGGAACAAAGTGGGCAAACTTGCTGAATCTATCCACAATGGTCAGAATAACTGTGTTACCAACAGAAGAGGGCAACCTCGTGACAAAATCCAGGGCCAGATGCGACCAAGGTCGCCAGGGAATAGGTAGGGGGTGAAGAAGCCCAGAGCTGGCCCGATTGGTACTCTTATTCTGCGCACAAACAGGACAAGCGGCAACAAACCTCCGGGTATCTTCTCCCATGGCAGGCCACCAAAATCGTCTGCGCAGTAGCGCCATAGTCCGAGCAACACCAGGGTGACAAGCTATCTTGCTGGCGTGGGACCACTGAAGGACAGCAGAACGAACCGACTCAGGCACGAACAACCGACCGGGTGGACCGTTATTGGGCCCGGGCTGTGTCCGAAGAGCCGCCATCACCTCCTCCTCAATCCTCCATGTAACGGCTCCCACAACAACGTTCTGGGGAAGAATCGTCTCAGTCTTGGCCCCACTCTCCTCCGTCTTGGAGAACATCCGGGACAGGGCGTCCGCCTTCCCGTTCTTTGACCCAGGTCGGAACGTCAGGGAAAAATTGAAGCGTCCAAAAAACAAAGCCCACCGGGCCTGACGGGAGTTGAGACGTTTAGCCGATTGCACGTAAGCCAGATTCTTGTGGTCAGTCCAGACCACAAACGCTTGCTCCGCTCCCTCCAACCAGTGACGCCACTCCTCCAAGGCAAGCTTCACAGCGAGAAGCTCCCGGTTACCCACATCGTAGTTTCTTTCAGCTGGAGAAAGATGACAAGAGTAGAAGGCGCAGGGATGGAGTTTACCGTCAGTGGAGCTACGCTGGGACAGGATGGCGCCCACCTCCACATCAGACGCATCCACCTCCACAACGAACTGACGGGAAGTGTCAGGTTGAGAGAGAATCGGGGCGTTGGTGAATCGGCTCTTCAAATCTAGAAATGCTCGGTCTGCCTCAGGAGACCAACAGAACTTTCTGGTGCAAGACGTCAGTACAGTTAAAGGGGCGGCCACCCGGCTGTAATCACGGATAAACCTCAGATAAAAATTTGCAAACCCCAGGAATCTCTGGAGCTGCAATCTCGTACCAGGCTGGACCCAATCCCGAACCGCCCGAACCTTCTCTTGGTCCATCTTGATCTCTCCCCTGGAGATGATGTACCCGAGGAAGGACGTCGTGTGGGCGTTCTCCAATAACCGCTGCAGGACCTGCTTGACATGCTGAACGTGGCTAGAAAGCTCCTTCGAGAAGATGAGGATATCATCCAGGTAAACAAACACAAAAATACCAATCATATCTCTCAGAACGTCATTCACCATACTTTGGAACACAGCAGGAGCGTTGGTCAGTCCAAACGGCATCACCTGGTACTCGAAATGTCCCATCGGAGTATTGAACCCAGTCAACCACTCGTCCCCCTCTTTGATCCGAACCAAATGATAAGCATTACGT
The DNA here is from genome assembly GCF_018296145.1 of Oncorhynchus tshawytscha. NCBI lineage: Eukaryota > Metazoa > Chordata > Actinopteri > Salmoniformes > Salmonidae > Oncorhynchus > Oncorhynchus tshawytscha. The sequence goes on from NC_056438.1 coordinate 39,840,629, forward strand.
AAATCAAGCTTCGTAAAAACCGTAGCACCCTGTAAAGAATCGAAAGCCGAGCTCATCAAGGGCAGGGGATACTTGTTCTTGACCGTAATATCATTCAAACCCCGATAATCAATACACGGTCGAAGAGAGCCATCCTTCTTGCTCACAAAAAACAATCCTGCTCCCAGAGGTGATGACGAGGGCCGAATGAGACCTGTAGCTAGAGACTCCTTGATGTAGGTCTCCAAGGCCTCACGTTCAGGTCGAGAGATACTGTATAACCGTCCCTTGGGAAAGGCGGCTCCAGGAAACAGATTAATCGCACAGTCATAAGGTCGGTGGGGAGGAAGGGACAGAACCTTCTGTTTACTGAATACTTCACCCAACTCGTGATATGTTTCTGGAACCAGGGACAAATCAGGAGGAGCAGAGTCACTGACCTGACTGGAAACGGCAGGAGAACAGGCAGTCCTAAGGCAGTTAGCATGACAATCAATGCTCCAACTAGTTACCTTACCCGTCACCCAATCAAACGAGGGATTGTGTTCCTTCAGCCAGGGGTAGCCAAGAACCAGAGGAACATGGGGCGAGGACAGAATGAAGAAGGAGATAAACTCTGAATGATTCCCCGACAACAACATCTTAACCGGTTCAGTCCTCATAGTGATCCGTGCCAGACTACTGCTGTTCAGAGTGGTTGCTTCAATGGCTTCCGGCAATTGCTCCTTGGAAAGCCCCAGCTGTTCCACCAAGTCGGCATCAATAAAGCTGCCATCGGCACCTGAATCGATAAAAGCGTTCATCTCTAAGCTCTGATCCTTATTCATAAGGGTCGCAGGAAAACGGGGTCTGACAGGATTCTTGAGAGGTTGATACTGGCTCACTAAAATTACTCCCAAAACTAGCGAGCCGTGCAGTTTAACGGGCGCTGTGGACAAGCGGAGATGTAATGTCCTGAGCTACCACAGTAGAGACAGCTGTTGGTCTCACGTCTACGTTGGCGCTCCTCCTTAGTTAGCCCGTGTCGCACCACTTGCATTGGTTCAGGATCTGGTGGCAAGACCCCTCCACTAATCCCGTGTGGGAAATAACGATCAATACGTTCTGGTTCACTTCCTGAACCGAATGGTAACCGAGTTGCTGATTGATTGGATGGGCCCCACTGCTTCTCCCTCCTTCTCTCTCAGACTCTATTATCTACCCGAATAGATAAAGTGACCAAACTATCTAGGTCACTAGGCTCTGGATAGGAGATCAGCTCGTCCTTGAGTTGCTCCGACAACCCCTGGTAAAAAACCGCTTGTAGTGATTCCTCATTCCAACCACTCTCCACAGCCAATGTCCTGAATTCTATCACAAAGTCTGCCACACTGCGAGCTCCTTGGCGAAGAGAGAACAAACGTTTAGCTGCGTCCTTACCTCGGACTGGATGGTCAAAAAGCTTTCTCATCTCTGCCGTGAAACCCTGGTATGACGTCATGCATGTGTCCCGTCGTTCCCAAACAGCTGAAGCCCATTCCAGACCTCTACCACGCAGCAGCTCAATAACAAAAGCTATCCTAGCCTTATCTGTGGCGTAAGAGTAGGGCTGCAGATCAAAAACTAACCCACACTGTAAAAGAAATGAACGGCATCCTCCCAGATCTCCCTCGTACTTCTCCGGTGTCGGAACCTTGGGCTCAGAACCTGCTCCCGAATCGGCAGGTGATATGGGTGAAACAGGTGGTGGATGATCCGCCGGCAACCTGAGCTGATCCTGGATACTCGTTAATCGATCCGATAAGTTCTGGATTGAACCTGCTAACTCGTGTAGCGCCGTGTTGTGTTGTCCCAACATCTTCTCCTGCTGGGTAATGGTATCGCAAACGGAGTTCAGGTCCGCTGGGTTCATCCTTGGCCGGATCGTTCTGTCACGTTCTTTCAAAATCGAACCCAGAAGCAGACCAGGACAAGGAGAGTAGGAAGAAGGTGAGTATTTATTTACAAGTGAATGTGAATGGGTAGATATATCCAGGTGGCGTAGCGGGCAGTGGTGGTGAGTTGATGGGAGTAAATAGGTGGATCCAATGGGGTAGCGGAATCCTCCGACGACCAGGCGGGAATGGGGTAAATGATCCGGGTGAGTAACTGAAGACAGAACAAACAGAGGTAAGTTTAAGGCAAGCAATACGTAAAAAACAACAAAACAAATTCTATCCAACTTGAGGCTGATACTCTGGCACAACATACTGTTCATGGCTAACGATCCGGCAGGGAATGGATGTCAGGTCCGGGCTTATGAAGAGGAGAGATGATGATCAGGACCAGGTGTGCAGATAGCTGATGGGATACAGGTGCGGGTAATCAGAACTCCCAACTGGCTACATTGCCCGGAACCAGACAGGGTGCGTTCCAGGACGCCGGAAAAAACACTCCAGGACAGAACACAGGCAAAAAACAGACTCAGGGAACGGGATTCGTGACTTCAACAGAAGATCTCTTTGTTCCTTGGGACCTAGAACAAGCATCTCTGTTTTGTCCGAGTTTAATAGTAGAAAATTTGCAGCCATCCACTTCCTTATGTCTGAAACACATGCTTCTAGCGAGGGCAATTTTGGGGCTTCACCATGTTTCATTGAAATGTACAGCTCTGTGTCATCCGCATAGCGGTGAAAGTTAACATTATGTTTTCGAATAACATCCCCAAGAGGTAAAATATATAGTGAAAACAATAGTGGTCCTAAAACGGAACCTTGAGGAACACCGAAATTTACAGTTGATTTGTCAGAGGACAAACCATTCACAGAGACAAACTGATATCTTTCCGACAGATAAGATCTAAACCAGGCCAGAACTTGTCCGTGTAGACCAATTTGGGTTTCCAATCTCTCCAAAAGAATGTGGTGATCGATGGTATCAAAAGCAGCACTAAGGTCTAGGAGCACGAGGACAGATGCAGAGCCTCGGTCCGATGCCATTAAAATGTTATTTACCACCTTCACAAGTGCCATCTAAGTGCTATGATGGGGTCTAAAACCAGATTGAAGCATTTCGTATACATTGTTTGTCTTCAGGAAGGCAATGAGTTGCTGCACATCAGCCTTCTCAAAAAATTTTAAGAGGAATGGAAGATTCGATATAGGCCGATAGTTTTTTATATTTTCTGGGTCAAGGTTTGGCTTTTTCAAGAGAGGCTTTATTACTGCCACTTTTAGTGAGTTCGGTACACATCCGGTGGATAGAGAGACTGTAACGGTTTTCTAGTGGTGATGAAGGAGAGTCGGACCAAACTGCAGCGTGTCGATTGAGATTCATGTTTAATCAAACAAAGAAACACGAACACTACACAAAACAATAAACGTAATCGAAACCGAAACAGCCTATCTAGTGCAAACTAACCGAGAGTACACATAGGACACTAAGGACAATCACCCACGACAAACTCAAAGAATATGGCTGCCTAAATATGGTTCCCAATCAGAGACAACGATAAGCACCTGCCTCTGATTGAGAACCACTCCAGACAGCCATAGACTTTGCTAGATAACCCACTAAGCTACAATCCCGATACCACCACCAAAACCCCAAGACAAACACACCACAATTACAAAAACCCCATGCCCCACCCTGGCCTGACCAAATACATAAAGATAAACACAAAATACTTTGACCAGGGCGTGACAGAGCCGTTTATTATGTTCAACATAGGAGGGACAAGCACAGGAAGCAGCTCTTTCAGTAGTTTAGTTGGAATAGGGTCCAGTATGCAGCTTGAAGGTTTAGAGGCCATGATTATTTTCATCATTGTGTCAAAAGATATATGTATCTCTGTAGGTATTATGACACCTACATAAGAGTGTTAAAATCCACCAACCCCAACACTGTAGTTAATTTAAGGCTAGTTATGACTCCTACATAAGAGTGTTAAAACCCACCAACCCCAACACTGTATTTACTTTATGGCTGGTTATGACACCTACTTAAGAGTGTTAAAACCCACCAAACATTCCATAGGTGTTAATGTAGGGCTGGTTATGACACCTACATAAGAGTGTTAAAATCCACCAACCCCAACACTGTAGTTATTTTAAGGCTAGTTATAACACCTACATAAGAGTGTTAAAACCCACCAACCCCAACACTGTAGTTAATTGATGGATGGTTATGACACCTTCATAAGAGTGTTAAAACCCACCAACCCCAACACTGTAGTTAATTTATGCCTGGTTATGACACAAACATAAGAATATTAAAACCCACCAACCCAAACACTATAGTTAATTCATGGCTGGTTATGACACCTAGCGAAGAGTGTTAAAACCCCCAAACCTTCCATAGTAGTTAATTTATGGCTGGTTATGACACCTACATGAGTGTTAAAACCCACCAACCCCAACACTGTAGTTACTTTATGGCTGGTTATGACACCTACTTAAGAGTGTTAAAACCCACCAAACATTCCATAGTACTTAATTTATGGCTGGTTATGACACCTACATAGGAGTGTTAAAACCCACCAACCCCAACACTGTAGTTACTTTATGGCTGGTTATGACACCTAAATGAGAGTGTTAAAACCCACCAACTCCAACACTGTAGTTAATTTATGGCTGGTTATGACTCCTACATAAGAGTGTTAAAACTCACCAACCCCAACACTGTAGTTACTTTATGGCTGGTTAAGACACCTAAATAAGAGTGTTAAACCCCACCAACCCCAACACTGTAGTTAATTTATGGCTGGTTTTGACACCTACTTAAGAGTGTTGACACCCACCTAACAATCCATAGTAATTAATGTATGGCTGGTTATGACACCTACATAAGAGTGTTAACACCCACCAACCCCAACACTGTAGTTAATTTATGGCTGGTTATGACACCTACATAACAGTGTTAAAACCCACCAACCCCAACACTGTAGTTCATTTATGGCTGATTATGACATCTACATGAGAGTGTTAAAACCCACCATCCCCAACACTGTAGTTACTTTATGAATGGTTATGACACCTAGCAAAGTGTGTTAAAACCCACCAAACATTCCATAGTAGTTCATTTATGGCTGGTTATGACACCTACATAAGAGTGTTAAAACCCACCAACCCCAACACTGTAGTTAATTTAAGGCTGGTTATGACTCCTACATAAGACTGCTAAAACCCACCCACCCCAACACAGTAGTTAATTTATGGATGGTTATGACACCTACATAAGATTGTTAAAACCCACCAAACATTTCATAGTAGTTCATTTATGTCTGGTTATGACACCTACATAGGAGTGTTAAAACCCACCAACCCCAAAACTGTAGTTAATTTAAGGCTGGTTATGACTCCTACATTAAGAGTGTTAAAACCCACCCACCCCAACACTGTAGTAAATTTATGGATGGTTATTACACCTAGTGAAGGGTGTTAAAACCCCCCAAACCTTCCACGGTAGTTAATTTATGGCTGGTTATGACACCTACATAAGAGTGATAAAACCCACGAACCCCAACACTGTAGTTCATTTATGGCTGGTTAAGACACCTAAATAAGAGTGTTAAAACCCACCAACCCCAACACTGTAGTTAATTTATGTCTGGTTATGACACCTACTTAAGAGTGTTAAAACCCACCAAACATTCCATAGTAGTTCATTTATGGCTGGTTATGACACCTACATAAGAGTGTTAAAACCCACCCACCCCAACACTGTAGTTAATTTATGGATGGTTATTACACCTAGTGAAGAGTGTTAAAACCCCCCAAACCTTCCACAGTAGTTAATTTATGGCTGGTTATGACACCTACATGACAGTGTTAAAACCCACCTGTACCCCAGTACTGTAGTTAATTTATGGCAGGTTATGACACCTACATAACAGTGTTAAAACCCACCAACCCAAACACTATAGTTCATTTATGGCTGGTTAAGACACCTAAATAAGAGTGTTAAAACCCACCAACCCCAACACTGTAGTTAATTTATGGCTGGTTATGACACCTACATAACAGTGTTAAAACCCACCAACCCAAACACTATAGTTAATTTATGGCTGGTTATGACACCTAAATGAGAGTGTTAAAACCCACCAACCCCAACACTGTAGTTAATTTATGTCTGGTTATGACACCTACTTAAGAGTGTTAAAACCCACCAAACATTCCATAGTAGTTAATGTATGGCTGGTTATGACACCTACATAAGAGTGTTAAAACCCACCAACCCCAACACTGTAGTTAATTTAAGGCTGGTTATGACTCCTACATAAGAGTGCTAAAACCCACCAACCCCAACACTGTAGTTAATTTATGGATGGCTAAGGCACCTTCATAAGAGTGTTAAAACCCACCAACCCCAACACTGTAGTTAATTTATTGGCGGTTATGACACCTACATAAGAGTGTTAAAACCCACCAAACATTCCATAGTAGTTCATTTATGGCTGGTTATGACACCTACATATGAGTGTTAAAACCCACCCACCCCAACACTGTAGTTAATTTATGGATGGTTATTACACCTAGTGAAGAGTGTTAAAACCCCCCAAACCTTCCACAGTAGTTAATTTATGGCTGGTTATGACACCTACATGACAGTGTTAAAACCCACCAACCCCAGTACTGTAGTTAATTTATGGCAGGTTATGACACCTACATAACAGTGTTAAAACCCACCAACCCAAACACTATAGTTAATTTATGGCTGGTTATGACACCTAAATGAGAGTGTTAAAACCCATCCACCCCAACACTGTAGTTAATTTATGGCTGGTTATGACACCCACATAAGAGTGTTAAAACCCACCAACCCCAACACTGTAGTTAATTTATGGCTGGTTATGACACCTACATAAGAGTGTTAAAACCCAACAACACAAACACTATAGTTAATTTATGGCTGGTTATGACACCTAAATAAGAGTGTTAAAACCCACGAACACCAACACTGTAGTTAATTTTTGGCTGGTTATGACACCTAAATAAGTGTGTTAAAACCCACCAACCCCAACACTGTAGTAAATTTATGGCTGGTTATGACACCTACATAAGAGTATTAAAACCCACCAACCCCAACACTGTAGTTAATTTGTGGCTGGTTATGACACCTACATAAGAGTGTTAAAACCCATCCACCCCAACACTGTAGTTAATTTATGGCCGTTTATGACACCTACATAAGAGTGTTAAAACCCACCAACCCAAACACTATAGTTAATTCATCGATGGTTCTGATACCTACATAAGAGAGTTAAAACCCACCAACCCCAGCACTGTAGTTAATTTATGGCTAGTTATGACACCTACAGAGGAGTGTTAAAACCAACCAACCCCAACACTGTAGTTAATTTATGTCTGGTTATGACACCTACATAAGAGTGTTAAAACCCACCAACACAAGCACTGTAGTTCATTTATGGCTGGTTATGACACCTAAATAAGAGTGTTAAAACCCACAAACACCAACACTGTAGTTAATTTATGGCTGGTTATGACACCTAAATAAGAGTGTTAAAACCCACCAACTCCAACACTGTAGTTAATTTATGGCTGGTTATGACACCTAAATAAGAGTGTTAAAACCCACAAAACCTTCCACTGTAGTTAATTCATATCTGTTATGACACCTACATAAGAGTGTTAAAACCCACCAACCCCAACACTGTAGTTAATTTATGGCTGGTTATGACACCTAAATAAGAGTGTTAAAACCCACGAACACCAACACTGTAGTTAATTTATGGCTGGTTATGACACCTAAATAAGTGTGTTAAAACCCACCAACCCCAACACTATAGTAAATTTATGGCTGGTTATGACACCTAAATAAGAGTGTTAAAACCCACCAACCCAAACACTATAGTTAATTCATCGATGGTTCTGATACCTACATAAGAGAGTTAAAACCCACCAACCCCAGCACTGTAGTTAATTTATGGCTAGTTATGACACCTACAGAGGAGTGTTAAAACCAACCAACCCCAACACTGTAGTTAATTTATGTCTGGTTATGACACCTACATAAGAGTGTTAAAACCCACCAACACAAGCACTATAGTTCATTTATGGCTGGTTATGACACCTAAATAAGAGTGTTAAAACCCACGAACACCAACACTGTAGTTAATTTATGGCTGGTTATGACACCTAAATAAGAGTGTTAAAACCCACCAACTCCAACACTGTAGTTAATTTATGGCTGGTTATGACACGTAAATAAGAGTGTTAAAACCCACAAAACCTTCCACTGTAGTTAATTCATATCTGTTATGACACCTACATAAGAGTGTTAAAACCCATCCACCCCAACACTGTAGTTAATTTATGGCTGGTTATGACACCTACATAAGAGTGTTAAAACCCATCCACCCCAACACTGTAGTTAATTTATGGCTGGTTATGACACCTACATAAGAGTGTTAAAACCCACCAACCCCAACACTGTAGTTCATTTATGGCTGGTTATGACACCTAAATAAGAGTGTTAAAACCCACCAACCCAAACACTATAGTTAATTCATCGATGGTTCTGATACCTACATAAGAGAGTTAAAACCCACCAACCCCAACACTGTAGTTACTTTATGGCTGGTTATGACACCTACTTAAGAGTGTTAAAACCCACCAAACATTCCATAGTAGTTCATTTATGGCTGGTTATGACACCTACATAAGAGTGTTAAAACCCACCCACCCCAACACTGTAGTTAATTTATGGATGGTTATTACACCTAGTAAAGAGTGTTAAAACCCCCCAAACCTTCCACGGTAGTTAATTTATGGCTGGTTATGACACCTACATGACAGTGTTAAAACCCACCAACCCCAGTACTGTAGTTAATTTATGGCAGGTTATGACACCTACATAACAGTGTTAAAACCCACCAACCCAAACACTATAGTTAATTTATGGCTGGTTATGACACCTAAATGAGAGTGTTAAAACCCATCCACCCCAACACTGTAGTTAATTTATGGCTGGTTATGACACCCACATAAGAGTGTTAAAACCCACCAACCCCAACACTGTAGTTAATTTATGGCTGGTTATGACACCTACATAAGAGTGTTAAAACCCACCAACACAAGCACTATAGTTAATTTATGGCTGGTTATGACACCTAAATAAGAGTGTTAAAACCCACGAACACCAACACTGTAGTTAATTTATGGCTGGTTATGACACCTAAATAAGTGTGTTAAAACCCACCAACCCCAACACTATAGTAAATTTATGGCTGGTTATGACACCTACATAAGAGTATTAAAACCCACCAACCCCAACACTGTAGTTAATTTGTGGCTGGTTATGACACCTACATAAGAGTGTTAAAACCCATCCACCCCAACACTGTAGTTAATTTATGGCTGGTTATGACACCTACATAAGAGTGTTAAAACCCACCAACCCCAACACTGTAGTTAATTTATGGCTGGTTATGACACCTACATAAGAGTGTTAAAACCTACCAACACAAGCACTATAGTTCATTTATGGCTGGTTATGACACCTAAATAAGAGTGTTAAAACCCACAAAACCTTCCACTGTAGTTAATTCAATCTGTTATGACACCTACATAAGAGTGTTAAAACCCATCCACCCCAACACTGTAGTTAATTTATGGCTGGTTATGACACCTACATAAGAGTGTTAAAACCCACCAACCCCAACACTGTAGTTAATTTATGTCTGGTTATGACACCACCTACATAAGAGTGTTAAAACCTACCAACACAAGCACTATAGTTCATTTATGGCTGGTTATGACACCTAAATAAGAGTGTTAAAACCCACAAAACCTTCCACTGTAGTTAATTCATGGTTATGACACCTACATAAGAGTGTTAAAACCCACCAACCCCAACACTGTAGTTAATTTATGGCTGGTTATGACACCTAAATAAGAGTGTTAAAACCCACAAAACCTTCCACTGTAGTTAATTCATATCTGTTATGACACCTACATAAGAGTGTTAAAACCCACCAACCCCAACACTGTAGTTAATTTATGGCTGGTTATGACACCTACATAAGAGTGTTAAAACCCACCAACCCCTGGTTACACTGTAGTTAATTTATGGCTGGTTATGACACCTAAATAAGAGTGTTAAAACCCACCAACTCCAACACTGTAGTTAATTTATGGCTGGTTATGACACCTAAATAAGAGTGTTAAAACCCACAAAACCTTCCACTGTAGTTAATTCATATCTGTTATGACACCTACATAAGAGTGTTAAAACCCACCAACCCCAACACTGTAGTTAATTTATGGTTGGTTATGACACCTACATAAGAGTGTTAAAACCCATCCACCCCAACACTATAGTTAATTTATGGCTGGTTATGACACCCACATAAGAGTGTTAAAACCCACCAACCCCAACACTGTAGTAAATTTATGGCTGGTTATGACACCTAAATAAGAGTGTTAAAACCCACCAATACAAGCACCATAGTTACTTAATGGCTGGTTATGACACCTACATTAGAGTTTTAAAACCCACCAACCCCAACACTGTAGTTAAGTTATGGCTGGTTATGACACCTACATAAGAGTGTTAAAACCCACCAACCCCAACACTGTTGTTAATTTATAGCTAGTTATGACACCTACATAAAACTGTTAAAACCCACCAACCCCAACTCTGTAGTTAATTTATGACTGGTTATGACACCTACATAAGAGTGTTAAAACCCATCCACCCCAACACTATAGTTAATTTATGGCTGGTTATGACACCCACATAAAAGTGTTAAAACCCACCAACCCCAACACTGTAGTTAATTTATGGCTGGTTATGACACCTACATAAGAGTGTTAAAACCCACCAACTCCAACACTGTAGTTAATTTATGGCTGGTTATGACACCTAAATAAGAGTGTTAAAACCCACAAAACCTACCACACATGGCAAAACATTCCTTTACCCCATAGCATACTTGTTAACAGTATGTTTATGTTATTGAAATTTTCTGAAATTGACCATATTCAATTATCATTGTATTTGATGTCAGACATGCACCTACCCCAATGCTCCGTTGCTGAGGACTGGGATGAATGCAGAAGCAGATTTCAGGAACTGGATATGGCACCCTCTTTTTGACTGATGACTGAGAGAAGGGCATCTACGTGATAGGCTTATCTGGCTTATATGATTATGATTGTCATAATGCTTCTTGAGAGTGTCATGAAGTGTATTTTCTTAGTCCAAGTAAAGTGACACAGGAGTAAGGAATTCGGCCCGAGGTCAGGTCAGATGAAGTGAGAAGGAACAGTCCTATTACACACACATACACAGTCGGCTCCAAAATTACTGGTGGCAATGCCCAACTAATACCTTCACATTCTTGGGTTTGTGCTTATCAACTGCCCTCTTCAACTCAACCCACAGGTTTTCGATAGGATTGAGGTCCGGCGACTGAGATGGCCATGGCAGAACATTGACTTTGTTGTCACAGAAGCATTTCTGTGTGTGTCTTGAGGTATGTTTTGGGTCTTTGTCTTATTGGAAAGTTCACCTACAGCCAAGTCCCTGCCTTCTGGCAGAGGCAACCAGATTGTCAGCCAAAATTACCTGATATTTGGTGGAATTCATTATGCCATCAATCTTAACCAGTGCCCCAGGACCTCTGGAATTAAAACAGCAACAAAACATCACTGAACCACCACCCTATTTCACTGTGGGTATGAGGTATCTTTCCTTGTATGCATCTCTGTTTCAACGCCAAACATGCCGATGCTGTATCTGACCAAAACGTTGCATTTTGTTCTCATCTGACCAGAGCACCTTCTTCCAGTCATAATTTAAATGACGTTTGGCAAACTCCAAAAACTTGCGTCTGTGTCTTGGCATCAGAAAGGGCTTTCTTCTGGCAACCCTTCCAAAGAGCCTGTGGTGTGGAGGTGGCGTCTGATGGTGCTTTTTGAAACTTGGTGACCCCAAGACTCCACCAAGGCCTACAAATCTTTCACAGTGATTATTGGGGATTTTGTTCCTTCTCTCACCATCCTACTCCCTGTCCTGGGGGGACACATTGATTTGCGTCCTCTACCTGTGAGGTTTTCAACTGTTCTATATCTTTTAATTTTTTTGCATAATTGTCCTGACAGTGCTCAGTGGTATATTCAATCGTTTGTGGATCTTCTTGTAGACATTACCAGATTTATGAAGGTCTGTGATCATCTGTCTCTTTTGAACTGCCAGTTCTTTTGTTTTCTTCATGATGTTGGATGACAAAGGGATATAGCATGTGTGTTACCTCATTTTTATACCCCAGTGAAACATAAAGTGATGTAATGGCTCAATATAATTCCTTAAGATTTTGGTAAATATTATTTACAATCATCTTTAAGGGTGCCATTCATTGTGAAACCTTGATTTGGAGGGCATTTATTTTGAATTAAATCAATAAATGAAATTGGTGGGTTCCATTAAAACATTAATAAAGTGCAGTATTTCTCACATGTTGGTATTTGAGTTCATCTCTATAATTATATATTGTCAAGTATTGTTTGTGCATTGCCAGTCAGGGGTGCCAGTAATTTTGGAGCCCACTGTACTTCCACGCCCACGAAGGTTCTAGCATCAGGCAGGGCCATGACTACGCCAGTGAGAGAAACCAAGTTCCTGACTAGCAACAGAAATGTATTGGCTGTCTAGATGTGTAAGGAGTTGACTCTGCCTAGTAGAAGGATATGAATATACACTACCATTCAAAAGTTTGGGGTCAATAAAAAATGTCCTTGTTTTCCATGAAAACATACATGAAATTAGTTTCAAAATGAAAAGGAAATATATGTCACGCCCTGATCTGTTTCACCTGTCCTTATGATTGTCTCCACCCCCTCCAGGTGTTGCTGATTTTTCCCCAGTGTATTTATCTCTGTGTTTCCTATCTCTCTGTGCCATTTCGTCTTGTATGTTTCCAAGTCAACCAGCGGTTTTCCAGTTCTCCTGCATTTTGCATTCTCCTTTTCCTAGTCCTCCCGGTTTTGACCCTTGCTTGTTTCTGGACTTTGTACCCGCCTGACCTTTCTGCCTGCTTTGACCACGAGCCTGTCTGCCACTTTGTACCTCCTGGACTCTGATCTGGTTTTGACCTTTTTGCCTTTCCACGACCATTCTCTTGCCTACCCCTTTGGATTAATAAACATTGTAAAACTCCAACCATCTGCCTCCTGTGTCTGCATCTGGGTCTCACCTTGCGCCTTGATAATATAGTCAACACGTTGACAAGGTTATAAATAGTGATTTGTAATTGAAATAATCATTGTGTCCTTCAAACTGGTTTCGTCAAAGAATCCTCAATTTTCAGCAATTACAGCCTTGCAGACCTTTGGCTTTCTAGTTGTCAATTTGTTGATGTAATCTGAAAAGAAATCACCCCATGCTTCCTGAAGCACCTCCCACAAGTCAGATTGGCTTGATGGGCACTTCTTACGAAACAGCTCAAAAGGGTTTAGATCCGGTGACTGTGCTGGCCACACCATTATACACAGAATACCAGCTGACTGCTTCTTCCGTAAATAGTTTGGAGCTTGGGTCATTGTCCTGTTGTAGGAGGAAATTGGCTCCAATTAAGCACTGTCCACAGGGTATGGCATGGCGTTGCCTATACAAATCTCCCACTTTAAAACTACCAAAGCACAGTGGGCTCCCAGACCATCACATTGCTTCCACCATGCTTGACAGATGGCATCAAGCACTCCTCCAGCATCTTTTCATTTTTTCTGCATCTAACGAATGTTCTTCTTTGTGATTCGAACACATCAAACTTAGGTTTGTCTGTCCATAACACTTTTTCCAATATTCCTCTGTCAAGTGTCTTGTCTTTTGCCCATCTTAATCTTTCATTTTTATTGGCTAGTTTCAGATAGGGCTTTTTCTTTGCAACTCTGCCAAGAGAGCCAGCATCCAAGAGTCACCTCTTTCTTCACTGGTGACATTGAGACTGGTGTTTGAATGATGTCTGTGAGTATAACTCATAACTCATATGGCAGGCAAAAACCTGAGAAGAAATCCAAACAGAAAGTGGGAAATCTGAGGTTGGTCGATTTTCAACCCAGCTCCTATTGAATACACAGTGGGATATTGGTTATGTTGCTCTTCCTAAGGCTTCCACTAGATGTCAACCGTCTTTAGAAACTTGAGGCTTCTACTGTGATGTGGGGCCGGATGAGAGCTCTTCGAGTCAGTGGTCTGGCAGAGAGCCAAGTCCTAGTCAGGTCATAGTCAGGTCCTAGTGACCTGCATTCCATGGCTTTTCTACAGACAATGGAATTCTCCGGTTGGAATGTTATTGCCCTAACATGCCCTCACAAAAGTAGCTACTTGGACACAAATAATGGACATTATCGAACAAATCAAACATTTATTGTGGAACTAGGATTCCTGGGAGTGCATTCTGATGAAGATCATCAAGGGTAAGGGAATATTTATAATGTTATTTCTGTTGACTCCAACATTGCGGGTATTTTTTTTTTCTGAGCGCCGTTCTCAGATTATTGCATGGTTTGCTTTTTCCGTAAAGTGTTTCTGAAATCTGACACAGCGGTTGCATTAAGGAGAGGCATATCTATATTTCCATGTCTAACAATTGTATTTTCATCAACATTAATAATGAGTATTTCTGTAAAATGATGTGGCTCCCTGCAATATCACCGGACGTTTTTGGAACTAGTGAACGTAGAGCTCCAATGTATACTGAGATTTTTTTTATATAGATATGAACTTTATCAAACAAAACATACATGTATTGCGTAATATGAAGTCCTATGATGGCTGTGTTTTTCTGTGAGTTGGTGGTGACCTAACATAATTGTTTGTGGTGCTTCCGCTGTAAAGCATATTTGAAATCGGACAGTATGGTGGGATTAACAACAAGATTACCTTTAAAAAGGCATAAGATACATGTATGTTTGAGTAATTTTAATTAGGACATTTCTGTTTTGAATTTGGCGCCCTGCACTTTCACTGGCTGTTGTCATATCGATACCGTTAACGGGATTGCAGCCCTTAGAAGTTTTAATCAGTACAACACTTTTCAGCTGTGCTTACATAATTGCAAAAGGGTTTTCTAATGATCAATTAGCCTTTTTAAATGATTATCTTTGATTAGCTAACACAATGTGCCATTTGAACACAGGAGTGATGGTTGCTGATAATCGGCCTCTGTACGCCGATGTAGATATTACAATACAAATCTGCCGTTTCCAGCTACAATAGTCATTTACAACATTAACAATGTCAACACCGTATTTCTGATCTATTTAATATTATTTTAATGACACAAATGTGCTTTTCTTTCAAAAACAAGGACATTTCTAAGTGACCACAAACCTTTTAACGGTAGTGTATATAAAGTTGAAGTTTACGTAAATATTCCCTGTTTTAGGTCAGTTAGGATCACCACTTTTATTTTTAAGAATGTGAAATGTCAGAATAATAGTAGAGAATGATTTTATTTCAGCTTTTATTTCTGTCGTCACATTCCCAGTGGGTCAGAAGTTTACATACACTAAATTAGTATTTGGTAGCATTGCCTTGAAATTGTTTAACTTGTCAAGCATTTCAAGTAGCCTTCCACAAGCTTGGCACAATCCTCCTGACAGGCCTGGTGTAACTGAGCCTCCTTGCTCACACACGCTTTTTCAGTTCTGTCATTAAGCCATTTTACCACAACTTTCGAAGTATGCTTGGGGTCATTGTCCATTTGGAAGACCCATTTGTCACCAAGATTTAACTTCTTGACTGATGTTTTGATGTTGCTTTGATATAACAACCTAATTTTCCTGCCCATGATGCCATCTATTTTGTGAAAGTCCCTCCTGCCGCAAAGCACCCCCACAACATGATGCTGCCACCCCGTGCTTCACAGTGATGGTATTTTTAAGCTTGCAAGCCTCCACATTTTTTCTCCAAACATAACGATGGTCATTATGGCCAAACAATCTATTTTTGAACGGTATTGTTATGATCGCCGTAAGAACATTCGGACCAAAGCGCAGCGTGATATGGGTTCCACAATTTATTGACGTGAAACGCACAAAACAATAAAAAGCAAACGATACGTGAAGCTATGGAGCGCTCACAGGCAACTACACATAAACAAGATTCCACAAAACACAAAGGGAAAATGGTTTCCTAAATATGATCCCCAATCAGAGACAACGATAAACAGCTGCCTCTGATTGGGAACTATACCAGGCCAACATATATAAAAAAAAAAAACATTACCCACCCTAGTCACTCCCCGACCTAACCAAAATAGAGAATAAAATGGCTCTCTATGGTCAAGGCGTGACAGGTATGACGGTTGCATGGACCCATGGTGTTTATACTTGCGTACTATTGTTTATACAGATGAACGTGGTACCTCCATGCATCTGGAAATTGCTCCCAAGGATGAACCAGACTTTTGGAAGTCTCCAATTTGTTTTCGGAGGTCTTGGCTGATTTTTTTTCCTATTATCTCAAGCAAAGAGGCACTGAGTTTGAAGGTAGGCCTTGAAACACATCCACAGGTACTTATCAGTAGCTTCTAAAGCCATGACATAATTTCTTGAATTTTCCAAGCTGTTTAAAAGGCACAGTCAACTTAGTGTATGTAAACTTCTGACCCACTGGAATTGTGATATATTATTTCACTTACGATTCACTCTGTCTGTAAACAATTTTTGGAAAAATTGATATCCTAACCTACTTGCCAAAACTATAGTTTGTTAACAACAAATTTGTGGATGGTTTAAAAACACGTTTTAATGACTCCAACCTAAGTGTATGTAAACTTCCGACTTCAACTGTTCTTGTTGTTATCTTTGGCTTTGTCTTTTTATCATTGTCTTTACAGCTGTCTGACCTAGTGGGTGAATACATTTGGTTTGAGTTTTTTCTAGTTGCTTGTTACTTTTTACTCTGTTCAGAACCTAACTTTAGAATAGTACAATAAACAAGGTGACATTTCAAAATGTGGTTGTGCATCAGCAGTTTTTCTCTTGTTGTGTCAGTCACTGATAGTCACTCAATTAGCCCATGTCAGCTAACATTTTTTAGATTGGTAAATTAGTCTAGTGGCCAGCTATCGCCACTCATAGAAAAAAGGGTTCCAAAAGGGAAAACTTATTTAACGTGTTACTATCTCCGGAATTAAACTCTTTTAAGATATAATCATATCTATAGATAAGTCACTTATTAATGTATTATTACCTCATCAATCTCATTCTGAATGTTGTTGACCTCGTAATTCTGCAAAAATCCTAGACTAAGTGATGATTCAGTTATACAGAAATTGGCTTCATTATTTATTTACTACCTAACTAAATAATCACACAGAAATACATAAACACACAAACAGTATAGATTATTGATTACTAACGTAATGCAATGAAACACAGTCCTTAGTAGACTAACCCTATATGATGGCTTGTTACACAAACAAAAGGGGGTGGGGAAAGATAAGGAGCGGGAGAGACAAAGAGAGTGGACTTATCGTACAAACATTTGAAAAATGCGCTCACCGTAAATATGGATATTCAGCACCCTAACAACCCCTCATTCAGAAAAGGAATGCAATACATATTTACGCGTCATCTCTCTATTGAACTCGATGGTTCAATGTGGTGGTTCGATGTAAGTCTCTGGTGGTCCACCAGAAGTCACAATGTCCTTCGTAGTTGTAGGCTTCTTTTTTTCTGGAGTGTTCGTTAGAATGGATGTATCACACGGTGGTGATAGGGAGCTGTTCTTCTTTCCCGTCTGGGTCAATTGTTCTAGACTACTTTACATTACCCAGCTGCAGACTGAGAATGTTTGGTATAGTCTTTGCCTTCTTCACTCGTCGAGAGTTTCCTAGGGTCATACCATTTTCTGGTCTGTAGTTTTAACCATTTTCAGCCATGTAGCCATCGCTCCACGCTGTTTGGTCTGTAGAGATTTAACCATTGGTAACGTATTCAGCTCACGCTGCACGTAGACTGGACAATCGGTACTGCTTGCCATGCGGTAGCAGACAGAACACTATTATGACTTGGGTGGCTCTTTGACAATGTTTAGGGCCTTCCTCTGACACTGCCTGGAATAGAGATCCTGGATGGTAGGGAATGATGTACTGGGCCGCACGCACTATGCTCTGTAGCACCTTGCGGTCGGAGGCCTTGCCATACCAGGCAGTGATGCGACCAGTCAGGATGTACTCGATGGTGCAGATATAGAACTTTTAGATGATCTGAAGACCCATACCAAATCTTTTCAGTCTCCTGAGGGTAAATAGGCATTGTCGTGCCCTCACGACTGTCTTTGTGTGTTTGGACCATAATAGTTTGTTGGTGGTCCACTACAGCCCGTCGATGAGAATGGGGGTATGCTCGGCCCACCTTTTCCTTTAGTCCACGATCATCTCCTTTATCTTGATCACGTTGAGGGAGCAGTTCTTGTCCTGGTACCACACTTCCAGGTCTCTGACCTCCTACATATAGGCTGTCTCATTGTTGTCGGTGATCAGGCCTACCACCGTTGTTTCATCGGCAAACGTAATGGTGTTGGAGTTGTGCTTGTCCACCCAGTCATGGGTGAACAAGGAGTACAGGAGGGGACTCGGTGTGCATAGAAGTAATTTAGCTCTTCTGGTAGGCTTGAGTCACTGGGCAGCTCATGGCTGGGTTTCCCTTTGTAGTCTGTAATAGGTTGCAAGCCCTTCCACATTCGACGAAGGTCGGTCACTGTATGTACGGTCACTGTGCGCACAACGTCATTGTTGCACTTATTGATGAAGCCAATGACTAATGTGCTAAACTTCTCAGTGCCATTGGATGAATCCTGGAACATATTCCAGTCTATGCTAGCAAAACAGTCCTGTGGCTTAGCATCTGTGTCATCTGACCACTTCCGTATTCAGCGAGTCATTGGTACTTCCTGCTTTAGTGTTTGCCTGCAAGCAAGAATCAGGTGGATAGAATTATGGTCAGATTTGCCAAATAGAGGGCAAGGGAGAGCTTTGTACGCATCTCTGTGTGTTGAGTAAAGTTGGTCTAGAGTGTTTTTCCCTCTTGTTGCACATGTAACATGCTGGTATAAATGAGCCCCCGCCACTACGAGCAACTCCTCTGGATGAGCATTTTCTTGTTTGCTTATGGCCTTATCGAGCTCGTTGAGTGTCACCATTGGATTCTAGTGGTAAATAGACAGCTATGAAAAATATAGATGAAAATTATCTTGGTAAATAGTGTGATCTACGGGTTATCATGAGATACTCAACCTCAGGCGAGCAAAACCTCGAGACTTCATTAATATTTGACTTTGTGCACCAGCTGCTACTGACAAATAGACACAGACCACCACCCCTTGTCTTATACCGGAGGCAGCTGTTCTATCTTGCCGATGCAGCGTAAACCCAGCCAGCTGTGTGTTATCCATGTCGTCATTCAGCCACGACTCGGTGAAACATAAGATATTACAGTTTTTAATGTCCCATTAGGTTAGTCTTGAATGGAGATCATCCAGTTTATTCTCCACTGATTGCATGTTGGCCAATAGGATGGATGGTAGAGGCGGGTTACTCACTAGCTGACAAATTCTCTCAAGGCACCCGAACCTGAGTCCCCTGTATTGGCGTCTTCTCTGCATGAGAATGACGGGTATTTGGGCCTGGTCGGATATCTGGAGTAAATCCTTTGCGTCTGACTCTGTTTCTTTAACAATCTTTGTCCAGTTCGAGGTGAGTTCTGATATCCAGAAGCTCTTGTCAGTCATAAGAGACGGTGGCAGAAACATTATGTACCAAATAAGTTAATAACAAACTACGGGAAAAACACACAAAATAGCAGCCATCTCCTCCGGTGCCATGTCTCATCTGAGAGAGTTAGTTGGCAATAGAGAGGGAAGAGATGTATATTGAGGAAATGAAACATACTGGTTTGATATTTTTATATATTGCACATTTCCTGTGCAAGTTACATTAGCCTGTTTCATTTTACAACCACAAGGTTTTTTTTTACCTTTATTTAACTAGGCAAGTCAGTTAAGTACACATTCTTATTTTTAATTATGGCCTAGGAACAGTGGGTTAACTGCCTGTTCAGGGGCAGAAAGACAGATTTGAACTTGTAACCTTTGGGTAACTAGTCCAATGCTCTAACCACTAGGCTACCCTGCCGCCGTTAAACATGGTAACATGGTATAAAGCTCATTCAGAAAGAAATAATACTCTTTTTTTTGTGGGATTTCATTAATAAAAAATGACCCTCTTGGCAACGCTGAGTTTCATTGATGAAAAATGCATCAGAGAAAGGGGTGAGAGGGTGGCAGCTGGAAGATGAGGTTTACACATGTGCTTAATGGGGTCATGATGGAATTCAGGAAAGGGTGCCACTATTTTCTCTGCTTGTTTGCACAGATGTTTTTATGTTAACTTCTTGGATATAGGGGGCGCTCTTTTAATTTATGGATAAAAAAACATTCCTGTTTTAAACAAGATATTTTGTCATGAAAAGATGCTTGACTATGCATATAATTGACAGCTTTGGAAAGAAAACACTCTGACGTTTCCAAATCTGCATAGATATTATCTGTGAGTGCCACAGAACTGATGCTACAGGCGAAACCAAGATGAAATTTCAAACAGGAGATGCCCCAGATTTTGAATGCGCTTTGTTCCAATGTCTACTTATATGGCTGTGAATGCGCAAGGAATGAGCCTACACTTTCTGTCATTTCCCCAAGGTCTCTGCAGCATTGTGACGTATTTGTAGGCATATCATTATCACAGACTACATTTACCAGGTGCTCCCGTTGGTGTCCTCCGTTGCAATTATTGCGTAATCTCCAGCTGCGTGTATTTTACCATTTGCTTCAGAGGAGAAACCAAACTGCCACGAATGACTTATCATCGAATAGATATGTGAAAACACCTTGAGGATTGATTCTAAACAACGTTTGCCATGTTTCTGTCGATATTATGGAGTTAATTGGGAAAAAAGTTTGGCGTTGTAATGACTGAATTTTCGGGTTTTTTTCTTAGCCAAACGTGATGAACAAAACGGAGCGATTTCTCCTACACAAATAATCTTTTTGGAAAAAAATGAACATTTGCTATCTAACTGAGAGTCTCCTCATTGAAAACATCCGAAGTTCTTCAAAGGTAAATGATTTTATTTGAATGCTTTTCTTGTTTTTGTGAAAATGTTGCCTGCTGAATGCTAGGCTTAATGCTATGCTAGCTATCAATACTTATACACAAATGCTTGTGTAGCTATGGTTGAAAAGCATATTTTGAAAATCTGAGATGACAGTGTTGTTAACAAAAGGCTAAGCTTGTGAGCCAATATATTTATTTCATTTCATTTGTGATTTTCATGAATAGTTAACGTTGCGTTATGGTAATGAGCTTGAGGCTATAATTACGCTCCCGGATACGGGATTGCTCGACGCTAGCGGTTAACGGTTAATGCCATACGGTCAAAGATAGGCTTGCACAGATCGGGAGGACCTCAGGAATGTTCCTGAGGTCAAATTGTGCTTCTCACCCTAAAGGTTCTCCCACTGTCACCCAAAAGCAAATTATTGAGAATATGGAAATGCCATTGCAGGCTCTGTGTGTCTTTAAGCACCGCACTTTGTCACTCCATCCTTGCTGTGTGTGTGTGTGTGTGTGTGTGTGTGTGTGTGTGTGTGTGTGTGTGTGTGTGTGTTAGAGAGCTTTTCTTTGACATCTGTTGGGAGAAATGACTGATTTACAGTTTATGAGGGTTGCCGAAACAGCACCTATGACACCATTTTAAGGCACTTCCGGTTTACACAGGAAGCTGAAAGTGAACACATATCCTCCTTTGGTTAGGCACTTATGGAATATTGAGTTTTAAGTCTCCATGTTAAGAACTGACATTTACAGAGGGTTGAATGAGTGCGTTTTATTTCAGAAAATCACAGAAATCTCACATAGCCCGGAAACACAATCCAAAATGATTCGTCTGAACACACTACAAACTGGATCTGTATCGTTTTGGGGAAAAAACACCTTTTTTTGAAAAAAATCTCTTAAATTACGAAAGATAAATGGCTGGTTCTTTTTTTATTGACACGGTAGGTTAATTTATTTTGACGTGAAGCAGAAAAATTACTACTCTATTTTCATTTTTGACCTTTAATCCCAGAAAAATGGCCAAAACTCAAAAAATGTTGAGGTCTGGATGCCATCTTGTTTGGGGTCAACTGCCCATTATGCCAAACCTATGCTCACCAAGTTTTGTCTTCAAAGTATTTTCCGTTTAGGAGTTAAGGCCACGTTGTGATTGGTGATGTTTTGTACATTTGCAATATGATTCCACTCGCCCTCTTGTGGGATTTACCGGGACAGCGGAAAAATGACCAAAATGTGAACATTTTATCAAACGGAAACCGAATGTCCGAGAGACTTTGTTTGATGACTTCCAATGATTTGCCCGCTGTTTCGATAATTGACTGTCTTTTAACCCAATGACCACTGATCGTCATTCACTATTCACTATTGAAGTTTCATACCGGAAGGAGAAACACATATTACGCGCTGCATTGTTTGGTGAACGCGCAGATTCAGCTGTTTATATATCAATCATTATGGCGACTAAGTCAGGGAAAGCTAAATCTAAGTCTAGATATACAGATGTACACACAATTTTAGAATAAATTGATTGGGAAGGTGAGACAGAAATTGGTGTAGGACGATTCATTTAGCGATTGTGGAGGAATATTTTGTGAACGGGAGAGGACATCGTTTTGGACTGGTAAGTTCTTATCATGCTAATGCCCTTGTTTGAAATTAATAATATAAAATATTATTTGTGATTTTTATTTTATTTTAGAAGCAATATATAAACATGTAATGTCATGAAATGTGAGATGTGTGTGTCTGCCGCCCCACCCCAACCCTAATGAAATAGCCTATTTGAGGCTGTTGAGGAGAGGGCAGGACCACATCAATGGCCAAAGTGAAATGGAGACAGTAGATACAGCTGGTATGTTGTAATATAATAAAGACAGTAGATCTAGCTGGTCTGTCATAATATAATAGAGACAGTAGATCTAGCTGAAATGTCATAATATAAAAGAGACAGTAGATCTAGCAGGTCATAATAATATATTCAACCTTATGTCTCCTGTACTCTCTCTATATATCTGTTTATTATACCTGTTGATACAGGGCTCATATGTGAAACTATTCTAACTGAACATTTTCTTTCACAGTGACACTGACTCCGAATGGAAGTCTTATCTGGTGTCCTGTGTGAATTTAAGTATGCTCTCTCTAATTCTCTCTTTCTCTCTCCCGGAGGACCTGACCCCTAGGACCATGCCTCAGGACTACCTGGCATGATGACTCCTTGCTGTCCCCAGTCCACCTGGCCTTGCCGCTGTTCCAGTTTCAACAGTTCTGCCTGCGGCTATGGAACCCTAAACTGTTCATTTTTACTCTTGAGGTGCTGTCCTGTTGCACCCTCTACAACCACTGTGATCTCCACCCGGCACAGCCAGAAGAGGACTGGCCACCCCTCATAGCCTGGTTCCTCTCTAGGTTTCTTCCTAGGTTTTTGCCTTTCTAGGGAGTTTTTCCTAGCCACCGTGCTTCTACACCTGCATTGCTTGCTGTTTGGGGTTTTAGGCTGGGGCTATATAAATTGATTTGATTTGATAGAGGACTGAGGGTCTTCCAAATATTGAAAGTGTGTAAATAGTTACAAATGTTATTTTGTAAATGTATATATATATTTTTTCATATATTATTTAATTAATAATACTACCATTTTTGGGGGGGGGGGTGTGTTAGAATACCATTTTGGTATTTTGTATCTCGTTATGTGTTTCAAAATGTATACCTTCACCAATTTGGCCACTTGGGTACATTTGGGCTACTTGTGTGGGACACCTGGGTGACTTCATGACAAATGTCATGTAAGCACACTCATTTTGGAAGTTATCATTCTGAAACTTTGCACAAGTACTGTTGCCCTCTTATATTTTTCACTGGAATTGTCCCCATCATCCTATCTGAATGTTTGTTTTATCTTGTTCATTTTAAAGATGATGATAAAAAAATAAAAATAAAAAACGTATGTTTTTTTCATTGTTTTATCTAAACCAGAACTATTGTGTTATATTCTCCTACATTCAATTCACATTAACACAAACGTCAAATGGTACCAAGAATATGCATATCCTTGGTTCTGTGCCTGAGCTACAGGCAGTTAGATTTGGGTATGTCTTCAGGCGGAAATTGCACAAAGTAGGGGGGGAGCTGTAAGAGGTTTCAAACAATCTCTTTCTCTGAGCAATAATTTCCTATTTATTTTAGCATATAATGTAGCATTATACGTTATAGAATAATACTAATATTGTAATAATATTACAAATAATACAGTATTTGTTTAATTTATTTTATACAGCCTTTTTTGCTCATCTTTATCAACGGTGCCCAATAATTTGGGAGATGGATATAAATATATATATATATATATATGTATATATATATATATATACACACCAAGGTTATTATAGGAGCGTTTCCCAAATCATGTGGCGCCGATTGATTTGAAAATGGGGTCATGAGACATTTTTATAAAACTGCACTTGGTTTTCATAGAACCGGGGTTAAGTCATTAACCTCCAGTATCCGTGAAATGCGGTTGAAATAAACCAAGTGATTTCTGTTTTCCTCCTACAAATGTGGCACTATAATTTGAACCGTTGAAACTACAAAATAATTTGAACCTTTTAAACTCTTCTTTTTCTCTCTACAATGCACACAGGCCTCATTAGAACAGATGACAAGAGCAGGCACTAAATCAGACTGGGGGGAAGAACATCACCTAGCTAGGTTTCTATCCAATTGGCGACTGATTTTCAGGCAAAAATGTAAAAATCAGCATTTCCATCAAATTAACTTGTTGCAGATAAAAGGCTATGCGTGATAAAGGAGTGTACATCTTGCGGTTAAATAAATGTGTTTCCATCACATTTTCAATGTAGCGTGTGTATAGCGAGTGTGCCCACTCTGGTATTGGTACGTGCGCTCTAGCCAAGAGCATGTGAACATGCCTACATGATGAGATTATGATGAGATTATTATGGACAAAAATTTAAAGCGAAATTATACAACTTTTCAAACTGCAGCCAAGCATCGATTATCATGTCACCAGAATAAGACCCTCTATATCTATTGGAAAGGAGCATCAAGCTCATATTGCACTTTCACCACCCTGTGAAGTTGGTCATAACTTGTTTTATCTGTAGCCTAATAAACTGCATGCTTTACTGATGAGTTGTAGTGGGATGACCACACACCATATCATAGTGACTCCAAGTTAACTTTCCATATCATGGTTATTATATCAATATTTGCACATAAAAGTTTTTCCACCAACATTTGTCACATCATTTATTATACCGACAGACAAAGATTGTACCTTTTCTAGTGCGTTGTTTGGTCGACATTTATATATTTCCATCAGAACAGGCCTGTCATGACAGTTTTTATCCGATGTGCTTTACTCGCATAACAAGGTTGGATGGAAACCTGGTTACTGAATTACTGTCTGATGATCTTCTGATTTTTTAAAATAGACTATCGTAGCCCCAATTAAAAAAGTAAACATTGCCGTGTAGTACATAACTTTTTTAATATGGTGGAGTCATATTTTTTAAAATAATTATCTAAATGGGGTCGTGGGCCAAAAGTTTGGGCCGCAAACAAAGATTTTCTTAGATTTCAATTTTTATTTTAAATTCAATGTTGTTTCAGTTAGTTTCTAGAGCTATTTCGTTCATTTGAATTTAGTTTTAGTTGTATAAAAATGCATTTTGTTTTTATATTACTTCATTTTAGTTTTAGTATTAGGGAAAGAAAGCATGCGTGGGAGACTATGATCCATTTGTGTTAATAGAGACATACAAAGCAATCTGCGGTTACTGTATAACGATATTTTGGAGGTTATGTATTTTACAAAAAAACTAAAGTGAGCGATAGAAATCTGAATAAAGGCCAAAACATTTCTTTCTGTTTTTAGAGGGAGAGAAATGCTGGGCCAATTGTACGCCGCCCTATGGGACTCCCAATCATGGTCGGATGTGATTCATAATTATACTTTTTGTGGCATCATTTGTTTTGTCTTTTCTGGTGGATTAAACTGAAGTTGCAACCGATCACTGCCGGTTGTGATACAGCCAACCTAACTTAGAAATATATTTGACGACAGAATTCTCCCCCTACACTCCTAGGCAAGTCTATTGTCCAGCTACCTGCTAATAGCCATAATGGCGCTGTAAAACGTGACCGTGTGTGTTTGAGAGTATTTTCCAATAAGCAACAATTTGTTTACCCTCATTAGACAACTTTGTTCCAATATTTCTGTAATTCAGTGATGGATTTATTCCCATAGTAATTCATTATGGATCCATAACTAAATAAGAGTTACTTCTATCATTATTTTATTAACCAAAGCATAAAGATGCCATTACATTGTTACATTGTTTTAGTTTGAACATGCAGACTGACACAAAGAACAGCGGGAACATTTCCCTGGTCAGCGCCATTATAAGTGGAATTCCCCTTAAAGTGATGCTATGTGCTACCTAGTGTGGCGGGGTGGGGGTCCACCCCCCTTCCCACTTCCTCCTCCTCCCTTTCCCATGAGCCTGGTCCGTCTTCTGTGCGCAGCTCTGCGACCCATCCCATGCCCCCTGTCCTCATGCCTTGAACCTTGCACGCTTTCAGTGGATACAGCTGGAGAACTGCAAGGCAATCCCATTGTGCTCTACTCGGGAGCCATGACCAATATGACCAATATATATTATCCTGCTAATAACAGGGTTAAGAGTTTATCTGTGAGAATGTCCAAGGAGGTTTTATATAATTCTAAAGTAATAATAATAATAATAATAATCGCTTTGTTTAAAAACTAAAACAAATTCATTTTCAAAAAATGTAAAAAGAGCAAGAATTTCCATTCTTGAACATGGGGTGAGAAATTGTTCACTAATTTGTAAATAAAGCCAGTTTGTTATTTAGAATTATTTATGCAGTGTCTTAGACCGTTGCGCCACTCAGGCACTGTAAAAAGTGAGTGTAATTGTGAAATCGTTCACAATTATCCGTTTCTATTTAGGTTAATGTCGCCCATTCATTGTCAGTTAGAGACGCAGTAGGACCCAAAAGTATAATCAGTGCTCTAATTCCCCCTTGTGCTGTTCTGGAGCAATGAAGTGGTGACACAGGGCACCATACTAAACCACAAATTACCTCGGTAAGTACCACAGCATAATAGCAAAATTTTTATTGGAGCAAGCACTGTATATAATTTTATTGGGGGGGTGTGTCACTTCTTGCCACTACAGGGCAATAATACATACGGTGATGGGTCAGATCATAGGTTAGGTTTAAAACCTCTAGTGACTCCCCATCCCGGGTCCGGGAGCGTAATCATCTACACTAATTAGCATAACGCAACGGACATAAATATTACTAGAAAATATTCCTATTCATGAAAATCACAAGTGAAATGAGACACAGCTTAGCCTTTTACTTACTGAGACACAGCTTAGCCTTTTGTTAATCACCCTGTCATCTCAGATTTTCAAAATATGCTTTACAGCCAAAGCTAGACAAGCATTTGTGTAAGTTTATCGATTTTCATTTTGTCCAGCTAGCAGCAGGTAACTTGGTCATGGAAATCAGAAAAGCAATCAAATTAAATCGCTTACCTTTGATGAGCTTCAGATGTTTTCACTCACGAGACTCCCAGTTAGATAGCCAATGTTCATTTTTTCCCAAAATATTATTTTTGTAGGCAAAATAGCTCCGTTTGTTCTACACGTTTGGCTGAGCAATCGACCGGATATTAAGGTCATGAAAATGCCGAAAAATATTCCAAATTAGCTCCATAATATCGACAGAAACATGGCAAACATTGTTTATAATCAATCTTCACGATGTTTTTGAAATATCTATTTCTATAATATATCCACCGGGACAATTGGTTTTTCAGTAGGACCGATTGGAAAAATGGCTACCTCTGTATTTTACGCGAGAATCACTCTGAGAGCCATCAGGTGACCATTTACACAATGAAGCCGCTTACGGGTATTCTTCAACATAAATGCGTAAAACTACGTCACAATGCTGTAGACACCTTAGGGAATACATAGAAAAAGTAATCTGGTTGATGGCCCATTCACTGCTCAATAGGGACGCATTGGAACACAGCGCTTTCAAAACATGAGGCACTTCCGGATTGGATTTTTCTCAGGCTTTCGCCTGCATATCAGTTCTGTTATACTCACAGACAATATTCTTACAGTTTTAAAAACTTTAGAGTGTTTTCTATCCTAAGCTGTCAATTATATGCATATATGCATCTTGTCCTGACAAAATATCCGGTTTACTATGGGAAGGTTATTTTTCCAAAAATTAAAATACTGCCCCCTAGTCACAAAAGGTTAAATTATAAAGTCAATATCAATGTGACTTGAATTTAAAAGGAATAGCACAGAGACTGGTGCACAAAGTATTGTTTAAAAGTGATGTTTTCTTCGATACCGGAGCTCCGAGGCATGTCGAAATCGCTAAGAGCTTTACTTCGAAGTGCCAATGCCTTTATTACTTTATCAGAGATTTGTTTTGTCAAACAACCATCTGATTGGTTTGGTATAAGATAAAAAGGCTACCCTGGCTGTTCTAAAACAAATTGACCAGTTGGTGGCCCTAGTGTACAATGTGTTGATCAAAGCCTTGAGTAATGAACCTGTTTGACACAATTAGGTGGAAATGCTCAATGCTTCAGGAAGCTTCGTTTCCCCATCACTAGTGTTTACACCAATCCAATGCGTTCTAACTTCAGTAGTACATGTAAGAAGAATCAAGTTAGCTACTTAGATGTCTTCTCTGTTAGCTACTGATAGTGATACACAAAGTAGGCCTATTTGAAACATCACCATCTCCTGGCAGCATTTACCTGCCAGATTCGATAACTTGAAAGCTCTGCAAAATCTTGAAAACCCAGTTTAAAACCCCCCATTTGATTGTTGCTTAGAAGTTTAGAAAGAATATATTTCAAGATGTTTTTTTGTTTAATTTTAGTTCGTTTTGGAGTCAAAAATATTTTCAGTATAGTTATAGTTTGTTAATCATTTTATTTCAGTTTACTGGCGTAGCACCCTGTATTATCGACATATTCAACAGCGTTTAAGAAATATATTACCCTCAACAGTGTTATTTTGTAATCAAGTCATCAATGTTTTGTGATTATTGGTGTCGTAAAAATGTTAGCTAATGGGTTAGCAATTAGCATGTTTGACATTTCAGTGGAAATACTACCATCAGCTTTTGATAAACGGTTTTGCAAAAAAATACAGTCCGTATTATCACCATACTGTCCTACCATACTATTTTGTTCAATTACAAGCTATATCCGTTTAATTTTGCTCAAAAAAGAGACGCCAACCTCGTATCTGAAGTGTTTACCAGATAGTTGACTAGTTGGCTAGCCTTCCAGTAGCCCGGTGCACCCTCCTGTAGACTCTTAAAAATGGTTCTTCACCATTTGTTGTAACCAAATAATGTCTCGTTTTTTCTACAGATTAATCTTATGTTTTGAGAAAGTAGATAACAGTTTAAAACGAACATATAAATGAGTATGAATAATTTAGGTAAAAAGTTGGATATTAAATGATGTTTGGTCTGTCGCGCAGTCAAATGTTATAATATACAGCATGTCCCACAATGTGTGTATATAACTATTTTTTAAACTCTCAAAACCTAACTGAACTTACATAAACTGCAATGAAAATCGGTGGACATCTAGCTAGAAGGCTTAGTTGCAAAATGTACCGTTATTTTCTAGTCCATTTAAATGTTGAGATCGAGGTGATTTAATCCTCCAACCACTAGAGTGTCCGAAGTGAGTGTGTGTCCGATGTTGGGGGAAAATTAGCTATGTTTTTTAATGATTAGTTTCAGTTTTAGTTAACTATAATAACCTTGACACACACACACATTTCAGATGACAACGTTTTGACCCATTGTCAGAACTTCCCCGAAAACAATTTAACAATAACAAAAGGGCCAATCTCACTTTATTGAAAATGATAGAAGATAAGAAAGGAGAAATCCTGAGAATAGAAGGTTGGACTTTGGCAGGAAAACATTTTAAAAAAATGACAAACACACACGGCTATGTATACTTGTCATGATGCCTGGGCTTGATTGTTTGATGTTCAGTTCATGCAGACGCCAGTGGCCCTTTTGGACAACCTCGAGTCACCAATGTTTTGAGAGAGAGTTAAAAAAAAATGTATCTTAGGTTGGAGAATTTCAAGTCTGAGCCAAATTCTAGGTAAAGTATTAGAATCTAACTTCCAGAATGTACCTTTTATTGTATCTCATTGTTAGTAGAAATGATTGTTCTCCAGATCCATGGATTACTTTCAGGGTAAGTGGGAAAATAAAGGTAATTTTTTTTATATAGATATTGTGACAGTCACTGTCTAACTACAGTGCCTTGCGAAAGTATTCGGCCCCCTTGAACTTTGCGACCTTTTGCCACATTTCAGGCTTCAAACATAAAGATATAAAACTGTATTTATTTGTGAAGAATCAACAACAAGTGGGACACAATCAAGAAGTGGAACGACATTTATTGGATATTTCAAACTTTTTTAACAAATCAAAAACTGAAAAATTGGGTGTGCAAAATTATTCAGTCCCTTTACTTTCAGTGCAGCAAACTCTCTCCAGAAGTTCAGTGAGGATCTCTGAATGCTCCAATGTTGACCTAAATGACTAATGATGATAAATACAATCCACCTGTGTGTAATCAAGTCTCTGTATAAATGCACCTGCACTGTGATAGTCTCAGAGGTCCGTTAAAAGCGCAGAGAGCATCATGAAGAACAAGGAACACACCAGGCAGGTCCGAGATACTGTTGTGAAGAAGTTTAAAGCTGATTGTTGTGCAACTGGTGATTGAAAAAAGATTTCCCGAAGCTTTAAACATCCCAAGGAGCACTGTGCAAGCGATAATATTGAAATGCAAGGAGTATCAGACCACTGCAAATCTACCAAGACCTGGCCGTCCCTCTAAACTTTCAGCTCATACAAGGAGAAGACTGATCAGAGATGCAGCCAAGAGGCCCATGATCACTCTGGATGAACTGCAGAGATCTACAGCTGAGGTGGGAGACTCTGTCCATAGGACAACAATCAGTCGTATATTGCACAAATCTGGCCTTTATGGAAGAGTGGCAAGAAGAAAGCCATTTCTTAAAGATATCCATAAAAAGTGTCATTTAAAGTTTGCCACAAGCCACCTGGGAGACACACCAAACATGTGGAAGAAGGTGCTCTGGTCAGATGAAACCAAAATTGAACTTTTTGGCAACAATGCAAAACGTTATGTTTGGCGTAAAAGCAACACAGCTCATCACACTGAACACACCATCCGCACTGTCAAACATGGTGGTGGCAGCATCATGGTTTGGGCCTGCTTTTCTTCAGCAGGGACAGGGAAGATAGTTAAAATTGATGGGAAGATGGAGGGAGCCAAATACAGGACCATTCTGGAAGAAAACCTGATGGAGTCTGCAAAAGACCTGAGACTGGGACGGAGATTTGTCTTCCAACAAGACAATGATCCAAAACATAAAGCAAAATCTACAATGGAATGGTTCAAAAATAAACATATCCAGGTGTTAGAATGGCCAAGTCAAAGTCCAGACCTGAATCCAATCGAGAATCTGTGGAAAGAACTGAAAACTGCTGTTCACAAATGCTCTCCATCCAACCTCACTGAGCTCAAGCTGTTTTGCAAGGAGGAATGGGTAAAAATTTCAGTCTCTCGATGTGCAAAACTGATAGAGACATACCCCAAGCGACTTACAGCTGTAATCACAGCAAAAGGTGGCGCTACAAAGTATTAACTTAAGGGGGCTGAATAATTTTGCACGCCCAATTTTTCAGTTTTTGATATGTTAAAAAGGTTTGAAATATCCAATAAATTTTGTTCCACTTCATGATTGTGTCCCACTTGTTGTTGATTCTTCACAAAAAAAATACAGTTTTATATCTTTATGTTTGAAGCCTGAAATGTGGCAAAAGGTCGCAAAGTTCAAGGGGGCCGAATACTTTCGCAAGGCACTGTATAGGGAGGAGGTCAGAGACCTGGCCGGGTGGTGCCAGAATAACAACCTATCCCTCAACGTAACCAAGACTAAGGAGATGATTGTGGACTACAGGAAAAGGAGGACTGAGAACGCCCCCATTCTCATCGTCGAGGCTGTAGTGGAGCAGGTTGAGAGCTTCACGTTCCTTGGTGTCCACATCACCAACAAACTAGAATGGTCCAAAGACACCAAAACAGTTGTGAAGAGGGCACGACACAGCCTATTCCCCCTCAGGAAACTAAAAGGATTTGGCATGGGTCCTCAGATCCTCAAAAGGTTCTACAGCTGCAACATCGAGAGCATGGTTGCATCACACCCTGGTAAGGCAATTGCTTGGCCTCCGACCGCAAGGCACTTCCGAGGGTAGTATGTACGGCCTAGTACATCACTGGGGCGAAGCTGCCTGCCATCCAGGACCTCTACACCAGGCAGAGGTAGGCCCTAAAAATTGTCAAAGACCCCAGCCACCCCAGTCATAGACTGTTCTCTCTACTACCGCACGGCAAGAAGTACCGGAGTGCCAAGTCCAGAACAAAAAGGCTTCTCAACAGTTTTTACCCCCAAGCCATAAGACTCCTGAGCAGGTAATAAAATGGCTACCTGGACTATTTGCATTGTGTGCCCACACCAACCCCCGCCAACCCCTCTTTTACGCTACTGCTACTCTCTGTTTATCATGTATGCATAGTCACTTTAACCATATCTACATGTACATACTACCTCAATCAGCCTGACTAACCGGTGCCTGTATATAGCCTCGCTACTGTTATAGCCTCGCTACTGTATATAGCCTCGCTACTCTTATTTTTCACTCTTTTTACTGTTGTTTTTATTTCTTTACTTACTTATTGTTCACCTAATACCTTTTTTGCACTGTTGGTTAGAACCTGTAAGTAAACATTTCACTGTAAGGTCTACAGCAGTTGTATTCGGCACTCGTGACCAATAAACTTTGATTTGATTTGTAAAGTTTGCCACCATTAGTCTCTGGAGCAGTGGAAATGCGTTCTCTGGAGTGATGAATCACGCACCACCGTCTGCAGTCCGATGGACAAATCTGGGTTTTGGAGGATGCCAGGAGAATGTTACCTGCCTGAATGTATAGTGCCAACTGTAAAGTTTGATGGGGGAGGAATAATGATCTGGGGCTGTTTTTCATGGTTCTGGTTAGGTCCCTTAGTACCAGGGAAAGGAAATCTTAACGCTACTGCATACAATGACATTCCAGACAATTCTATGCTCCCAATTTTGTGGCAACAGATTGGAGAATGCCATTTTCTGTACCAGTATGACAATGTGACTGTGCACAATGTGAGGTCCGTATAGAAATGGTTTGTGGAAATCGGTGTGGAAGAACTTAACTAGCCTGCACAGAGCCATGACCTCAACACCACTGAACACCTTTGGGATGAATTGGAACACCGACTGCGAGCCAGGCGTAATCATCAACCTCAGTGCCATACCTCACTAATGCCCTTGTGACTGAATGGAAGCAAGTCTCTACAGCTAGTGGAAAGCCTTCCCAGAAGAGTGGAGGCTTTTATAGCAACAAATGTATATTTGATTGCCCACGATTTTGGATTGAGACGAGCAGGTGACCACATACTTTTGACCATGTAGCATAGCTACTGATGTAGGTCAAAGCTGTGTGCTAGAAGACCTTGATAGAGCATGGATGGAAAAGTCTCATGTTGCTCATGTTAACTTCCTGTCTTTTTCGGCTTCAGACTAATACATATTCTCAATTAGTTTTTTGTTTTTAATTCCCACACCGGAAGGTGATTATGCAACATTATAATACATTATGTATTATATCTATATCTATAGATATCTCTCTCATCATTACTCAATGCCTAGGTTTACCTCCAATGTATTCACATCCCTACCTCTGTCAGTAAGCTTGATGCCTTGAATCTATTCTATCGCGCCCAGAAACCTGCTCCTTTTACTCTCTGTTCCAAACGCACTAGACGACCAGTTCTGATAGCCTTTAGCCGTACCCTTATCTTACTCCTCCTCTGTTCCTTTAATTTAAAAAAAAATGTGACCTTGATTTAACTAGGCAAGTCAGTTAAGAACAAATTATTTTGTTTAGTGACGGCCTAGGAACAGTGGATTAACTGCCTTGTTCAGGGGCAGAACGACAGGTTTGTACCTTGCCAGCTCGGGGATTTGAACATGCAACCTTGCGGTTACTAGTACAATGCTCTAACCACTAGGCTACCCTCTCACCCCTTTCTCTGGTGATGTAGAGGTTAATCCAGGCCCTGCAGTGCCTAGCTAAATCCTACTCCCCAGGTGCTCTCATTTGTTGACTTCTGTAACCGTAAAAGCCTTGGTTTCATGCATGTTAACATTAGAAGCCTCCTCCCGAAGTATGTTTTATTCACTGCTTTAGCACACTCTGCCAACCCGGATGTCCTAACCATGTCTGAATCCTGGCTTAGGAAGACCACCAAATACCCTGAAATGTCCATCCTAACTATAACATTTTCTGACAAGATAGTCCTGCCAAAGGGGGCGGTGTTGCAATCTACTGCCCCCCATCTATCTTCAGAGCTCGTGCTGCTAGGTGACCTAAACTGGGACATGCCCGGCCATCCTACAATCTAAGCTTGATGCCTTCAATCTCACACAAATTATCAATGAACCCACTAGGTACAACCCCAAATCCGTAAACACGGGCAACCTCATAGATATCATCCTAACTAACTTGCCCTCCTAATATACCCCTGCTGTTTTCAACCAAGATCTCAGCGATCACTGCCTCATTGCCTGCATCCGTAATGGGTCTGTGGTCAAACGACAAGCCCTTATCACTGTAAAACGCTCCCTAAAACACTTCAGAGAGTAGACCTTTCTAATCGATCTGGCCCGGGTATCCTGGAAGGATATTGACCTCATCCCGTCAGTAGAGGATGCCTGATTATTCTTTAAAAGTGCCTTCCTCACATCTTAAATAAGCATGCCCCATTACACATTTTTAGAACCAGGAACAGATATAGCCCTTAGTTCTCTCCAGACTTGACTGCACAAAAACATCCTGTGGCGTTCTGCATTAGCATTAGCATCGAATAGCCACTGTGATATGCAACTTTTCAGGGAAGTTAGGAACCAATATACACAGGCAGTTAGGAAAGCTAAGGCTAGCTTTTTCAAGCAGAAATTTGCATCCTGTAGCACGAACTCAAAAATGTTATGGAACACTGTAAAGTCTATGGAGAATAAGAACACCTCCTCCCAGCTGCCCACTGCACTGAGGCTAGGAAACACTGTCACCACCGCTAAGTCTACTATAATTGAGAATTTAAATTTTTCGACGGCTGGGCATTCTTTCCACCTGGCTACCCCTACCTCGATCAACAGCCCTCCACCCCCCACAGCAACTCGCCCAAGCCTCCCCATTTCTCCTCCATTTCACCCAAATCCAGATAGCTGATGTTCTGAAAGAGCTGTAAAATCTGGACCTCTACAAATCAGCCGGGCTAGACAATCTGGACCCTCTCTTTCTAAAATTCTGCTGAAATTGTTGCAACCCTATTACTAGCCTGTTCAACCTCTCTTTCGTATCATCTGAGATTCCCAAAGATTGGAAAGCTGCTGTGATTACTCCCCTCTTCAAAGTTGGAGACACTCTAGACACAAACTGCTATAGACCTATATCTATCCTACCCTGCCTTTCTAAGGTCTTTGAAAGCCACAGATTACTGATCAATTCAGACCTTCTCCACTATGCAATCTGGTTTCCGAGCTGGTCATGGGTGCACGCTCAAGGTCTTAAATGATATCAAAACCGCCATCGATAAGAGACATTACTGTGCAGCCGTTTTTTCATCGACCTGGCCAAGGCTTTTGACTCTGTCAATCATCACATTTTTATCTGCAGACTGAACAGCCTTAGTTTCTCAAATGTTTGCCTTGCCTGGTTCACCAACTACTTCTCTGATGGAGTTCAGTGTGTCAAATTGGAGTCTCTGTGGGGGTGCCACAGGGTTAAATTCTCGGGCCGACTCCCTTGTCTGTATACATCAATGATGTTGCTCTTGCTTCTGGTGATTCTCTGATCCACCTCTACGCAGACAACACCATTCTGTATACCTCTGGCCCTTCTTTGGACACTGTGTTAACTAACCTCCAGACAAGCTTCAATGCCATACAACTCTCCTTCCGTGGCCTCCATCTGCTCTTAAATGCAAGTAAAACTAAATGCATGCTCTTCAACCGATCGCTGCCCGCCCGTCCAGCATCACTACTCTGGACGGTTCTGACTTAGAATATGTGGACAACAACAAATAGTTAGGTGTCTGGTTAGATTGTAAACCCTCCTTCCAGACAGCATCTCCAATCTAAAATTAAATCTAGAAACGGCTTCCTTTTCGCAACAAAGCATCCTTCACTCATGCTGCCAAACATACCCTCGTAAAACTGACCATCCTACCGATCCTCGACTTCAGCGATGCCATTTACAAAATAGCCTCCAACACTCTACTCAGCAAATTGGATGCAGTCTATCACAGTGCCACCCGTTTTGTCACCAAAGCCCCATATACTACCCACCACTGTGACCTGTACGCTCTCGTTGGCTGGCCCTCGCTTCATACTCGTCACCAAACCCAATGGCTCCATGTCATCTACAAGTCTCTGCTAGGTAAAGCCCCGCCTTATCTCAGCTCACTGGTCAACATAGCAGCACCCACCTGTAGCATGCCCTCCAGCAGGTATCCCACTGGTCACCCTCAAATCCAATTTCTCCTTTGGCCGCCTTTCCTTCCAGTTCTCTGCTGCCAATGACTGGAACTAACTGCAAAAATCACTGAAGCTGGAGACTCATATCTCCATCACTAACTTTAAGCACCAGCTGTCAGAGCAGCTCACAGATCACTGCACATAGCCCATCTGTAAACAGCCCATTCAACTACCTCATCCCCATACTGTATTTCTTTATTTACCTTGCTCCTTTGCACCTCAGTATCTCTACTTGCACATTCATCTTCTGCACATCCATCACTCCAGTTTTTAATTGGTATATTGTAATTATTTCGCCACTATGGTCTATTTATTGACTTACCTCCCTAATCTTACCTCATTTGCACACACTGTAAATATACTTTTTTCTATTGTGTTTTTGACTGTATGTTTGATTATTCCTTGAATAACTCTGTGTTGTTGTATGTGTCAAACTGCTGTGCTTTATCTTGGCCAGGTCGCAGTTGTAAATGACAACTTGTTCTCAACTAGCCTACCTGGTTAAATGTTTTTTTTTAAATGATAGGCCCAATATACCAGAGCTAAGTGCTGTTCTTAGCACTACGTATTGTTGAGTGCCTTGATACATTGCGATTATAAACTGGTTATTGCTATTATAATCTGGTTACCAATGTAATTAAAACAGTAAAACATAATGTTTTGTCATACCCGTGGTATATTTGTCTGCTATACCATGGCTTCCAGCCAATCAGCATTCAGGGCTCACACTCCCAGCTTATAATACAGCAAAACACATGCTTTCCTTTTAAACCCTCACAATGTCTCGCATTTGATTTATTTTATTTATTGATAAGATTCCAGCTCAATATCCTACTGATCATTGCTCAAATCGAATTGGCAAGAGTAAGGAAACAAAGACGGAAGCAAATATGGTGGTCTAATCTGACACCACACAGTAGAGGAGTTGGGTGATGCAGTGGGAGGAGGACCACCAAGCCCATAGAGATGGTTCAGTGGGAGGAGGACATGAAGAAGCCCATGGAGATGGTCCAGTGGGAGAAGGACCACCAAGCCATTAGAGATGGTCAAGTGGGGGGAGGACCACAAAGCCCATAGAGATGCTCCAGTGGGAGGAGGACATCAACAAGCCCATAGAGATGGCCCAGCGGGAGGAGGACATCAACAAGCCCTTAGAGATGTTCCAGTGGAAGGAGGACCTGAACAAGCCCTTAGAGATGTTCCAGTGGGAGGAGGACATCAACAAGACCATAGAGATGGTCCAGTGGGAGGAGGACATCAACAAGCCCTTAGAGATATTCTAGTGGGAGGAGGACGTCAACAAGCCCTTAGAGATGGTCCAGTGGGAGGAGGACATCAACAAGCCCATAGAGATGTTCTAGTGGGAGGAGGATGTCAACAAGCCCGTAGAGATGGTCCAGTGGGTGGAGGACATCAACAAGCCAATAGAGATGGTCCAGTGGGTGGAGGACATCAACAAGCCCATAGAGATGTTCCAGTGGAAGGAGGACATCAACAAGACCTTAGAGATGGTCCAGTGGGTGGAGGACATCAACAAGCCCATAGAGATGGCCCAGTGGGAGGGGGACATCAACAAGCCCAAAGTGATTTTGCAGTGGGAGGAGGACATCAAAAGCCCATAGAGATGGTCCAGTGGGAGGAGGACATCAACAAGCCCATGGAGTTGGTCCAGTGAGAGGAGGACATCAAACAAGCCCATAGAGATGGCCCAGTGGGAGGAGGACATCAACAAGCCCATATAGATGGCCCAGTTGGAGGAGGACATCAACAAGTCTAAAGTGATGTTGCAGTGGGAGGAGGACATCAAAAAGCCCATAGAGATGGTCCAGTGGGAGGAGGACATCAACAAGCCCTTAGAGATGGTCCAGTGGGAGGAGGGACCACCAGGCCCATAGAGATGGTCCAGTGGGAGGAGGACATCAACAAGCCCTTAGAGATGGTCCAGTGGGAGGAGGACCACCAGGCCCATAGAGATGGTCCAGTGGGAGGAGGACATCAACAAGCCCTTAGAGATGGTCCAGTGGGAGGAGGACATCAACAAGCCCATAGAGATGGCCCATTGGGAGGAGGACATAAACAAGCCCAAAGTGATGTTGCAGTGGGAGGAGGACATCAAAAAGCCCATAGAGATGGTCCAGTGGGAGGAGGACATCAACATGCCCATAGAGATGGTCCAGTGGGTGGAGGACATCAACAAGCCCATAGAGATGGCCCAGTGGGAGGGGGACATCAACAAGCCCAAAGTGATTTTGCAGTGGGAGGAGGACATCAAAAAGCCCATAGAGATGGACCAGTGGGAGGAGGACATCAACAAGCCCATGGAGTTGGTTCAGTGGGAGGAGGACATCACCAAGCCCTTAGAGATGTTCCAGTGGGAGGAGGATGTCAACAAGCCCGTAGAGATGGTCCAGTGGGACGAGGACCACCAAGCCCATAGAGATGGTCCAGTCAGAGGAGGACATCAACAAGCCCATATAGATGGTCCAGTGAGAGGAGGACATCAACAAGCCCATAGAGATGGCCCAGTGGGAGGAGGACATCAACAAGCCCATATAGATGGCCCAGTGGGAGGAGGACATCAACAAGCCCAAAGTGATGTTGCAGTTGGGAGGATGACATCAAAAAGCCCGTAGAGATGGTCCAGTGGGAGGAGGACATCAACAAGCCCATGGAGTTGGTTCAGTGGGAGGAGGACATCAACATGCCCATAGAGATGGTCCAGTGGGTGGAGGACATCAACAAGCCCATAGAGATGGCCCAGTGGGAGGGGGACATCAACAAGCCCAAAGTGATTTTGCAGTGGGAGGA
The DNA here is from genome assembly GCF_018296145.1 of Oncorhynchus tshawytscha. NCBI lineage: Eukaryota > Metazoa > Chordata > Actinopteri > Salmoniformes > Salmonidae > Oncorhynchus > Oncorhynchus tshawytscha. The sequence continues at coordinate 39,880,313 of NC_056438.1, forward strand.
GGACATCAAAAAGCCCATAGAGATGGACCAGTGGGAGGAGGACATCAACAAGCCCATGGAGTTGGTTCAGTGGGAGGAGGACATCACCAAGCCCTTAGAGATGTTCCAGTGGGAGGAGGATGTCAACAAGCCCGTAGAGATGGTCCAGTGGGACGAGGACCACCAAGCCCATAGAGATGGTCCAGTCAGAGGAGGACATCAACAAGCCCATATAGATGGTCCAGTGAGAGGAGGACATCAACAAGCCCATAGAGATGGCCCAGTGGGAGGAGGACATCAACAAGCCCATATAGATGGCCCAGTGGGAGGAGGACATCAACAAGCCCAAAGTGATGTTGCAGTTGGGAGGATGACATCAAAAAGCCCGTAGAGATGGTCCAGTGGGAGGAGGACATCAACAAGCCCATGGAGTTGGTTCAGTGGGAGGAGGACATCAACATGCCCATAGAGATGGTCCAGTGGGTGGAGGACATCAACAAGCCCATAGAGATGGCCCAGTGGGAGGGGGACATCAACAAGCCCAAAGTGATTTTGCAGTGGGAGGAGGACATCAAAAGCCCATAGAGATGGTCCAGTGGGAGGAGGACATCAACAAGCCCATGGAGTTGGTCCAGTGAGAGGAGGACATCAAACAAGCCCATAGAGATGGCCCAGTGGGAGGAGGACATCAACAAGCCCATATAGATGGCCCAGTGGGAGGAGGACATCAACAAGTCTAAAGTGATGTTGCAGTGGGAGGAGGACATCAAAAAGCCCATAGAGATGGTCCAGTGGGAGGAGGACATCAACAAGCCCTTAGAGATGGTCCAGTGGGAGGAGGACCACCAGGCCCATAGAGATGGTCCAGTGGGAGGAGGACATCAACAAGCCCTTAGAGATGGTCCAGTGGGAGGAGGACCACCAGGCCCATAGAGATGGTCCAGTGGGAGGAGGACATCAACAAGCCCTTAGAGATGGTCCAGTGGGAGGAGGACCACCAGGCCCATAGAGATGGTCCAGTGGGAGGAGGACATCAACAAGCCCTTAGAGATGGTCCAGTGGGAGGAGGACATCAACAAGCCCATAGAGATGGCCCAGTGGGAGGAGGACATAAACAAGCCCAAAGTGATGTTGCAGTGGGAGGAGGACATCAAAAAGCCCATAGAGATGGTCCAGTGGGAGGAGGACATCAACATGCCCATAGAGATGGTCCAGTGGGTGGAGGACATCAACAAGCCGATAGAGATGGCCCAGTGGGAGGGGGACATCAACAAGCCCAAAGTGATTTTGCAGTGGGAGGAGGACATCAAAAAGCCCATAGAGATGGACCAGTGGGAGGAGGACATCAACAAGCCCATGGAGTTGGTTCAGTGGGAGGAGGACATCAACAAGCCCATAGAGATGGCCCAGTGGGAGGAGGACATCAACAAGCCCATATAGATGGCCCAGTGGGAGGAGGACATCAACAAGCCCAAAGTGATGTTGCAGTTGGGAGGATGACATCAAAAAGCCCGTAGAGATGGTCCAGTGGGAGGAGGACATCAACAAGCCCATGGAGTTGGTTCAGTGGGAGGAGGACATCAACATGCCCATAGAGATGGTCCAGTGGGTGGAGGACATCAACAAGCCCATAGAGATGGCCCAGTGGGAGGGGGACATCAACAAGCCCAAAGTGATTTTGCAGTGGGAGGAGGACATCAAAAGCCCATAGAGATGGTCCAGTGGGAGGAGGACATCAACAAGCCCATGGAGTTGGTCCAGTGAGAGGAGGACATCAAACAAGCCCATAGAGATGGCCCAGTGGGAGGAGGACATCAACAAGCCCATATAGATGGCCCAGTGGGAGGAGGACATCAACAAGTCTAAAGTGATGTTGCAGTGGGAGGAGGACATCAAAAAGCCCATAGAGATGGTCCAGTGGGAGGAGGACATCAACAAGCCCTTAGAGATGGTCCAGTGGGAGGAGGACCACCAGGCCCATAGAGATGGTCCAGTGGGAGGAGGACATCAACAAGCCCTTAGAGATGGTCCAGTGGGAGGAGGACCACCAGGCCCATAGAGATGGTCCAGTGGGAGGAGGACATCAACAAGCCCTTAGAGATGGTCCAGTGGGAGGAGGGACCACCAGGCCCATAGAGATGGTCCAGTGGGAGGAGGACATCAACAAGCCCTTAGAGATGGTCCAGTGGGAGGAGGACATCAACAAGCCCATAGAGATGGCCCAGTGGGAGGAGGACATAAACAAGCCCAAAGTGATGTTGCAGTGGGAGGAGGACATCAAAAAGCCCATAGAGATGGTCCAGTGGGAGGAGGACATCAACATGCCCATAGAGATGGTCCAGTGGGTGGAGGACATCAACAAGCCCATAGAGATGGCCCAGTGGGAGGGGGACATCAACAAGCCCAAAGTGATTTTGCAGTGGGAGGAGGACATCAAAAAGCCCATAGAGATGGACCAGTGGGAGGAGGACATCAACAAGCCCATGGAGTTGGTTCAGTGGGAGGAGGACATCACCAAGCCCTTAGAGATGTTCCAGTGGGAGGAGGATGTCAACAAGCCCGTAGAGATGGTCCAGTGGGACGAGGACCACCAAGCCCATAGAGATGGTCCAGTCAGAGGAGGACATCAACAAGCCCATATAGATGTTCCAGTGAGAGGAGGACATCAACAAGCCCATAGAGATGGCCCAGTGGGAGGAGGACATCAACAAGCCCATATAGATGGCCCAGTGGGAGGAGGACATCAACAAGCCCAAAGTGATGTTGCAGTTGGGAGGATGACATCAAAAAGCCCGTAGAGATGGTCCAGTGGGAGGAGGACATCAACAAGCCCGTAGAGATGTTCCAGTGGGAGGAGGACGTCAACAAGCCCGTAGAGATGGTACAGTGGGAGGAGAACCACCAAGCCCATAGAGATGGTCCAGTGGGACGAGGACCACCAAGCCCGTAGAGATGGTCCAGTGGGAGGAGGACATCAACAAGCCCATAGAGATGGTCAGGTGGAAGGAGGACATCAACAAGCCGTTAATCATAAGGCATACGCCCTCGCCTCTCTTCTTACCAGAAAGATGTTTGTTTCTGTCAGCGCGATGCGTGAAGAAACCAGTGAGCCATGTTTCAATGAAGCCAAGAACGTTACAGTCTCTGATATCCCTCTGGAATGCTACCCTTGCTCGGATTTCATCAACCTTGTTGTCAAGAGACTGGACATTGGCGAGTAGTATGCTAGGGAGTGGTGCGCGATGTGCCCATCTCACTTCTGTCATCATGAGGTGGAGAGACCAGTCAAGGAACATATCACCTCCACCCTACCTGACACCCTAGACCCACTCCAATTTGCTTTCCGCCCAAATAGGTCCACAGACGATGCAATCTCAACCACACTGCACACTGCCCTAACCCATCTGGACAAGAGGAATACCTATGTGAGAATGCTGTTCATCGACCTCAGCTCAGCATTTAACACCATAGTACCCTCCAAACTCGTCATCAAGCTCAAGACCCTGGGTCTCGACCCCGCCCTGTGCAACTGGGTACTGGACTCCCTGACGGGCGGCCCCCAGGTGGTCAGGGTAGGTAACAACATCTCCACCACGCTGATCCTCAACACTGGGGCCCCACAAGGGTGCGTTCTGATCCCTCTCCTGTACTCCCTGTTCACCCATGACTGCGTGGCCATGCACGCCTCCAACTCAATCAACTCAATCATCAAGTCTGCACAACGCATCACCGGGGGCAAACTACCTGCCCTCCAGGACATCTACACCACCCGATGTCACAGGAAGGCCATAAAGATCATCAAGGACAAGAACCACCCGAGCCACTGCCTGTTCACTCCGCTATCATCCAGAAGGCGAGGTCAGTACAGGTGCATCAAAGCAGGGACCGAGAGACTGAAAAACAGCTTCTATCTTAAGGCCATCAGACTGTTAAACAGCCACCACTAAAATTGAGTGGCTGCTGCCAACACACTGACTCAACTCCAGCCACTTTAATAATATCCTGTTGCGACTCTGGGGACAGTATTTTCATTTTTGGAAAAAAAAACGTTCCCGTATTCAACAGGATATTTTGTCAGGACAAGATGCTAGAATATGCATATAATTGACAGATTAGGATAGAAAACACTCTAAAGTTTCCAAAACTGTAAAAATATTGTCTGTGAGTATAACAGAACTGATGTTGCAGGCGAAAGCCTGAGAAAAATCCAATCCGGAAGTGCCCCATATTTTGAAAGTGCTGCGTTCCAATGAGTCCCTATTGAGCTGTGAATGTGCTATCAACCAGCATACACTTTCTACGTATTCCTCAAGGTGTCTACAGCATTGTGACGTAGTTTTAAGCATTTATGTTGAAGAATAGCCGTAGGCGGCTACATTGCGTAAGTGGTCACCTGATGGCTCCCAGGGTGACTCTCGCGTAAAATACAGAGGTAGCCATTACTCCAATCGGTCCTACTGAAAAACAAATTGTCCCGACGGATATATTATCGAATAGATATTTGAAAAACATCTTGAGGATTGATTATAAACAACGTTTGCCATGTTCCTGTCGATATTATGGAGCTAATTTGGAATATTTTTCGCCGATTTCTCAGCCAAACGCGAAGAACAAACGGAGCTATTTCGCCTGCAAAAATTATATTTTGGGAAAAAAGGAACATTGGCTATCTAACTGGGAGTCTCGTGAGTGAAAACATCCGTAGCTCATCAAAGGTAAACGATTTAATTAGATTGCTTTTCTGATTTCCGTGACCAAGTTACCTGCTGCAAGCTGGACAAAATGCTATGCTAGGCTATCGATAAACTTACACAAATGCTTGTCTAGCTTTGGCTGTAAAGCATATTTTGAAAATCTGAGATGACAGGGTGATTAACAAAAGGATAAGCTGTGTCTTAATATATTTCATTTGTGATTTTCATGAATAGGAATATTTTATAGGGATATTTATGTCCGTTGCGTTATGCTAATTCGTGTCAGGCGATGATTACGCTCCCGCATGCGGGATGGGGAGTCAGTAGAGTTAATGGGAATTGATGGAAATTGATGTAAAATATATCACTAGCCACTTTAAACAATGCTACTTAATATAATGTTTACACACCCTACATTACTCATCGCATATGTATATGTATATACTGTACCCTTTATCATCTACTGCATCTTTATGTAATACATGTGTCACTAGCCACTTTAAACTATGCCACTTTGTTTACATACCCTACATTACTCATCTCATATGTATATACTGTACTCGATACCATCTACTGCATCTTGCCTATGCCGTTCTGTACCATCACTCATTCATATATCTTTATGTACATAGTGTTTATCCCTTTACACTTGTGTGTATAAGGTAGTAGTTTTGGAATTTTTAGGTTAGATTACTCGTTGGTTATTACTGCATTGTCGGAACTAGAAGCACAAGCATTTCGCTACACTCGCATTAACATCTGCTAACCATGTGTATGTGACAAATACATTTGATTTGATTTGTCTGTTACCAGTTTGTTTTGTCTGTCAATCTTACCAGCGCTTTTCTCCTTGCTCCTGTCTTTTTGTATAGTTCCTGTTTTCTAGTTATCCTGGTTTTGACCGTTCTGCCTGCCCTGACCCTGCCTGCCATTCTGTACCTTGTCACACCGCCCTGGATGCCCTGGATTATTGACCTCTGCCTGCCCTGACCCTGAGACTGCCTGCCGTTCTGTACCTTTTAACTCTGATCTAGGATACTGACCTCTGCCTGCCCTTGACCTGTCATTTTGCCTGACCCTGTTCTAGTAATACACTTTTGTAACTTCGACACTGTCTGCATCTGGATCTTCCCTAAAACGTGATAGTCTCTACATGCTGATCTCATATGAATAGTCCTGCCCAGTCCTGCCTTTGAAAGAAAATGAGGCAGCAGAACAATCGATCCCCTTTCCATCCTCACTTTCCACATCTTTCCTCTGCTCCGTCCACCTTTAATGTTCTCCCACCAGGGCCTCAGTAGCAGACAGACCCACATCTCCTCCCACCTTTCCTCTTCAGATCCTCTCTCATGAATAATATATGCCAAAATGCTTGGCTACGCCATTAAAATTGACCTTGTTGAATTATTGATTGTACCATAACACTCCTGACCTCTATCAAAGCTACCCCGTTAGTTAGCCTCACTGCTTCCGGTGCTCTCACATTTCATGTCCCGGTGACTTTTAATACTCGTGAGTATCCCTCATGGGTTTAATTGCCATGGCTACAGGCCGGATGGGTGGTGTTGGTGGGTTTAGAAGAGTAGGGAATTGGAAAGCCTTTTCTACTTAATATGGGTAACTGAGGTGTGCTGGTATCGTATTATTTTGATGTTTTGTAAAAAAAAACATAAAGAGGGGGCAAGAATTGACGTTGACATTCTTTTAACATTTCATACAGCACCTGAACTACTACTATGACTGCTGAAATCTGTTTTGAAAATAGAAAAATCCACAAAGATATTTAAATTGCAATAGTCATCACACTTACAGCAACTCATCAATGCAACACTCAATATTACACATATCTCAACAGAAAATGATGATAAATAATACAAATAAATCATGAAAATCAAATAAAAGTGATGATAATAATATAATGACAAAGAAGACCAAGATAAGAACGGTCTATTTCCTTGCTTCGTAATTTATTCAACCTTTTCATCTTTCACCAATGCTCTGCATACAGCCATTTATCTGGCATCCATGACCAGATTGGATGTGAAATGGTGACGCTCCCCTTCCTGCGATTAATGCAACATGAGTCATTCCCCTCACTACTGTCAGTCCCTTGTGACCGTTGCAAAGGGTCTGGGGCCGTAAAAGAGAGGGCATATGACAACTGGGATATGTCATTTTCCTGTCAATGTGACCTTTTGCTGACATTTCACTGGAGACACATCCTTCTGTCTCCTTCCGGCCCTTTGGTTCTTCCTGCTCGTATCGATTGTCAAAGATAAGGAGGCAGGACATGAGATGGAAATATGCAAATCAGTGTTTAGGTTCGTCAGTGCCCCTGGCTACACCAAGAGGTCTGAACCATCTTGAGAATGATGAAACATGCCAGAAGTAGCGTCAAAAGCTTGGTTACGACTGATTTGTCAACATATAAGCATCTTTAAAGATAGGCTCGCTAGTTAGCTAGCAGTATCCTTGGTTAACTTCATAATGGTTTGCCTTATCAGCTGGATATATGCAGCACTTTGCAACATCACAACCCATCCCCCTCTGCTGTTCCTGTCGAATCGCCCTCCTCTCCCCTGTTGGGTCTGGTAGAGAGTACTGACACGCACGCCCCTACGCGAGTTCACTGGCCAGGCAGCCAGTCCATGCTGAGTGGGCGCAAAAAGACCATCACCCCTCCCCCAATTCAGAGCACTATCCTCCTCCCCTACGTTTGATGTCTTTCCCCATCTCAATTAATAATTCACGTTCAGCGTTATTTGTGCAGACTCAGCCCTTTCTAGTCATATCATGTCTGTAGCCAAAATTTGACTAGCATCAATTATGTGTCTCTGGAGAGGAGACATGGAGTTTTGACGAATAAAAACATGAGTTATTATGTGTACAAACATTAGTCTGGCATGTAAATGCTGAAAATCATAGAAAAATACTCAAGATTTTGCTTACAGTAAGGCCTGGCAGTTTAATAATATGTATTAATATAAATATGCCTGGCAGTTTAATATTTCCACAAGAGACTAACTTACTTTCTCCTCCTCATCCATTACAGTACATTAGGTTACAGTGATCTCCTTGCACCTACAGTGGGGGAAAAAAGTATTTAGTCAGCCACCAATTGTGCAAGTTCTCCCACTTAAAAAGATGAGATATGATGAAAATTACAGGCCTAGGTAGTACACTTCAACTATGACAGACAAAATGAGAAAAAAATCCAGAAAATCATATTTTTAATGAATTTATTTGCAAATTATGGTGGAAAATAAGTATTTGGTCACCTACAAACAAGCAAGATTTCTGGCTCTCACAGACCTGTAACTTCTTCTTTAAGTGGCTCCTCTGTCCTCCACTCGTTACCTGTATTAATGGAACCTGTTTGAACTTGTTATAAGTATAAAAGACACCTGTCCACAACCTCAAACAGTCACACTCCAAACTCCACTATGGCCAAGACCAAAGAGCTGTCAAAGGACACCAGAAAAAAAATTGTAGACCTGCACCAGGCTGGGAAGACTGAATCTGCAATAGGTAAGCAGCTTGGTTTGAAGAAATCAGCTGTGGGAGCAATTATTAGGAAATGGAAGACATACAAGACCACTGATAATCTCCCTCGATCTGGGGCTCCATGCATGATCTCACCCCGTGGGGTCAAAATGATCACAAGGACGGTGAGCAAAAATCCCAGAACCACACGGGGGGACCTAGTGAATGACCTGCAGAGAGCTGGGACCAAAGTAACAAAGCCTACCATCAGTATCACACTACGCCGCCAGGGACTCAAATCCTGCAGTGCCAGACGTGTTCCCCTGCTTAAGACAGTACATTTCCAATCCCGTCTGAAGTTTGCTAGAGAGCATTTGGATGATCCAGAAGAAGATTGGGAGAATGTAATATGGTCAGATGAAACAAAAATATAACTTTTTGGTAAAAACTCAACTCGTTGTGTTTGGAGGACAAAGAATGCTGAGTTGCATCCATAGAACACCATACCTACTGTGAAGCATGGGGGTGGAAACATCATGCTTTGGGGCTGTTTTTCTGCAAAGGGACCAGTACGACTGATCCGTGTAAAGGAAAGAATGGGGCCATGTATCGTGAGATTTTGAGTGAAAAACTCCTTCCATCAGCAAGGGCATTGAAGATGAAACATGGCTGGGTCTTTCAGCATGACAATGATCCCAAACACACTGCCCGAGCAACGAAGGAGTGGCTTCGTAAGAAGCATGTCAAGGTCCTGGAGTGGCCTAGCCAGTCTCCAGTTCTCAACCCCATAGAAAATCTTTGGAGGGAGTTGAAAGTCCGTGTTGCCCAGCAACAGCCCCAAAACATCACTGCTCTAGAGGAGATCTGCATGGAGGAATGGGCCAAAATACCAGCAACAGTGTGTGAAAACCTTGTGAAGACTTACAGAAAACGTTTGACCTCTGTCATTGCCAACAAAGGGTATATAACACAGTATTGAGATAAACTTTTGTTATTAACCAAATACTTATTTTCCATCATCATTTGCAAATAAATTCATTAAAAATCCTACAATGTGATTTTCTGGATTTTTTTTCTCATTTTGTCTGTCATAGTTGAAGTGTACCTATGATGAAAATTACAGGCCTCTCTCATCTTTTTAAGTGGGAGTGTAACGGCTCTCTTCTATCTCCTCCTCTGACGAAGGGGTAGAACAAGGATCGGACCAAAATGCAGCGTGATAATGATTCATGATATATTTTAATGAAGGAAAACCTATACATGCAGAAACTACAAAACTAACGAAATGAAATAATGAAAACCGAAACAGCCTATCTGGTGAAATACAAAACACTAAGACAGGAACAATCACCCACGAAAACACAGTGAAACCCAGGCTACCTAAATATGGTTCCCAATCAGAGACAACGAGAATCACCTGACTCTGATTGAGAACCTCAGGCAGCCATAGACTATGCTAGACACCCCTACTCAGCCACAATCCCAATACCTACTAAAACCCCCCAATACCACAACACAACACAAAATAACCCCATGTCACACCCTGGCCTGACCAAATAAATATATAAACACAAAATACTAAGACCAGGGTGTGACAGAACCCCCCCCTGTGCGGACTCCCGGCCGCACACTAAAACCCATAGGGAGGGTCCGGGTGGACGTCTGTCCACGGTGGCGGCTCCGGCTCGGGACGTGGACCCCACTCCATAAATGTCATAGTTCCTCCCCCTCGCGTCCTGGGATAATCCACCCTCGCCGCCGACCATGGCCTAATAGTCCTCACCCAGAACCCCACTGGACTGAGGGTCAGCTCGGGACTGAGGGGCAGCTCGGGACTGAGGGGCAGCTCGGGACTGAGGCAGCTCAGGACTGAGGGGTAGCTCGGGACTGAGGGGAAGCTCGGGACTGAGGGGAAGCTCGGGACTGAGGGGAAGCTCAGCACTGAGAGGAAGCCCGGCACTGAGGGGAAGCCCAGCACTGAGGGGAAGCCCAGCACTGAGAGGAAGCTCAGCACTGAGAGGAAGCTCAGGCAGGTAGTTGGCTTTGGCAGATCCTGGCTGGCTGGCGGATCTGGAAGAGTCTGGTTGACTGGCAGATCTGGAAGAGTCTGGTTGACTGGCAGATCTGGAAGAGTCTGGTTGACTGGCAGATCTGGAAGAGTCTGGTTGACTGGCAGATCTGGAAGAGTCTGGTTGACTGGCAGATCTGGAAGAGTCTGATTGACTGGCAGATCTGGAAGAGTCTGGCTGACTGGCGGATCTAGCTGCTCTGGCTGCTCCATGCAGACTGGCAGCTCTGGCTGCTCCATGCAGACTGGCAGCTCTGGCTGCTCCATGCAGACTGGCAGCTCTGGCTGCTCCATGCAGACTGGCAGCTCTGGCTGCTCTATGCAGACTGGCAGTTCCATGCAGACTGGCAGCTCTGGCTGCTCTATGCAGACTGGCAGCTCTATGCAGACTGGCAGCTCTGGCTGCTCCATGCAGACTGACAGCTCTGGCTGCTCCATGCAGACTGGCAGTTCTGGCTGCTCCATGCAGACTGACAGCTCTGGCTGCTCCATGCAGTCTGACAGTTCTATGCATACTGACAGATCCATGCAGACTGGCAGATCTGGCTGCTCTATGCAGACTGGCAGCTCTATACAGACTGGCAGCTCTTGCTGCTCCATGCAACCTGGCAGCTCTGGCTGCTCCATGCAGACTGACAGCTCTGGCTGCTCCATGCAGACATTACTCTCTCCTCCAATTTCCCCATTAACTTCTTCACAGTCTCTGCTTCGCTCACCTCTAACACCGGCTCTGGTTCTGGTCTCCTCCTTGGCTCCTCACGATAAACAGGGAGAGTTGGCTCAGGTCTGACTCCTGACTCTGCCACTCTCTCCCTGAGCCCCCCCAATACATTTTTGGGGCTGATTTTCGGGTTTCCCTCTGCGCCGCCTTGCTTTTCTCTTCAACTCCATTCTCCTATAGCCTGCTTCACACTGCTCCAGCAAATCCCAGGCGGGCTCCGGCACTTTCTCTGGGTCGACAGCCCACCTGTCTATTTCCTCCCAAGTAGTGTAGTCCCGATATTGTTGCTCCTGCTGCCACTGTTGCTTCTCCTCATACCAGCGCCTCTCCGCTTTCGCCGCCTCCAGTTCTTCCTTGGGGCGGCGATATTCTCCAGGCTGAGCCCAGGGTCCTTTACCGTCCAGTTCCTCCTCCCATGTCCATTTCTCCAGGTGGTGCAATCTCTCCCACTGCAGCTGCTGCTCCTGCTGCTGCTGTTGCCTGTTACCACGCCACTTGGTCCGAGTGTGGTGGGTGATTCTGTAACGGCTCTCTTCTATCTCCTCCTCTGACGAAGAGGTAGAACAAGGATCGGACCAAAATGCAGCGTGATGATGATTCATGATATATTTTAATGAAGGAAAACCTATACATGCAGAAACTACAAAACTAACGAAATGAAATAATGAAAACCGAAACAGCCTATCTGGTGAAATACAAAACACTAAGACAGGAACAATCACCCACGAAAACACAGTGAAACCCAGGCTACCTAAATATGGTTCCCAATCAGAGACAACGAGAATCACCTGACTGATTGAGAACCTCAGGCAGCCATAGACTATGCTAGACACCCCTACTCAGCCACAATCCCAATACCTACTAAAACCCCCAATACCACAACACAACACAAAATAACCCCATGTCTCACCCTGGCCTGACCAAATAAATATATAAACACAAAATACTAAGACCAGGGCGTGACAGGGAGAACTTGCACAATTGGTGGCTGACTAAATACTTTTTTGCCCCACTGTAGGTGCAAGGAGATCACTGTAACCTTATGTCCTGTAATGTCACAGTTCTGCATTAATCACTTGACTATATGCCTACATGTACATATCTACCTGAATTACCACATATCCCTGCACATTCATATGGTATTGGTACACATTGTTGTTTTATTTATCATGTGTTTTTATTTTCTTTATTTAACTCTGCATCATTGAGGAAATAAAATCCAATTTTATTTGTCACATGCTTTGTAAACAACAGGTCTAGGCTAACAGTGAAATGCTCACTTACGGGCCCTTCCCAACAATGCATAGAGAGAAAAAAAGAAAGAAAAATACCTAGATGGTCATTGCGCATGAAGTACGATTGATGGGACTTGTTTAAACTCCTTAAAAGTATGTTTTGTGGTAGATGTTTAGAACGTTATTCTATTTAAAGCAAAGCAGTTACATATAGTGAAAGTTAAATGTAGTTAAATTATTTGATAGACTACTAAATCAACCATATTACTTTGCATTATGGGGCAGTTACAGTAGATCACAAAATGTCTAAGCCAAAGTTACGTGTGAAACTAAAATGAGAAAGACATAGGACAAAGAGATGGCCAGAAGATGGAAATAAAAGACTGGATCATGTGGACAACACTCTAAGGAAAGCAAAGCAACTGAATCATTCATGCTGTGAGTTTCAGATAAAAATGACCTTTTTGTCATACTTTCAGTGTAAATAAAGTTTGATTTTAGTTGATTGATGATGTAATGATTAGAAAGTGTTAGGCTATTATTTGGGGAGAGAAATATGTTGGTGCATCTAGTGATGACAGAATAGGTTTATATGTAGACCTACTGATAGCTGTATTTCTATCTAATAAACACACTCTTTAGGTTAACAGTGATTTCCTGAAGAAAATGTGGTGTGTTTGCTTGCTTGTTTTAAGATATGCATGGTTTTGAAATACGTTATAGTCGTGGTAGTTTCTGCAGTAGTAATGGTGGTGACCGGTTATAGTTGGAAAAGAAGGTAGACGAAAACTAAGAATAGCCTGAACATATGGAAGTTGGTTTGGTGGATTTAGCTTGAACGTTTCAAGAGTTACTGTTGGTATGTTATATTATGCTAATTCATGGAAATGTTTTTTTGTTATAGTTGATTAAAACTATTTTATTTGAATTTAGAATAGCCTGACCATGTGAAAGTTGGTTTGGTGTCTTTAGCTTGAACACTTCACGAATGACCATTGGTGAGTTATTTTATGCTCATTTAGGTCCCACTTTAAATGACGTTCAGCTTATAAAGGCTTCATAAAGCCTTAATAATGCCTTCATAAACACTACATAAATGTGTTACAAAGCATAACAGTATGTCCTGCTTTATAAAGGGTTCAGAAATGTTGCATAACTGTGTGACATAATCACCAATGTCAAATGTGACATAACCCACTATGTAGAATATGATAGAAACATGTGTTTTTTTCTTGTCGGAAAATGTAAAAGTTAGGGATGGAAAATTCAGGGTTTTTGTGGTCTTCCTAAGGCAGGATTCAGACACGGCTAGGACATCCGGGTTGGCAGAGTGTGCTAAAGCAGTGAATAAAACAAACTTAGGGAGGAGGCTTGTAATGTTAACATGCCTGAAACCAAGCTTTTTACGGTTACAGAAGTCAACAAATGAGAGCACCTGGGGAATAGGAGTGGAGCTAGGCAATGCAGGGCCTGGATTAACCTCTACATCACCTGGGGAACAGAGGAGGAGTATGATAAGGGTACGGCTAAAGGTTGTAAGAACTGGTCGTCTAGTACGTTCGGAACAGAGATTAAAAGGAGCAGGTTTCTGGGCACGATAGAATAGATTCAAGCCATAATGTACAGACAGAGGTATGGTAGGATGTGAGTACATTGGAGGTCAACCTAGGCATTGAGTGATGATGAGAGAGATATTGTTTCTAGAAACATTTAAACCAGCAGATTTCACCGCATGTGTGGGAGGTGGAACTAAAGGGTTGGCTAAGGCATATTGAGCAGGGCTAGAGGCTCTACAGTGAAATAAGACAATAATCACTAACCAGAACAGCAATGGACAAGGCATATTGACATTAGGGAGAGTCATGCATAGCCGAGTGATCATAGGAGTCCAATGAGTAGTTAGGCTGGCTGGAGACATGGCGATTCAGACAGCTAGCAGGCCGAGGCTAGCAAGCCAGCAGAAGGGCCTTAGAGGGACATCGCAACGGAGATAAGTCTGTTATAGCCTCCTCGTGCGGTTACGTCGATAGACCAGTCATGATGGATTAGTAGGGTTCCGTGTATCAAAGGGGTCCAGTCCAATTCGCAAAATAGGTATAATGGCCCATGAAATTGGCCGATGGATCTCTTCAGCTAACAATCCAGTATGCTCTAGATAGCTAGTGGGCCGCGGCTAGCAGGCTAGCATATGGGCATTCAGGGGACATCGCGATGTAGGAGCCAGTTGAATAACCCCCTCAGGCAGATTACGTCGGTAGTCCCGTCGTGAATGAGCTCCTTACCAGCAGTAAAAAGGGTCCAGGCCAATTGGCAAAAAAGGTATTGTAGCCCCGGAGTGGCTGATGGACCTCTTCAGCTAGCTGGGAGATGGGCCTAGCATGGGCTAACTCCAGGCTAACTGGTGCTTGCTTCGGGACAAAGATGTTAGCCAGGAGCAGCCACTCGGATTGCAGCTAGCTAGCTGAGATGATCCAGGTGAAAAGGTTCAGAGCTTGCGATAGGAATCCGGTGATATGGAGAGAAAATAGGTCCGGTGTGCTCTGGTTTGAATTGCATTGTGCAAACTGCTGAGAGTTTTCCGAGCTATAGGTTAGCTGATGACCGCTAGCAGTGGTTAGCTGATTATTAGCTGGCTAGGTTCTGTTGGGGGATTTCGGTTCAGAAGTAAAGAAAAATACTTAAGAAAAAAAGCAGATCCACACCACATTGGGTTGCAGGAGGGTAATTTGAATTTCAGCTTTAAAAAAAGATTTTAAAAAACATATGCGAAGACAAATATGTAAAAATATATACACATGGGACACAACGAGACGAGGACAGAGACGTCTGACTGCTAAGCTATCTTCAAATGTGGATTGCGTATGTGTACCATTCAGAGGGTGAATGGGCAAGACAATATTTAAGTGCCTTTGAACGGGGTATGATGGTAGGTGCTAGGCGCACCTGTTTGTTTCAAGAATTACAACACTGCTGTGTTTTTCACGCTTAATTAACAATTTCCCATTTGTATCAAGGAGAAAGTACATAGTGTACAGCAGATGTTGTGAAATTACTTGATTTTAAGTGGTGAGTAGTAATTGTATTAGTGAAGCAAACTACTTCAAACTTGAGTCACAAAATACATTTCAGCTGCTGTCAGGGCTCCTCTAAATGCTTAGGGTCAACTGTAGAACTTTTTGGCCCAACAAATTGCATCTAAATGGATCTATGAAAGTTTCTTCAGGGAGTGCAAACTTTTACGCTTATTGGTTTTATTCCAAGGACTAAGAGGGGGTATTTATTCAAACATGATTTTTCTTGCAACACTGTCCTTTTCCAAATCTCAGTTGAGTGCAACGCCTATGAGTTTGTTTCAAAGCACCTCAGGGTAAAAGAATGCTTGAGCAATCCATCGCAATTGCACAGTCGTATATCATCCACAAACATAAATCAGTCAGAAGACGATTGCTGTTTTCTGTCACGTTTATCGCCAACTCAATACAATTCCTCAGCATTAGGCAAAACAGGGTATTGGGACACTTTTGGGACACTTCCAGGTAAGTCCCCCAAATGAAACATGCTCTTCCAACATTGTTTCCCACAGAGGGATAGAGATACCATCAGTCATCACAGATTAGAATGACAGGGTTAACTGAACAGCTCCAGCCGGGCTATTCACAACTTCTACGTGAAAGTGCAGGTTTCGGGACAGTGTGTGGAATGGAGATGGATGATGAGCATGCATCTGCAAAAAATAAAAGAACAACTCCATTGAGTTGTGGATACGAGCAGTGAAAATGAATGAGAAGCCAATCAGTGTGAATGTGCAGAATCATCAAAATTAAAAGTTGTGGTGCATCAAACCACTTTGAATGTTCATCGTTCCAAGTGTGTAATGGAAATGTGTTACTTGCATATCCCAACTCCCCCTGAGACACCCACAGGGAGTGGGGTTACGGCCATGGATACCAATGTCCAGCGCCCCTGGAGAAATTGGGGTTAAAGTGCCTTGCTCAAGGCCACAACGAACTTGTAGGCTTCAGGATTCAAACCAGAGACATTTTGGTTACTGTAACGCTCTAACATCAAGGCTACTTGCCACCCAGATGCATTGTGTATGGTCTCAAATTGCAACCAAGTTATGCTGCATTTAGATGAAGGATGCAAAAACCGTTATACCAGTCAGCATAGCAGGACAAGATAGCAAGAAAGACGGTGACGGCGAACACAGGCCAGCACGATGGTATGCATTGCTATGGGGATTTCAGTAAACAGAGTGCAAATCAACATCCCGTAGAAAATAAAAGTATCAATATTTTAACTCTGGTCCCATCTACCGGTACGGCTGGAGGCATTCACCACCAGCCTGAACGGTATTTATCGTTGTTTACTCATTTAAACCAATGACATCCCGTTTGCCGTTTGCTGTTTACCGTCTACCTCGTGTCATCTGAATGCAGCATTATGATTTCAGTCTTTTCTTATTCATATTTGATTTAAAACAAAAAGGCATAAATAAAAAATAAATTGACATACAGTTTTAAACAATTGAGCAGTTCGTGATGTTGGAGATATGTTTTAAAATGAGAATATGGAAAGAACATAGGATACCTACATCTGCAACTTATCTGCTTATTGTCTGTCTTCTAAATAAACAAATCAGATACCAGATCAGATATATTCTGTCTTTTCTACTATTGTTCACTCAAAAACAGTACCTGGTATATATTTCTCTCTGTGTGTGTGTATATCATTACTATTAATATTTCAGAAGTTTTGTATCATTTTTGTGTGCAAGCCATCCTCTCAGTTTAAGGCACCTACACTATATATACAGAAGTATGTGGACACCCCTTCAAATTAGTGGATTCAGCTATTTCAGCCACACCCGCTGCTGACAGGTGTATAAAATCTAGCACGCCATGCAATCTCCATAGGGAAACATTGGCATTAGAATGGCCTTACTGAAGAGCTAAGTGACTTTGAACGTGGCACCATCACAGGATGCCAACTTTCCAACAACTCAGTCTGCTAGAGATGCCCCAGTCAACTGCTGAAATTGTTGCAACCCCTATTACTAGCCTGTTCAACCTCTCTTTCAAATCGTCTGAGATTCCCAAAGATTGAAGAGGGGGAAGACCGCGGCAGCTTTCCAAAGGGAGTGACACTCTAGACCCAAACTGCTAAAGACCTCTATATATCCTACCCTGTCTTTCTAAGGTCTTCGAAGCCAAGTTAACAAACAGATTACCGACCATTTCGAATCCCACCGTACCTTCTCCGCTATGAAATCTGGTTTCAGAGCTGGTCATGGGTGAACCTCAGCCACGCTCAAGGTCCTAAATGATATCATAACCACCATCGATAAGAGACATTACTGTGCTGCCTTATTCATCGACCTGGCCAAGGCTTTCGACTCTGTCAATCACAACATTCTTATTGGCAGATTTCTCGGGCCGGCTCTCTTCTCTGTATACATCAATGATGTCGCTCTTGCTGCTGGTGATTCTCTGATACAGCTCTACGCAGATGATACCATTCTGTATACTTCTGGCCCCTCTTTGGACACTGTGTTAACTAATCTCCAGACGAGCTTCAATGCCATACAACGCTCCTTCCGTGGCCTCCAACTGCTCTTAAATGCAAGTAAAACTAAATGCATGCTATTCAATCGATCACTGCCCGCACCTGCCTGCCCGTCCAGCATCACTACTCTGTACGGCTCTGACTTAGAATACGTGGACCACTACAAATACCTAGGTATCTGGTTAGACTGTAAACTCTCCTTCCAGACTCACATTAAGCATCTCCAATCCAAAATTAAATCTAGAATCGACTTCCTATATCGCAACAAAGCATCCTTCACTCATGCTGCCAAACATACCCTCGTAAAACTGACCATCCTACCGATCCTCGACGATGTCATCTATAAAATAGCCTCCAACTCTCGTCTCAACAAATTGGATGCAGTCTATCACAGTGCCATCCGTTTTGTCACCATAGCCCCATATACTACCCACCACTGCAACCTGTATGCTCTCGTTGGTTGACCCTCGCTTCATACTCGTCGCCAAACCCACTGTCTACAGGTTATCTACAAGTCTCTGCTAGGTGAAGCCCCGCCTTATCTCAGCTTACTGGTCACCATAGCAGCACCCACTCATAGCAAGCGCTCCAGCAGGTATATCTCGCTGGTCACCCCCAAAGCCAATTCCTCTTTTGGTCGCCTTTCCTTCCAGTTCACTGCTGCCAATGACTGGAACGAACTGCAGACTCACTAGATATCCCTCACTAGCTTTAAGCACCAGCTGTCAGAACAGCTCACAGATCACTGCACCAGTACACGCCCATCTGTAAACAGCCCATCCAACTACCTCATCCCCATACTGTATTTATTTATTTATCTTGCTCCTTTGTACCCCAGTATCTCTACTTGCACATTCATCTTCTGCACATCTACCATTCCAGTGTTTAATTGCTATGTTGTAATCATTTCACCACTGTATATAGACTTTTTGGTTTTCTTTTTTTCTACTGTATTATTGACTGTATGTTTTGTTTATTCCTTGTGTAACTCTGTGTTGATGTGTGTGTCGAATTGCTATGTTTTATCTTGGCCAGGTCGCAGTTGCAAATGAGAACTTGTTCTCAACTAGCCTACCTGGCTAAATAAAGGTGAAATAAAAATTGTAAAAAATATGATTTTTTATGTTTTAGTTAAGTGAAATGGTATGTGCTTTCTTCACTGCATACTGAAATGCTACGTGTGCCGAACATGGGTAAATGACGCCAAGTGAACTTGAAGGTTGCAAATGAAAAAGGAATGACATCCCAAGTGCCGATTCTGTATCTGGCATTCAATGGAAGTATGACCCATCAGATTCCACTTAGGGGAAGGAGAATCCCAGAGGACCTCCAACAGGGAGGAGATAAAGTCTGGACATGCCCTGGATGTGGCGCTGAGATAACAGATGAGCAAAGCATTTCTACAAAAAGAACGAGAAAAAAAGGAGAGGCTAGATAATCCTGCTTTTGTCATGCTATCGTAGTAGTTAATGTGCTCAGCAAAAATGTCACCTTAGATATATGTTTCGGTTTCTATAGGTTTATTCTGTATGCATTCAGGTGATTCCATTGAGATTAATGTGAGGTGGCCCTGTCCCCAGACCTCATCAAACAAACACATCAAATCAAATTTTATTTGTCACATGTGCCGAATACAACAACACCTTACAGTGAAATGCTTACTTACATGCAACATACAGTACATTTGAAAACCCAGCAGCGGATTTAATATATCAAGAACTGCACTGCTGCTATTGTTTTTCTGGTGTTTTCTATGTGTATCAAGAATGGTCCACCACCCAGAGAACATCCAGCCAACTAGACACAACAGTGAGAAGCAGTGGAGTCAACCTGGGCCATTATCTCTATAGAATGCTTTCGACACATAGAGTCCATGCCCAGACTAATTTTGGCCAGATAATGGGACAGTTGGAAAAGATATCGGGACAGTTGGAAAATACATCAGGACACATTGCAATTATGACGTAATAAGCGATTAAACATGCAGACCGTACTTACTACAAAGTTACAAAAAGCTAAATCAACAACCACAAAAAACTAAACTGGATACATTGTAAACGCAGGTCCAACGAGGAAAAAACGTAGCTAGTTAGCATTGATTTGTTTTTGCAGAGATATTTTGGGGAAGCATCTTATGACCTAACGAATTGAGTGATGAACATTAATTTCTCTGGTCCCTACTGCTGCAGTCATGACGCAAGTGGCGCTATGCTGTCAAATCCTCCCACGTTTCTATTTTCACCAGCTGTTTTCAGCAACTGATATTTTTCAATTCGCTTGTCAAATTGGCAAGTTTGCTAGCAACAAACTATTTAGCTAGCTTCTAGCCTAGTTTTTCATATGCAATGCTGTCTCCACATAATGAATAGTGTCGAGTGTCCTGACGACGAAAAGGTAAACTTTGCTAGCTATGCCAAGCAAAATCGGGCATTATCAGCTCATTATTGAGCTGGTTGTATCCAAATGACTGTCAATAGAAATAGAAAACAGCTACTCTGCTGTTTCTTACACATTTATTTAACTAGGCAACTCAGTTAAGAAAAAAATCTTATTTACAATGACGGCCTACCCAAAAACAAAAGGCCTCTTGCGGGGACGGGGGCCCTATTACCCGTGACTGTGTTAGCCGTAGCTTGCTGGCTAGCTAGCAAGCAAGGGACAAGAACGTTGCCACGAGCAAAAAAAAAGAACTGGGTTGCATCCATAAATATCAAACTAATCAAATGAATGACTGGTTCGCGTCTCTACCAATCAAAAGATGAGAAATATGAAGTGCATTCAGAAAGTATTCGGACCCCTTGACTTTTTGCACATTTTGTAACGTTACAGCCTTATTCTAAAATTGAATAAATGTTTTTTTCCCCCTCATTAATTGACACCCAATACCCAATAATAACAACAAAGCAAAATCAGGTTTTTAGAAATGTTTGCAAATGTATAAAAAACTGAAATATCCCATTTACATAAGAATTCAGACCCTTTACTGCATATCCTCTCAAGCTCTGTCCGGTTGGTAGCGTCGCTACACAGCTATTTTCAGGTTTCTCCAGATATTCTTTGATCGGGTTCAAGTCCGGGCAACTCAAGAACATTCAGAGACTTGCCCCAAAGCCATTCCTGCATTGTCTTGGCTGTGTGCTTAGGGTCATTGTCCTGTTAGAAGTTGAACCTTCGCCCCAGTCTGAGGTCATGAGCGCTCTGGAACAGGTTTTCATCAAGGATGTCTCTGTACTTTGCTACATTCATCTTTGCCTCTATCCTGACTAGTCTCCCAGTTCCTGCCACAGAAAAACATCCCCACAGCATGATGCTGCCACCACCATGCTTCACCAAAGGGATGATGCCAGGTTTCCTTAAGAAGTGATTCGTGGAATTCATGCCAAGGAGTTCAATCTTGGTTTCATCAGACCAGAGAATATTGTTTCTTATCCTTTAGGTCCCTTTTGGCAAACTCCAAGAGGGCAGTCATGTGCATTTTGCAGAGGAGTGGCTTCAGTCTAGCCATTTTGGAAAGTTCTCCAATATCCAAAGAGGAACTCTGGAGCTCTGTCAGAATGACCATTGGGTTCTTGGTCACCTCCTTGACCAAGACCCTTCTCCCCTGATTGCTCAGTTTGGCCAGGCATCCTGTTTTAGGAAGAGTCTGGTGGTTCCAAACTTGTTCTTGGGAACCTTCAATGCTGTAGAAATGTATTGGTGCCCTTCCCCAGACCTTTGCCTCCACACAATCCTGTCTTGGAGCTCTAGGGACAATTCCTTCGACCTCATGGCTTTGTTTTTGCTGCGACTTGCACTGTCAACTGTGGGAATTTATATAGACAGGTGTGTGCCTTTCCAAATCATGTTCAATCAATTGAATTTACCACAGGTGGACTCCAATCAAGTTGTTAAAACATTTCAATGATGATCAATGGAAACAGGATTCACCTGAGCTCAATTTCAAGTCTCATAGCAAAGGGTCTGAATACTTACTATGTTAATAAGATATTTCAGTGTGGTGACACTGGTGGTGACACTGTCTGTGATTTATTTAGAATTCAAGTTACACTTAACCAGCATGGCTACCACAACATTGTGCAGCGATACGCTATCACATCTGGTTGGGCTTAGTGGGACTCTCATTTGTTTTTCAACAGGACAATGACCCAACACACCTCCAGGCTGTGTTAGGGCTATTTGACCAAGGAGAGTGATGGAGTGCTGCATCAGATGACCTGGCATCCACAATCCCCCGACCTCAACCCATTTGAGATGGTTTGGGATGAGTTGGACCGCAGAGTGAAGTAAAAGCAGCCAACAAGTGCTCAGCATATGTGAACTCATATGAACTCCTTTAAGACTGTTGGAAAATCATTCCAGGTGAAGCTGGTTGAAAGAATGCAAATTGTGTGCAAAGCTGTCATCAATGCAAAGGGTGGTTATATGAAGAATCTCAAATAGAAAATATATTTTGATTCGTTTAACACTTTTTTGGTTACTACATGATTCAATGTGTTATTTCATAGTTTTGATGTCTTCACTATTATTCTACAATGTAGAAAATAGTAAAAATAAAGAAAAACCCTTGAATGTTCTAAAACTTTTGATAGTGTACGGTAGTGTACAGAACGTCGACGTTAATCCTTTACACATTCTTACAGATCATCTTGCTGGCAAAATGTCTGGCAAAAAGTTATTTAGGTATGGTGTGGATGTAAGGCTGTTTATATATATATATATATTATATATAGTGCAACTGTTGTGTAGGCAACACAATAATCAGACAGAGACAACCTGGACCAGGGAAACATTTCTCGTTGGCTACTATGATGCAATATGAAATGTCATACTTGTTTCCCATCCGTAAATATGACTACAATTGTTAAATTATGAACCTAGTTGGTTTAGTCACGGAAAAAGCCAGGAATCTTCCCACAGACATGATGGCTGAGATAATGGATGGTCTGGACATGCCGGGAGATGAGTTTGAATTGGTCTGCCATGTAGGATAAGTATAAAATATTTATAAAATAATTTTATCTAGACACTTTCTGGTGTTGATATTGCTACTAAGCCATTAACCATTTCACTGTACCGTTGACACCTTCTGTATCCTGTGCATGTGACAAAAAAACTCAAACTCAAATTTTATTTGATATAGTATGTGTTTACCAGAGATGGTAATGTGAAGTACAACATGACCTGCACCAAAGTCAGATTAGGATATAATAAAGGACTAGATGAAGTGTATTTTTACCTGGAATTGTTTACTTATTGTAGGCTACTACTTTTACCATTTTAGTCTTGAAATCTTTGGTTGTTTACTAAACTAATCAAGTTGTTTAGCACATGGAATCCTATGTGAATCCTTAAAGAGATGGGTGGGGATAAGGCTTAAGAGGGTATGAAGGATGCTGAATGGGTGTAGGCAATGAAGAACTCTCCAGTAGGTGTGCCAAAACGTTCAAGGGCAATTTTCTCAAAAACTCTGGGTTATAAAGTTAATCAACTTTCAAAGCAGTATTGCTTTCCCATTGTTCCTTAACTTCAATCAAATCAATCAAATGTATTTATAAAGCCCTTCTTACATCAGCTGATGTCACAAAGTGCTGTACAGAAACTCCGCCTAAAACCCCAAACAGCAAGCAATGCAGGTGTAGAATCACTTCAGTGTATGATATTCAATTTTCTTGCTTTGAGTCGCTACTTTTTGAATGTTTTGGTGGTACATTTAACCCATTTCCCCCTAATATCGTGATATCCAATTGGTAGTTGTAGTCTTGTCCCAACGCTGCAACTCCTGTACATACTCAGGAGTTCAGAAAAAAAATCTGAAAAATTACAGAGGGCCTTGCTTCTAGCTCTTAGGAAACTTTACAATATTTTGTTTTTCAATGTATTTTTTCTTACATTATTTGCCCAGATATTTTTTTTTGTTATTACATACAGCCTGGTACAACTATTGGATATCAGAGCGTAGGTAACTCTCCAGCACTACCAGCATTACAACAAGGAATACGTTTTTTCTGAGGCGGATCCTTTGTTCTCACCCTCCAGGGCACTTGAACTGATTCCAGATGACACGGATGCTACGCTTCAGGACTGTTTTGCTAGCACAGACTGTAATATGTTCCGGGGTTTATCCTATGGCATTGCAGAGTATACCACCTCAGTCATCGGCTTCATCAATAAGTGCATCGACGACGTCGTCCCCACAGTGACGGTACGTACATATCAAATCCAGAAGCCATGAATTACAGGCAACATCCACATCGGGCTAAAGGCTAGAGCTGCTGCTTTGAAGGAGCGGGACACTAATCCGGACACCTATAAGAAATCCCGCTAAGCCCTCTGACGAACCATCAAACAAGCAAAGCGTCAATACAGGATTAAGATTAAGCACCATCTCTGATGCTCGTCAGATGTGGCAGGGCTGGCAAACTATTATGGACTACAAATGGATACACAGACACGAGCTGCCCAGTGACACGAGCCTACCAGACGAGCTAAATGCCTTTTATGCTCGCTTCGAGACAAGCAACACTGAAGCATGCACGAGAGCAGCAGCTGTTCTGGATGACTGTGTGATAACGCACTCGATAGCCGATGTTAGAAAGACTTTTAAACCGGTCAACATTCAAAAAGTCGCTGGGCCAGATGGATTACCTGGATGTGTACTCAAAGCATGCGCAGACCAACTGGCAAGTGTCTTCACTGACATTTTCAACTTCTCCCTGACCGAGTCTGCAATACCTACATCTTTCAAGCAGACCACCATAGCCCCGGTGGCCAAGGAAGCGAAGGTAACCTGCCTAAATGATTACTGCACTGTAGCACTCACATCCGTAGCCATGAAGTGCAGTTGAAAGGCTGGTCATGGCTCACATCAACACCATCATCTCAGAAACCCTAGACCCACTCCAATTTTCAAGATCCACAGATGATGCAATCCCTATTGCACTCCACACTGCCCTTTCCCACCTGGACAAAAGGAACACCTATGTGAGAATGCTGTTCATTGTCTACAGTGCCCACAGTGCCCACAGTGCCCACAAAACTCATCACTAAGCTAAGGACCCTGGGACTAAACACCTCCCTCTGCAACTGGATCCTGGACTTCCTGACGGGCCGCCATCAGGTGGTAATGGTAGGCAACAACATGTCTGCCACTCGGATCCTCAACACTGGGGCCCCTCAGGGGTGTGTACTTCATCCCTTCCTGTACTCCTTGTTCACCCATGAAGCCGTGGCCAAACACGACACCAACACCATCATTAAGTTCACTGACGACACAACAGTGGTAGGCCTGATCATCGACAACAATGAGACAGCCTATAAGGAGGAGGTCAGAGAACTGGCAGTGTGGTGCCAGGACAACAACCTCTCCCTCAATGTGAGCAAGACAAAGGAGCTGATTTTGGACTACAGGAAAAGGCAGGACGAACAGATCCGCATTAACATCGACGGGGCTGTAGTGAAGTGGGTCGAGAGTTCACCTCCACTTTGCTGATCCTCAACACTGGGGCCCCACAAGGGTGCATGCTCAGCCCCCTCCTATACTCCCTGTTCACCCATGACTACGTGGCCAAGCATGCCTCCAACTCAATCTTCAAGTTTGCAGATGACACAACAGTAGTAGGGTTGATTACCAAAAATAACGAGACAGCCTACAGGGGCAAAGTGCGGACTCTGGGAGTGTGGTACACATCACTGACAAACTGAAATTGGCCACCCACACAGACAGTGTGGTGAAGAAGGCACAACAGCGCCTATTCAACCTCAGGAGAATGAAGCAATTTAGCTTGGCACCTAAAATCCTCACAGACTTTTACAGATGCACAATTTATGCTTACGCAAGCGCACATGTCAAGGGAAGGAAACCAAGTATCCCTGCAGATTACAACTTGTTCAGAATGAGTCTGACGTAGTCAGGTCATTTTCAGGTCAATGCCTGGAGGTCAGTCAGAATTGGTGTCGAGGGAGTCTGTAGTAGTTTTACTACCAGTCACTGTCTTCCACTATTGTAGTGGCGGTAGGTTATGAAGAAGTCTACTTCATAGCTATGTTATCCATGGAGGAGCTAACCTCATGACGGAAGTACTCTAAGTATTAGAGCAGTAGTACGTGGTTCATTCTTCTAATAACTTTTCTCCTGTCGGAGGGTTCGATTTATTAGTGGCGTGTGTAACCATTGGAAGAGTGCAATGGAGATTCCCTTCCCCGTGTTGCACTCTGAGTGACTCCTATGTTGCTATTATCAATAGCAATTTAACTTGTGAGGTTACTAATCCTCTTACTGAGTGTTGCTGGACTGACTGTGGTATTGGTACTGGTACTCAAGGGGTCCAGTTTTCATACCGATTTATTCTGTAATGTTATAGGAATAAATGATTAGAGCATTTTACTAGTTGTCTTGTAGTGGATACTACACATGGCAAGGAATGATTATTGTTGCCATTTCTTTTGGAGGTGGACAAGTCCTCTGGACTTCTTTTACGACCAGTGTGGTACACCTCAGTACTATCTTAGATGTGTTCTAAGATAATCCACGTCTAGGGGCCTGTCTGCTCCTCGCTGTTCTCAAAAGGGAGTTTACAACTAGATTTGATTTATGCTCTGGCGGCCTCGTACGGTGTTGTCCGTAGTCTCGACCCCCCCACCGGCCTTGATAAGGCTCATCATGGGTCTGGGCTACTATTCCCCCCCTTTGTGTCTCGGGACCCCCCCCACCAGCGGTGGTGTTCGTATCCGAGGCGCAAACGAAAAGTTTGGACCCTATGTACGAGTTGTCAGTGACCGCGTTATTATGAGAGTGGCTGTAACCTTTCAACCAAATCTCCTGGTGTTTGTGCTTCAACACCCTCAGTGGCTGTCGAGGTCTGTCAGTCCCCACCGCGTCCGCGTGTGGCAACCTCTTCAGTACCTGCAAACTGAGATGAGGATATCGGTCTGTGATATCGCAAAGTGTTTCAACAGTGGGTCATCGGGTCAGTTCCTGGACTGACGCCATTAGTGTCATTGTATGGGTTGACAGTCCCCCACAAAGCGTAAGGTGTATCATCGGAAGCAGAGTATACTCTGCGCATCAATGTTTTTCTTGCTGAGACGACCGCAGTGCTTGAGGAAGTGTCCGAAGGGCAAGAGAAGTTCATCTCAACTACCGTATTGCACGAATGCAAGGAGAAGGGAAGTTGCTCATTCACAAAGAGAGCTGGCTCAAAATCATGACAAGAATGGTCAATTGCCTGATGTGTCGAGATATTGTAATACTGTATCTCCTTGGATCGAATTCTGCACCAAGAGGTTTCTAAACGTCTTTTTCCCAAGTGGTGCTTTTGACAGATACCCCTTGCGAATGACTGCGTAGCAGCTAGTGTTAGGGGATGACAGTGTGGTCGGTGTAGAAGGCACTGTAGCCTGTGACCATACCTGGTTGGTTTTCTAATCCATCAATGGGAGTAACCGATCCATCAAGTCTGCTCCAAGTAGCAGGGGTACAGTTTCGAGGCTGGTAACAACGAGCAATACGTCCTTGAAGTGTAGTTTCAGCATGACTCTCAATGTAAGAGCCGAGGTAGTCTGAGTGACCCCTCGAAGTGTTGTGTCGCATCTTTCCACTTTTAACTAACGTTTAGTTAGCTTCAAAGCTCTGAGATCGTCGAACAATGTTTGAGAGATTAGTGATATTGTCGCAACTGAATCAATTAGCGCAAGACAACTTAAGCAGTCCTCCAGGACTGTTTCCAGGTATGGTCGTTTCGATTGTGTTTAGTTGACATATTAGTTGACATATTCCCCACAAAGTGGAGTGGTCATTCGCAACAACGTGATGTGTCAATTCTGTTCAAGGTGGAAGCAGATCGACTTTTCCGATTTTGAGTGGGCTTGGCTGTAACGAAGCGTTTGACCTGTTTCTTCGCAAACAGGTCAAAGCCCGTGGGCTTGTTTCTTGATCAAGCAGGCCCTGGATAGGTTCTCGAGTGAGATCGGGAGAGATTTGAATTTTAACGTCCTTGCTATGGGTGTTAATTCCTGCGGACCTGGTGTCCTGAAATTCCCCGTCTAGTCCTTGTGACTTATCTTTTACCCTTTTCTCAAATGTTTCACGCTTTAGTTCTTCACGTAGTGGAACTTCTGGAGAACATAGGTCTACGTTTTGATCATCCTTCAACTCTTTGTTACCCTTGTGCTCTGACACTTTGTGTGGGTTGGGTGCAGGAACGTAGTGAACAGGTCGATTGTAGCGGTAGTCGTTTTGATGGCGACGTACTTTGTAGTTATTTCGACAGCGGAGGTTATTGGAATCATTGTTTCGTGGTAGAAACTGTTGTTGTGCATCATCTCTTAATGCTCCAATACCTGATAATGCACCCTCTAACTGGAGTGAGTGCTCCTGGTCAAACTTCAAAACCGAGTGGTCAGGGCTCTTAGCGTTGCGAGCTTTTGATGCCTCAAAAACTGTGCTTGCAAGCTCTCTGAGTTGTAAGATAGGCAAGCCAACATGGGAGGCAGGGACCAAGTAGGTAATGAAGGTAGGATACATGTTCGACAGGAACATTTGCTTAAATGGTAACAGGTCTTCCATGCCTGTTTCAGTGAGTAGGCCAAAGTAAGCTGAACGAAGCCTATGATAGTAAACTCGTGGGTGTTCGTTCCGAGCTTGTTTGACCGTGTTAGCCAGTGATCTATCGTGTTTGCGAGTTGCAGAACCACTGAATTCTAATTTCAAAGCTGTGGCAAGTTTAGCGTAGTAATTTAGCACGTGTTGCTATTGTAGGCGAATGAACCTTGTCACGCGTCTATTCAACGTTTGCTTCAACAGGTAAACCCTGTCAGAACCCATAGTGTTCGGGTAGCCATCCAACGCATCCTCTATGTCAGCTAGGAACATCTCAGTATCGTTTGGCTGACCTGGAATGGGGTCAAAGGTGGGGAAATTCTTGACGAGTTTATCAAGGTATTCTGCGTCAAGCAGGCGGAGGGGGTTGGCTTCATCCTTTGGGGAAAGTGGGGTCGAAAGGCCAAGAGGAGAAGCCAAGCTTTGGCTTTGTTGGCCAAGAGGCGCCATATTACTCAGTGCCGAATGGCCAAGAGGAGAAGACTGAGGGACACTTAATGGAGGCAATGTCTGAAACCTGTCGTCTGCACTCCTTTGAGTACAGGACTCCGGTTGCTTGGATGGGTAGTCACGCTGTGGAGCATGACTATGCTGGATTTCCTCCATATGGTACCTAAGGGTAGTATTCTGCTGCATTGCAGAGTCCACTTGAGCGCTTAGACTACTGATTTTGGACACGTGAGTGTCGCACTTGCTCCTTTCGGTCTCAAACTTATCTGCCATGGTTTGCAGATAGAGGTGTTGAGTATGGAGCGAGAGATTCAGTGATGAGATTTCCTCTGCTTGCTTAGAAATCAAGATTTCCATTTTCATCACCCGAGTTCTCTCATCATTAATTTGGTCAGCGACTTCAATGAGATCTGCTGATTTGTCATCCAACTTAGTCATTGTGTTCACTAATTGATCGTCTTTGTTCTGCAGCATTTTGAGTAGAACCGTGTTACTCTGAGTAACGTTCAACAAAACTGCCTGCATGTTATCAAATTGCATGCTCCTGTTTGTAGATAACTCAACAGATTTATCTAGTTTGGACTGGACTACATCATATTTAGTTTTGGCTAAATCGAGGTGTTCCTGGAGACAATGATTTTGTTGGAGAGTTTGTGCTCGTTCATCGTCATAAGTATTTGCAATTACTTTTAATTGTTCAGATTTCAAATGCAGTTCCTTGACTAGCAGAACGTTTTCATTTCCTGCTTTTGTCAATAGTTGCTCAGTTCTCTCCACCTGTCCCCTCATGTTAGCCATGTCTGGCACGTGCTTCAGCTGTGTACTGTGGTATTGGACCGATGCCACATTTTTATGGCGATACATCAGTGCAAAAGTGGGGAGAACCGTCACAGAGCCTGTGTTTGATGGTTGATTTTGGAGAGCGTTCGCAATTTCTGCGTTTTTTTCACACTCTGAAGTCTCAAACTGGTTAAATCGTGTCTGTGGCTATAACAGAACGTGTTTAGGAGTCAAAATCCTTCGAAAACCTGGTCACTAAAAACACAAAAATAATATCCATCCGCCAGTCAATGTATTGCCTAAGGCGAAGGAAAATACTTATCAAGCCCCTGTAAACGCCTACAGCTTCCACACGATGTCGCCAATGCTGTCATTTTGGGCCTAGTTTATCCTTGGTTTGGAAACGTGACGCATTTCCTTTCTTTGGGCTCACTCCACAGGATGTTTTGAAAGTGAAAACATGGACGATGATTTCAAGACTTGCTGCTATCGAATACAGATCGCCCCGTGATCAATCTAATAGACTATTAACGTTTATTAATACCTAAAGTTGGTTTAGAAAAGCAATTTGAAGTGATTTGTAAAAGTATATAGGTAACTTTTGTAATTTTAAAAAGTGACTTTGCGTCATGTAAAGGGGCATTTTTCTGGATCAGACCGGTCGTCAGCAAATCACATTTTGGGTATACAATGACGGATTTAATCGGGAAAAAGACCCAATTGTGATGTTTATGTGACATATAGGAGTGCCAAGAAAGAAGCTCGTCAAAGGTAATGAATGTTTTATATTTTATTTCTGCGTTTTGGGTAGCGCCGGCTACCGCTAAATCTGTTGTTTTGTTGACGGTCTGGTATTCGGGGGGGGTGCATGCTATCAGATATTCGCTTCTCATGCTTTCGCCGAAAAGCATTTTACAAATCTGACTTGGTGGCTAGATTCACAACGAGTGTAGCTTTAATTCACTACCTTGCATTTGTGTTTTAATGAAAGTTTGAGTTTTATCGAAAACAATAAGTGGCGCTCTAAAATATCCGCTGATTTGATCCCGCCAGAGGAACATCCTCCCTAAGAAGATAATTATATAATTAGGGTTGGTATCGCTGCTGAGGTCAGAGATCAATCCTTTTATCGGTGGAGGTTCACTAATTAGCGGAGGAGTGGTGACCACCTTTGATAGCTTGCACATTGTTAGAATTTTTTAAATATATTTTTTAAAGTTTTGGTTTGGATTCATTGGAAGCTGCAAAGACAAGTTTAATCTATTTATAGATGTTGACGAACCATCAGTTCCATCAGTACCAGCAATGTGGAAGTTGGACGTGAATGAATTTGCAAATTCAAATGTAATTAATTAATCAATGCCAATGATTAATCCTATCTGGGTATTAAACTTTAATTAACCTGAGATGTTGCTTCATCCAGGTTAATATGAGAAGTTTAAAAGTGTCTCATTTGATTGGAAGAACATTAAGGTATGTTCAACAATTTAACTTATTAAATTGAATGAGACGATAATCCATACAATCTCCATTGATTGGATATCCTAAGTGTAAACAGTAGATCAAATGTTGGGAACATTCAACACCGTGGTACACTTCTCCCTAAGGCCAAAGCCACATGGGATTCCTGCTGGGGCGAGGCTTCTGTCAGTACTGGATTACTGAATGGTTTTGCAAAAACCAAATTACACTGATTGATCAATTTAATGATAAATCAGACCTGTATAGGCTATTTGGGAATTAAACTTGAATTAACCTGAGAAGTTGCTTCATCTAGGTTAGTTTGGAAAAATTTTACAATGTCTTATTTAGAAAACTCATCCATTTGGATTTTATTTAACAGATCTATTTCAGAATGTAAATTGCCAGATTTACACTTATTAGTTCAATTGGATAAGACATTGATATCCGTCTGGATATCATAAGTAATGACTTGAGTGTGACCTGAATAATTCTTCATGAACGAATATACTAGGGCACACTTCAGCGGTCAATGATTTCACACGCTGAAATCAAACGGAACTACCCGGGGCGGGAAGTGGAATTTCAACGTGGCACAAGAAAACAAAAATGGCTATTTTCCCTTGTTAGCTTTAGCATCTCTGACTGAAAAATGCAGCGCAAGGGATAGGTTTTACTTATAAGGTATTATGTTCAAACCCTTTTCGGCGTAATTTGACAATGTTTTAACCGGAACACGCAGCAAACAATGAAATGCACCGTGGTCTACTCCCGTGGAAACACGAGAGAAACATAATTATCGCTGGTCAAGCTTATATCTCCTGAATTTCAATCGGCTGGCTCTTTGTCCTCGCTCGAGAAATTAAGTAGACAAGTAAAAAATGACAAATAATTAAAGAGCAGCAGTACAATTACAGTAGCGAGGCTATATACAAGGGGTACCAGGACCACTCTCCTGAGTGCCAATGATGAACTGCTCTTCTCTGGACAGCATCAGATTTTCCATTGGTTTTTTGATTTTCCATTGGTTAGCCCTGCATGCCACACTGGCAAGTAATTGTTTCCTTTGTAACTGACATGGCCTCCTGTCATTTAGCAGACACTCTTATTGAGAGCAACTTACAGTAGTGAGTGCATACATGTTATTTTATTTTTCATGCTGGTCCCCCGTGGGAATTGAACCCACAACTCTGCGTTGCAAGTGCCATGCTCTACCAACTGATCCACATGGGATTGCAGTTGTAATGTATAACAGTCATAATATAACATAACAGTTACAATGCATTGCAAGACTTGTCATAGGCATGTATGAGCCCTTGTAATGTCTCAGACTCATTTTCATAATATATTTTCAGTTTGTTGGGAAATTGCAGCATAGAAATACATTATAAAGGCTTATCTGTGTTGTTAACGACTAATAACTCATTAAACCTGTTGGCTTTTAGTAAAGTGTTACCGCAAAAGCCATAGCTTGACATTGTTGTAAAATGGGAATCTACCAAAGCGGAATCACAGTTCTCAGTGCTGCCAAACTAAATATATTTTGTTATGGAACAACAGCATCAGGATAAATGAACTCCAAGAGGCCTTGTAGAACAAGCACAGCCAAAGAACAGCCAAAGGGTGAAACACATCCATCATTCGGAGTCCTTTACCCTAACATACTCTGAAAACCCATATAGTCTTTTTCATTGTTTATACATCTCTTGGGGATAGGGGCTTTTCTCCCCATGCTAAATTGTCTTTTTATAATTCAAATCAGTCCCTTTCCCTGGCTATTTATATGTATGGCTGTTGTTGTTTTACGTTTTTTTCATACTGCCATTATATAAGCCATTATATAATTGCCGGCTAGACTTCTAGGATCTCTCCTATACAAAGGCCTTTTCGAGGAATTCCTCTCCTTGGTTTGATTAGCGTCCAGTTCCCCTCTACACACAAACCCTCTCTGTCACGTCCCTCAACTCCCCTTCTCCTTCCAGCTGGTTTTTAAATACAGCAGCTGACTCCCTCACATTTTCCTCATTGTTAATTCCTTGCTGTTTTTGTGTGTGATTGTGGTGGGGAGTAGAGAGAAAGAGATTTGTGCCCGTCTCCTTCCTCTTGTCTGTGTTGAATGTTCCGCCCACACATTTGTTCTGTTCTCCAATGCTGTTGAGATGGGAGGAACTGACAGACGGACTAAGAACTAGATTCTATCGGATCATGTGTTAACCGGCGACAGCCGACACCACCATAGCTGATGCTTTGGTGGTGTCGCAGCGGTGGAACTGAGTTGGAGCTGTCATATCGCTGAGCAGATGTTCTTTGGATCATTGTCAGGCAGCCACATCCGTTCTACCCGTGTTAGAAGTTCAGAATGAGAAAGTGTAGGCTATATAGAAATAATGATGCTCAAATTGAAAATAATGAATCCTTAAGTCTATTGATGTATCTGGGCATCAATCTAAGTAACATAATACAAAAATCCCTGTCAAAATATGTCAGTCTCATCTATGTCAGCCATCCGCATCTGCGGTGGAAGGTGGCTGAGCTACAACGGTGTTTGTCAGACCCTGAGCCAACCCAGTCTTCTCATGAAAACGTAGTTAGCGTCTGAACCGTTTGGACTACAAAATAATCTGACCCCACTGTGGAAAGGGGAGACTCTCACAAACACAATGGTGTTCTCTGTTTTGCTCTATGATACCCACAAGTGTCACTTGTTTGAAGATAACCTGGAACCCGTTTAAAAAAATGAATGGACGTATGGAGGTAGTTTTGTGCCAACAAAAACAGGGGTTAAATATGTGTCCAAAAAAACGTCAGTATTTCCTGAGCTATTTTATACCTCGTAGATAGACAGACAAAAAGACAAAACTTTTTTTCTTATGACTTATTTTTTTGCCATTCTGTTTTGCCATTCATGAATTTGTCATTCAATGTGTTTCTATGGGCTATAGTAGTAAAGGCCAAATTCAATATTTTATATTGTAAAGGCCAAATTAGTAAAGGCCAAATTCAATATTTTATTCATTCTTCAGGGGTCCTAAAAATTCAAATCAAATAGTCATATCATGGATCATTAAGCTATCTTAAAACAATTCCAATATGTTAGCTTAGTAGAAGGCCCCCACAATGCTGGGAGGGTCTTGTGGATTTGACAGGTCTAATGCGGTCGAAAACGTCAGCTATGAGGATGTTGGCTAAAGCGGATCTGATTGAATCGGACCCTAAGTGAATTACTACACCTGCTTTGTGGCATTGTAGGTTTTACTTGTGTAAACAATGGATTCTTCATGTTGAATTCCTTTTGTGCTCTACTCTGTCTTTCCCAGTTGAATAAATAACAGTATAAGATGTTATTGAAGGAAAAGAAAAGCTCTCTGCCAGAAGGACAAAATTCTATAATTTCAGATGGTCTTTGGTGCTTTCAGAAGTGTGTTTGATTTGCACAACCACATGTCCTAGATTAAGTTGACACTTAATTGGGGAATTGGCAGTCCCGTGACATGGGCAGGAAGATATTGCAGCCAGGTGAGCTGTCATTACTGGTATACAGTCGTGGCCAAAAGTTTTGAGAATGACACAAATATGAATTTCCATAAAGTTTCCTGCTTCAGTGTCTTGATATTTTTGTCAGATGTTACTATGGATTACTGAAGTGTAATTACAAGCATTTCGTAAGTGTCAAAGGCTTTTACTGACAATTACATGAAGTTGATGGAAAGAGTCAATATTTGCAGTGTTGACCCTTCTATTTCAAGACCTCTGCAATCCGCCCTGGCATGCTGTTAACTTCGGGGCCACATCCTGACTGATGGCAGCCCATTCTTGCATAATCAATGCTTGGAGTTTGTCAGATGGGATTAAGGTCTGGGGAGTTTCCTGGCCAGGGACCCAAAATATCAAAGTTTTGTACCCCGAGCCACTTAGTTCTCACTTTTGCCTGATGGCAAGGTGCTCCATCACGCTGGAAAAAGCATTGTTTGTCACCAAACTGTTCCTGGATGGTTGGGAGAAGTTGCTCTCGGAGGATGTGTTGGTACCTTTCTTTATTCATGGCTGTGTTCTTAGGCAAAATTGTGAGTGAGCCCACTCCCTTGGCTGAGAAGCAACCCTCAGCAGTCCAATCCCTGTACCTTTCTTGGGCACCCTGAAGCCTTCTTCACAACAATAGAACCGCTCTCCTTGAAGTTCTTGATGATCCGATAAGTAGTTGATTTCGGTACAATCTTACTGGCAGCAATATCCTTGCCTGTGAAGCCCTTTTTGTGCAAAGCAGTGATGACGGCTCGTGTTTCCATGCAGGTAACCATGGTTGACAGAGAAAGAACAATGATTCCCACCACCACCCTTCTTTTGAAGCTTCCAGTCTATTATTCGAACTCAATCAGCATGACAGAGTGATCTCCAGCCTTGTCCTCGTCAACACACACGTATTAATGAGAGAATCACTGACATGATGTCAGCTGGTCCTTTTGTGGCAGTGCTGAAATGCAGTGGAAATGTTTTTGGGGGGATTCAGTTCATTTACATGGCAAAGAGGGTCTTTGCAATTAATTGCAATTCATCTGATCACTCTTCATAACATTCTGGCGTACATGCAAATGGCCATCATACAAACTGAGGCAACAGACTTTGTGAAAATGAATATTTGTATCATTCTCAAAACTTTTGGCCATGACTGTAGGGTTATTGTTATCCACGTCAGCACCAAATAAGCTAGACAGTTGTGTTGGCATTGAGTATTAGTCTCTGGCCCCCTCCCAGTTAGGGGGGAGTGATGAGCTCTAAAGCAGACTCAATTGCATGTTGAAAAATGTTTTCTGACCCTCCCAAAACATAACATTTTTAGATAACTGGCCCTCTTTCTGGGAATCCCCTACAAACAAGACCAAGCCTGAACTACAAAAGAGTGACGGACTCCATCCAAACTGGTGGGGAGCTGCCATTTGTGAACGACCGGCTCGATTCGTTCTTATGTAGCAAAATTTGAAATGGTGTTTGTTTTTACATTGGATAAAAGTGGAGACTCAAAGCTGGAAAATTGTATTTTATACACTACAGAGGTACATAGGAAAGTAATTCTGCTTTGAAAGTTGGTGAACTTGTTAACTCACTTCTGAGAAAATGTCCCTTCAATATTTTTTTACTTATTGGAGAGCTCTTTTTCAGCATCATTGACACCCTCTTAAAATTTAGCCCCACCCATCTCTTTAAAGATTCACATGTGAGGCTAACCACCAAAGATTTCAAGACTAAAGGCTGGCTTATACTATGGGTGTGTTTGTAAATTTTATTTGGAATGCCGGATTGTGCACTGGGCGTTCGTAAACTCAGAGCGTTGTCAGATTGTCCATTCGTAAATTCAGAGCGTTTTGCTCTCGGAGCGTTCAGAGCACACACTGGATGCTTTGGCCCGAAGAGTATGGTTGATACAAGCGCTCTGACCTAACAACAGCAGTCAAGCATCCAAGCTAACTGGCTAATGTTGGCTAGCTTACTAGCTGCTTCCATACACAAATGAGAGAACAGCTCACTCTGACCATTTTACTTACCCTAGCAGAGCTGGTTAGGCTGTTTTTATGTTATCCAAGGCCTTGGTGGCTGCAACTGTGCTGCTGGCAACAATTTAATGATGCTTTTTTTGCCAACGTTTACTGACACTGGCCATATTCAACGGATGTTCGTAAATTTGTCAGTTATTCTGTGCTCTGTCACACTCGAGAGTGCTCTGAAATCTCTGTAGATAGCCGGAGCTAATTTTCCAGCTACGTCTATGGACAGTTGTCGCAGTGAGATCATAATCATACAGTTGAACTAGTTACTTGCATAGTGGAGTTTAGACATGTAGCTAGCTAGCTAAACAATGAACCATAATCCTAACTCATAACGTTACTACCCTGCATGAATCTACAGGTAGCTAAGCAACCAGGTTCAATGTCAGATAGCCAACATTAGGTTATATCTAGCAATACAAATGGCTCTGAGATACAAATAATATAACTACACAGATCATACACGTAATGTTAGCTATTCTGTGCTGCTGGCAACAATTTAATTATGTTTTTTTTTGCCAACGTTTACTGACACTGGCCATATTCAACGGATTTTCGGAAATTTGTCAGTTATTCTGTGCTCTGTCACACTCAGACGAGAGTGCTCTGAAATCGGAGTAGATAGCCAGAGCTAATTTTCCAGCTACGTCTATGGACAGTTGTCGCAGTGAGATCATAATCATACAATTGAACTAGTTACTTGCATAGTGGAGTTTAGACATGTAGCTAGCTAGCGAAACAATGAACCATAATCCCAACTCATAACGTTACTACCCTGCATGAATCTACAGGTAGCTAAGCAACCAGGTTTAATGTTAGCTAGCCAACATTCGGCTATATCTAGCAATGCAAATGGCTCTGAGATACAAATAATATAACTACACAGATCATACACGTAATGTTAGCTAGCTAGCCAGCCAGCTAACGTTATCTAGCTAGCTAACAGTACACTTTAACCTGAAATGAAAATGACTTTCTGATGCATTAGAAAGGTGTAATATCTGAAAATGTAGCTAGGTAGATTATCTTACCCATATACATGGATGGACACTTCTCCCTCTCTGTCATGGATGCCATGGATGCCAAGGTTGCCCTTAGTTTGAAGATGTAATATGCAGACAGGTGTTTTATACAACGGCCTGTATGTTCTCTTTTCGACTCCATATGCATATTTGCAATCAAACGTCCTTAGCTATCATACTCGAATTCCAATTATTTCAAAACTCTGTCCTCCAGAAAGTGGAGAGCAACACTTATGCTGTTCTACTACGTAATATCCTTCAAAAAAGTAACTTTAGAAAGGATTACCTGCACATACAGACCAGCTCATGTTATAGACCGAAGCATGCTACATGCTGCAATCTGAACTAATCTCTCGGCAAGTCCAGCACACTTATCTCAGCCAATCATGGCTAGTGGGAAGGTTGCTGGCTTTTTCCGTGGCTAAACCAACTAGGCTCAAAATGTAACATTTTTATTCATTATTACTGTCACGCCCTGACCTTAGATATCTCGGTTTTCTATATATTTTGGTTAGGTCAGGGTGTGATTAGAGTGGGTATTCTAGTGTTGTATGTCTAGGGTTTTGTATGTCTAGGGTTGTTGTAGGTCTAGGGTTTTTTGTATTTTTATGTTGCCCTGATGTGGTTTCGCAATCAGAGACAGCTGTTTATCGTTGTCTCTGATTGGGGATTATATTTAGGCAGCCCTGTTTCCCACTTTCTGGTGTGGGATCTTGTCTACAGTAAGTTGTGTTTGCGCACTCCAGTAGCTTCACATTTCGTTTGTTCTTTAATGTTTTTTGTTCGCCGTTCATTTAACCTGTTTGGGGTAGGGGCAGCATTTTCACTTTTGGATAAATAGCTCCTACTCTGTCCCAGATCCTAATATATGCAAATTATTATTAGTATTGGATGGAGAACACTCTGAAGTTTCTAAAACTGTTTGAAACATGTCTGTGAGTGTAACAGAACTTATTTAGCAGGCAAAAACCAGAAGACAAATCATTCTGATTTATTTTTATTTTTAGGTCACTGTCTGGGGAATCTAGAATTCTAATCGACTTTCCTGCAGTTCCAACAGCTTCCACTGGATATCACCAGTTTGTAGAAATTGGTTGAGGTTTTTCCTTTGTGTAATGAAGAAGTACCATAGCTCAGAACGAGAGTCACTTCATGTGTACCTTTTGATAGAGGCGCATAACCAGAAAAGTAGCGTCAGTTTGTTTTGCTCCTGTATTGAACACAGATCATCCCGTCTTCAATTTGATTGATTATATATGTTTAGAAATACCTACATGTTTAGAAAGTTGTATTACAAAAGTTGTTAGAAATGTTTTGGCAAATTTTACAGGTAACTTTTGAGATATTTTGTAGCGACGTTGCGTAAGTTGGAAGCTGTATTTTTCTGGATCAAACGCGCCAAATAAATGGCCATTTGGATATGTATCGAAGGAATTAATCGAACGAAAAGGACCATTTGTGATGTTTATGGGACATATAGGAGTGCCAACAAAAGATGCCTGTCAAAGGAAAGTCATGATTTATATTTTATTTCTGCATTTTGTGTCGCGCCAACAGAGTTGAAATATGCTACACTCTCATTGTTTACTGTTGTGCTATCATCAGATAATAGCATCTTATGCTATCTTTCGGCGAAAGTAGAACATATCATTATGTTAGGTCAGCACCTAGTCACATAAAGCATTCAACCATTTTCCAACCAGAGAGAGGTGTCACAAAAAGCAGAAATATAGATAAAATGAGTCACTAACCTTTGACGAACTTCATCAGGTGACACTCCCAGGACTCAATGTTACACAATACATGTGTTTTTTGTTCGATCAAGTTCATATTTATATCCAAAAACTTCAGTTTACAGTTTACAGCTCTTATTGGACACCCTTCCAAAATAGAAGCCTCAAACAACTTTCTAAAGACTGTTGACATCTGCTGGAAGCCTTGGGAAGTGCATTCTGGCCCCATAGACACAGCATATTCGATAGGCAATCACTTAAATGAAACTACAAACCTCAGATTTCCCACTTCCTGGTTGGATTTGTCTCAGGTTTCCGCCTGCCATATGAGTTCTGTTATACTCACAGACATCATTCAAACAATTTTAGAAACTTCAGAGTGTTTTCTATGCAATACTATTAATAATATGCATATATTAGCATCTGGGAACAGAGTAGCAGGCAGTTTACTCTGGGCACCTTATTCATCCAAGCTACTCAATACTGCCACCCTGTCACCAAGAAGTTAATAAATAGAGAATATAACTAATGTGACATTTACCAATGGCATATATGTTTGTTATTATGCACATGAAATTTCACATGTTCCAGAAGGCATTTCTGCATTTCTGAATGCATTTTGATTAAAAAAAGTTTACGTTCAAATGGTGCTCTTGTGAAATACTGACTATCAACATACGCCTAATTTCCTGAAATGGGTCACATTTTATCTATCAACATAGACAGGGCCCTTAATTCTCTAGTTCCAAAATGAGGTAGGGTGCAGACCAGGCAGCAGGCTGTTAGCCAGCCTGCCAGCTTAGTGGAGTCTGCTACTAGCACAGTCAGTGTAGTCAGCTCAGCTTTACCCATTGAGACCATGTCGGTGCATCAATTTAGATCGGGCAAACTAAACTTGGCAGTGTTCGCTTTAGAAATCTCACTGGAATAAAGACCTCCATAGTAAACGGCTCCCTATGTGTACCAAGCGCACTAAAAGTGGCAGTAGTAAAGCGTCACCTAAAAAACCAAACCTTGACCCGGAAAATTTGAAAAACTATGGGACCTATATCGAATCTCCCATTCCTCTCAAACATTTTTAGAAGACAGATAATGCAAACAAAACACTCCAGTCTGGTTTTAGATCCCACAGCTGAGACTGCAGTCATGAAGGTGGTAAATTACCTTTTAATGCCATCAGACCAAGACTCTGCATCTGTCATCAAACTCCTAGACCTTAGTGCTAATTGGTTTACACAGACAAGTTCTTGCCTGGTTTAGGTCTAATCTGTCGGAAAGATATCAGTTTGTCCCTGTGGATGGTTTGTCCTCTGACAAATCAATGGTAAGTTTAGGTGTTCCTCAAAGTTCCATATTAGGACCACTATTGTTTTCACGTGGAGATGTCATCAAAAACTCAATGCCAACTTTGACTGCTATGTAGACGACACACAGCTGTACATTTCGATGAAACATGGTGAAGCCCCGAAAGTGCCAAACTAGCCTCATGTTATGCAGTTATTCATAATGTCAATATTTTCCTATTGTGAATCTTTTTATTTTTTATGTAGCTGTTATAAAGGCGTTATGATGTGCAGTAAACTGTTTTCGTAAACCAGTATTTATTTCAACAGTTGCCCAAGGCAAAGACTAAATGAAGGATCCACTTCAAAGCAATTATAACTGGTTTGGTCCAGAATCAATATGCTATTGACAGCTACTTTACAACATGTTCATAAAAACATTTGGTGAGTTTCTCCCATTCTTCTCTATAGATCCTCTCAAGCTCTGTCAGGTTGAATGAGGAGCATCACTGCACAGCTATTTTCAGGTCTCTCCAGAGATGTTTGATCAGGTTCAAGTCTGGGCTCTTGCTGGTCCACTTAAGGACATTCAGAGACTTGTCCCAAAGCCACTCCTGCATTGTCTTGGCTGTGTGCTTAGGGTCGTTGTCCTGTTGGAAGGTGAACATTCAC
Organism: Oncorhynchus tshawytscha; assembly: GCF_018296145.1. Lineage (NCBI taxonomy): Eukaryota > Metazoa > Chordata > Actinopteri > Salmoniformes > Salmonidae > Oncorhynchus > Oncorhynchus tshawytscha. Next base: position 39,921,596 of record NC_056438.1, read on the forward strand.
CCCAGTATGAGGTCTTGAGTGTTCTGGAGCAGGTTTTCATCAAGGATCTCTCTGTACTCTGCTCCGTTCATCTTCCCTTGATCCTGACTAGTCTCCCAGTCCCTGCCACTGAAAAACATCCACACAGCATGATGCTGCCACCACCATGCTTCACCATAAGGATGGTGACAGGTTTCCTCCAGATGGGAAGCTTGGTATTCAGGCATTCAGGCAATATTGGTTTCATCAGACCAGAGAATCTTGTTTCTCATGGTCTGAGAGTACTTTAGGGGCCTTTTGGCAAACTCCAAGCTGGCTGTCATGTGCATTTTACTGAGGAATGGCTTCCGTCTGGCCACTCTATCATAGAGGCCTGATTAGTGGAGTGCTGCAGAGATGGTTGTCCTTCTGGAAGGTTTTTCCATCTCCACAGAGGAACCCTGGTGCTCTGTCACATTGTGTCGTGGAAATATTCAGTCAATAATATTTCTCAAATACCGGGGCCTGTGTGTTCAATGAATAGACTTTTATTACAGAGTAATATAAGCCAAGCTGGATTATAAGAACAACTCACTTTCCAGTCTTGGCACACAGTCTTTACACAGGTTTCATTCTTATGTCACACATATAGTAACTCCTCTTTATGTTAATGATTCATCCCCTCTGGCATTTGGCCACCGTTATCCTTTTTGCCGTGCACTGATTTTAGTTTGTTTTCACATTAGGGCATGGAAACTTTAGAGCCATAGCAATAGTTCAAAAATAAATAGACATGTCCACTCCCCAGGCAGGTGCATGTCTAATGGTGTCTAATGACCAAGACGCACATATAGAGTGCACTATTCTTGCTGACTCCTCTGAAATGAACACACATGTTCTGGACAATTCCCAAAATAATGCTCCTCTGGGGCTTAATAAGTCCCAATCCTAGTACAAGTAAGAAGGGAAGCACCTTCTATGTTGCCAAGGAGTCAACCTGCCACCCTTAATCCTTATAAACTTTAGCTTATTCATACTGGGAAGGCAGGACCAAATACATCCCTTCACATAGCTAGAAAGTAGTAAAAGATCCATCCTCAAGCCAATTATCCTCTTCTTCAGGCTAGGGTCTATTTTTCTCCACTTCCTGTCTGACTGACGTGCCCAAAGTAAACTGCCTGTTGCTAAGGCCCAGAAGCCAGGAAATGCATATAATTGATAGAAAACTCTTTGAAGTTTGTAGAAATGTTTAAATAATATATGAGACTATGACACAATTGATATGGTAGGAGAAAATCCAGAAGAACTAACCTTGCTCTTTCAATGGAAAGCTGTGTCCTTGTCACGACTTCTGCCGAAGTCATTGCCTCTCCTTGTTCGGGCGGTACTCGGCGTTCGACGTCACCGGTCTTCTAGCCATCATTGATCCTTTTTTAATTTTCCATTGGTTTTGTCTTGTCTTCCCACACACCTGTTTTCAATCCCATTCATTACCTGTTGTGTATTTAACCCTCTGTTTCCCCTCATGTCTTTGTCAGAGATTGTTTTATTGTCAGTGTAGTGTGATTGTTGTATAGGTGCGCGTCGGGTCCTCGTACCTCGTTTGTTTGTTTATGTACATTTAGTGTTATGGAGCATACTCCGTGGACTTTATTAAAAGACTCAATTTTTCACTCCATTTGACTCTCCTGCGCCTGACTTCCCTGCCACCTATTACACCTATGTATGACAGTCCTATGTAATTCCAGCTCCTAGATTGCAATTCCTATGGCTTCCACTAGATCTCAACAGTCTTTGTTCAAGGTTTCAGGCTTGTTTCTTCCCAAATGAGTAACAATTTAGAGTTTTGGTACTGGGAGTCAGAGTTGGAAATCAGTCTGTGACGAAGAGGATGCATACATGACAATTTTACTTTTCTATTGAACATACTTCTTTCCGTATGAAATATTATAATTTAATTACATTTCAGTGTACTTGAGGATTAGATAGAAATGTATTTGGACTTTTTTTAACAAGATTTAGTGGTAGATTTTGGAATTGTTGTTTTGGCTTGTTGAAAGAGTGGAATACTCTAATACTCTCAATGGCGTCAACTAAACTGACTTTTTGTGATATAAATAAGGATTTTATCTAACAAACCAACCATGCATGTTGTAGCTGGGACCCTTGGGATTGCAAATCAGAGGAATATTTTCAAAAAGAAAGTGATTATTTAATTGCTATTTGTGATTTTACGAAGCCTTTGCTGTTTGAAAAATATTTGATTGTGAGGCGCTGTCCTCAAACAATTGCATGGCATGCTTTCGCTGTAAAAGCTATTGTAAATCGGAAAATGCAGTTAAACGAACAAGAATTTAAGCTTTTAATAGTAGCAGGGGGTACTTTAGTACCCTTGTTGGGATATTAGTTTGAGGACTTATGCCACATGGTTTGGTAACTGGGAGACTAATGGGAGTACAGGGGGGTTGTTATTTTCTGTTGCTTTCCAAGTCTTATGCTGTCACTCTCTTAGGAACCAGAAGGAAAAAGTGTGTGTGAGTGTGTGATGAGAGATGGAAATAAGATTGTGTATGGTGTAATCATAGAGGCCATTAGTCTCTGAGTTTGAAAACCTCACGGAAAGAAGGCTAAAACCTGAACCAGGGCCAGAGGTTCCACGTCCGGTGATCCCAGGGGACCAGGTCTACATCCGAGTGTTCTGGAGGAAGGCGAGAGGGTCCCTACGAAGTGGTCCTAGCAACATCAATCAATCAAGCCAACATATCAGATTTTAAAAAGGCTTTTCGGCGAAAGCATAAGAAGCTATTATCTGATGATAGCACAACAGTAAACAAAGAGAGTGTAGCATATTTCAACCCTGCAGGCGCTACACAAGACACAGAAATAAAATATAAAACATGCCTTACCTTTGACGAGCTTCTTTTGTTGGCACTCCAATATGTCCCATAAACATCATAATTGGTCCTTTTATTCGATTAATTCCGTTCATATATATCCAAAATGTCCATTTATTTGGTGCGTTTGATCCAGAAAAAAACAGCTTCCAAATTGCACAACGTCACTACAAAATATCTCAAAAGTTGCCTGTAAACTTTGCCCAAACATTTCAAACTACTTTTGTTATACAACTTTAGGTATTTTTAAATGTTAACAATCGATCAAATTGAAGACGGCTCTATCTGTTTTCAATAGAGGACGAGAGGAAACTAACGCTACTTTTCAAGTCTTGTGCACTCTCAGCAGTGTTACCTTTTTCCAAGATGGCCGTACTTCTTCATTGCACAAAGGAATAACCTCAACCAAATTTCAAAGACTGGTGACATCCAATGGAAGCGGAAGGAACTGAAAACAAGTCCCTAAGAAATATCGTTTCCCAATGAGAAGTCACAGAACAGTCAGAGACCTAAAAATACAACAAATCTGAACGGTTAGTCATCGGGGTTTTGCCTGCTACATAAGTTCTGTTATACTCACAGACATGATTCAAACAGTTTTAGAAACTTCAAAGTGTTTTCTATCCAAATATACTAATAATATGCATATCTTATTGTAACGGCGTTCGTCTGTTGAAAGAGGAGCGGACCAAAATGCAGCGTGGTGGTTACTCATGTTCTTTAATGAAAATGAACAAAGGAACAATACAAAACAACAACCGTAACGCGAAAACTTATACAGCCTATCTTGTGACAACTAACACAGAGACAGGAACAATCACACACCAACACACAGTGAAACCCAGGCTACCTAAATATGGTTCCCAATCAGAGACAACGAGAATCACCTGACTCTGATTGAGAACCGCCTCAGGCAGCCATAGACTATGCTAGACACCCCACAAAACCCCAAGACAAAAACACACCACAAAAACCCATGTCACACCCTGGCCTGAACAAATAAATGAAGACAAACATAATATACTATGACCAAGGCGTGACACTTATATTCGTGGCATGAGTAGCAGGAAGTTGAAATTGGGCACGCTATTTATCCAAAGGTGAAAATGCTGCCCCCTATACCTTAAGAAGTTAACAGACAGTGGAAACCAGGACAGATGAAGAACGGTAGAATGGCATTGACAGCAATAGTGGCAAACCGAGATTAAATTGTAAAAACACCTCCCACTAGCACTAGTACACCAACGAAGACAATGGGAAAACCACCAAGAAAGTGGGTTGACGTAGAAAGTCTGGACATCTGTTACCAACTGGGGTAGCCACAATGAAGAAATTACACCAGAATCAAACATTAACCCAGAATTTAGAAAAGCAACACAAATGGCTGGTATAAGTGTGCTCAGTGGGGCAGCAGAAAAAACATGATGTTTGTGGAAATGGTGAATGGTGAAAACTAGATGATGTGAAACTTGGACATTTTCATCATGCTCACCCAATTTTCTGTGACATGTGCAAAAAGGGGGACTTCCCCTTATGAATGTGTTTAGAGTATACACATAGTATAACAGAATATAACCATGTACTCAATGTAACAGTTGCTGAATGACAAATTATGTTAGACCTGAACTTCTGTTTGCCTGGACATGTAAGTTACATAGGGTTTTCCGGTTAAAAGAGTGCACGGACCATGCCCTTAATCCTCTAACAATTTTATTCACTTATGACCAAACAGTTCAGTGAGGGAGGGCCATATGTTTATGAAGTTTAGTTTATTTTTTAAAATGTTTTTATTGTTTTTCTTTTACATGCATGCACATGCTTTTACACAGGATGTTTAAAACTCATTTTTCAACCACTCCACAAATTTCATGATAACAAGCTATAGTTTTGGCAAGTCGGTTAGGACATCTACTTTGTGCATGACAAGTAATTTTTTCAACAATTGTTTAGACAGATTATTTCACTTATAATTCACTGTATCACAATTCCAGTGGGTCAGAAGTTTACATACACCAAGTTGACTGTGCCTTTACAGCTTGGAAAATTCCAGAAAGTTATGTCATGACTTTAGAAGCTTCTAATAGGCTAATTGACATCATTCGAGTCAATTGGTGGTGTACCTGTGGATGTATTTCAAGGCCTACCTTCAAACTCAGTGCCTCTTTGCTTGACATCATGGGAAAATCCAAAGAAATCAGCCAAGACTTCGGAAAAAAATTGTAGACCTCCAAGTCTGGTTCATCCTTGGGAACAATTTCCAAACACCTGAAGGTACCACGTTCTTCTGTACAAACAATGTACGCAAGTATAAACACCATGGGACCACGCAGCTGTCATACAACCCAGGAAGGAGATGCGTTCTGTCTCCTAGAGATGAACGTACTTTGGTGCCAAAAGTGCAAATCAATCCCAGAACAACCTCAAAGGACCTTGTGAAGATGTTGGAGGAAACGGGTACAAAAGTATATATATCCACTGTAAATCAAGTCCTATATCGACATATCCTGAAATGCCTCTCTTCAAGGAAGAAGCCACTGCTCCAAAACCGCCATAAAAAAAGCCAGACTAGGGTTTGCAACTGCACATGGGGACAAAGATCATACTTTTTGGAGAAATGTCCTCTGGTCTGATGAAATAAAAATGTAGCTCTTTGGCCATGAACACCGTTGTTACGTTTGGAGGAAAAAGGGGGAGGCTTACAAGCCGAAGAAAGCCATCCTAACCGTGAAGCACGGGGTGGCATCATCATGGTGCACTCACAAAATAGAAAGCATCATGAGGTTGAGAAATTATGTGTATATTTTGAAGCAACATCTCAAGACTTTAAAGTTAAAGTTTGGTCACAAATGGGTCTTCCAAATGGGCAATTACCCCAAGCAGACTTCCAAAGTTGTGGCAAAATGGCTTAAGGACAACAAAGTCAAGGTATTGGAGTAGAAATCACAATGCCTTGACCTCAATCCCACAGAACATTTGTGGGCAGAACTGAAAAAGCGGGTGCGAGCAAGGAGGCCTACAAACCTGTCTCAGTTATACCAGCTCTGTCAGGAGGAATGGGACAAAATTCACCCAACTTATTGTGGGAAGCTTGTGGAAGGCTACCCGAATTGTTTGTACCCAAGTTAAACAATTTAAAGGCAATGCTACCAAATACTAATTGAGTGTATGTAAACTTCTGACCCACTGGGATTGTGATGAAAGAATTCGCTCTACTATTATTCTGACATTTCACATTCTTCAAATAAAGTGGTGATCCAAACTTACCTAAAACAGGGTCTTTTTACTAGGATTAATTGTCAGGAAAAGTGAAAAACTGTTTAAATGTACTTGGCTTATGTATATGTAAACTTTCGACTTCAACTGTAGATCATTTTCATTGATTTATGTATATGATAATTTGCCAGTTAAACAAATTTTGGCAGGCATTGTTGAGCACAGTGCTTAATCTACCAGCAGTAACTGGATATGTACAGTGCCTTCAGAAAGTATTCACACCCCTTCACCTTTTTCACATATTGTTTTACAGCTAATTTAAAATGATTTCAATTTAGATTTTTTTCACTGGCCTACACACAATACCCCATACTGTTAAAGTAGGTTTAAAAAAATAATAATTACTTTCAGAATTTAAAAAAAATGAAAAACTGAACCCAGCTCCCTATGAAATGTAACATTTCTCCTTTTTTTCTCCTCCTTTTTTCTCCATCCACAGAGATGGAATCACTTTAATAATCTTTACATACTGCTTTACTCAAACATCTCCAATAGAAAATCAAATCAAGAGTCGGCTTTCTATTCCGCAACAAAGCCTCCTTCACTCACGCCGCCAAACTTACCCTAGTAAAACTGACTATCCTACCGATCCTCAACTTCGGCGATGTCATCTACAAAATAGCTTCCAACACTCTACTCAGCAAACTGGATGCAGTTTATCACAGTGCCATCCGTTTTGTCACTAAAGCACCTTATACCACCCACCACTGCGATTTGTATGCTCTAGTCGGCTGGCCCTCGCTACATATTCGTCGCCAGACCCACTGGCTCCAGGTCATCTACAAGTCCATGCTAGGTAAAGCTCTGCCTTATCTCAGTTCACTGGTCACGATGGCAACACCCATCCGTAGCACGCGCTCCAGCAGGTGTATCTCACTGATCATCCCTAAAGCCAACACCTCATTTGGCCGCCTTTCGTTCCAGTTCTCTGCTGCCTGTGACTGGAACGAATTGCAAAAATCGCTGAAGTTGGAGACTTTTATCTCCCTCACCAACTTCAAACATCTGCTATCTGAGCAGCTAACCGATCGCTGCAGCTGTACATAGTCTATCGGTAAATAGCCCACCCATTTTTACCTACCTCATCCCCATACTGTTTTTATTTATTTACTTTTCTTTTGCACACCAATATCTCTACCTGTACATGACCATCTGATCATTTATCACTACAGTGTTAATCTGCAAAATTGTAATTATTCACCTACCTCCTCATGCCTTTTGCACACAATGTATATAGACTCCCCTTTTTTTCTACTGTGTTATTGACTTGTTAATTGTTTACTCCATGTGTAACTCTGTGTTGTCTGTTCACACTGCTATGCTTTATCTTGGCCAGGTCGCAGTTGCAAATGAGAACTTGTTCTCAACTAGCCTACCTGGTTAAATAAAGGTGAAATTAAAAATAAAAATAAAACTCATCTCATATGTATGTACTGTATTCTATTCTACTGTGTTTTAGTAAAAGCAACTCAGACATCACTCGTCCTAATATTTATATATTTCTTAATTCCATTATTTTACTTTTAGATGTGTGTATTTTTGTGAATTGTTAGATACTACTGCACTGTTGGAGCTAGGAACACAAGCATTTTGTTACACCTGCAATAACATCTGCTAAATATGTGATTGTGACCAATTCATTTTTATTTTATTTGCTTTTATATTCTTCCTTCTCTATCTCCCAAACCAACCCCCTTAAGCAAATTGTTGTATTTAAAAAAATATATATTACAAGTATACTAAAGTACACTTGAATATACTAAACATCCAAATAATATAGTTCAAATACGATATGCATTTTTTAAAATATCTGAAGTATACTATAAATATAATATCATTACACTTCACCACACTTATTAAGTGTACTTCATATTCATTTTTTTCAGTCTTTTAGTATACTATAAATATACTATCGTCAACCTTCAATACACTTATTAACAGTGTACTTTAAATGCTTTGTTTTTCAGTCTTTAAGTATGTTTAAATATATTCACTATCATTAAAGTTAAACACACATTAAAACTGTACTTCAATTTCAAACACTAATTGTAATTAAGTATATTCATTCAAAATACACCAAGTTGAAGCACTGATTTGTTTTTGATGAAACTGCTTGTGAGTGATCAAGTACACTATAAGTGTCACACCCTGGCCTTAGTTATCTTTGTTTTCTTTATTATTTTGGTTAGTCAGGGTGTGACATGGGGGTTTTATGTGTTTCGTCTTGTCTTGGGGTTTGTATGTTTATGGGGCTGTTTCCTGTCTAGGTAAATTGTATGTCTATGGTTGCCTAGATTGGTTCTCAATTAGAGGCAGCTGTCTATCGTTGTCTCTGATTGGGAACCATATTTAGGCAGCCATATTCTTTGGGAAATTTGTGGGTGATTGTTTCCTGTGTCAGTGTTTGTGTCACACGGGACTGTTTTGTTGCCAGTTCACGTTATTATTTTGTATTTGTGTTCATGATTAGTTTTTCTTATTAAAAACCATGGACACCTACCACGCTGCGTATTGGTCCGATCCTTGTTTCACCTCTTCAGAGGAAGAGGAGGGAATCTGCTGTGACAATAAGTATACAGTGCCTTGCAAAAGTAGTCATACTTTTTCTATTTCTTCAAATTGTACTGTGTTCAAAAGCTGGAATTTAATTGATGTAATTGTCATTTGTTGCCAACAATGACCTCAAAAAACGAAATTAGAGTCATAAGAATATAGTCATTGCATAAGAATTCAGCCCCTTTGTTTAGGCAAGGCTAAATTAGTTTAGGATTAAAATTCAAATCATACGTTATTTGTCACATGCCCAAATACAACCTTACCATGAAATGCTTACTTACAAGCCCTTAACCAACAACGCAGTTCAAGAAAAATAGTTATATTTAAGAATATTTACGAAATAAAAAAAGTAATACAATAATGAGGCTATTTACAGGGGGTACCGAGTCAATGTGCGGGTCTACATGTTGAGGTAATTTGTGTATGTAGGTAGGGGTAAAGTGACTATGCAAAGATAACATTGCTGCTACTCGGTGTATATTAATAGTCTGGCTTGCCATTTTATTAATTGTTCAGCAGTCTTATGGCTTGGGGGTAGAAGCTGTTAAGGAGCCTTTTGGATTAGCGCTCCGGTACGCTTGCCATGTGGTAGCAGAGAGAACAGTATGACTTGGGTGACTGGAGCCCTTTATCATTTTTGGGGCCTTCCTCTGACACCACCTAGTATATAGGTCCTGGATGGCAGGAAGCTTGGCCCCAGTGATGGTAATCTGGATGGCCCAGTACCTCTGTAGGGCATTATGGTCAGATGCCCATCAGTTGCCATACCAGGTGGTGATGTAACTGCTCCGGATTCTCTCGATGGTGCAGCTGAACAACTTTTTGAGGATCTGGAGACCCATGCCAAATCTTTCTAGTTTCCTGAGGGGGATAATGTTTTGTCGTGCCCTCGTTTTGACTGTCTTGGTGTGTTTGGACCATGATAGTTGATAGAGAAATATTTAACTTTGACATTAGAGCATTTTGTGTAGATTGTTGACCAAAGATTACAATTAAACTGCTTTGTAAATAGCAACTTAACAATAAAGGTAACCTTTACATGGCTAATTACAATAGCTGATGTGGTTAATTAGTAGGAGTGTATTTGTAAAAGTATACTTGAAACACAAATATATATATTTTTGTAAATAATATACAGCAATTCTAATTCAAAAAACATTTTAGTATTATTCTAATTTATGAGAAATATACACTACTTTTCAAAAGTTTGGGGTCACTTAGAAATGTCCTTGTTTTTGAAAGAAATGCATGTTTTTGGTCCATTAAAATAACATCAAATATATCAGAAATACAGTGTTGACATTGTTAATGTTGTAAATGACTATTGTAGCTGGAAACTGATTTTTATGGACTATCTACATAGGCCTACAGAGGCCCATTATGAGCAACCACTCCTGTGTTCCAATGGCACGTTGTGTTAGCTAATCCAAGTTTATAATTTTAAAAGGCTAATTGATAATTAGAAATCCCTCTTGCAATTATGTTAGCACAGCTGAAAACTTGTCCTGATTAAAGAAGCAATAAAACTGTCCTTTAATGAAGCTGCAAGTCCTCAACTTGCAGCTTCATTAAATAGTACCCGCAAAACACCAGCCTCAAAATCACAGGCGACTCGCAGGTTACCTTCGCTTTCTTGGGCACAGGGACTGTGGTGGTCTGCTTGATGCATGTTTTCTCTGTGAAATAATAGGGGTTGACGTGTTTTTTTTATGACTAACCCTTCCTCTCTTCCCCATAGATACAACATGTCCCTCAGTCAAGTATTGAATTTCAAGCACAGATTATACTACAAAGACCAGGAAGGCTTTCAAAAGCTGCATGAAAAGAGTAGTGATTGGTAAATCTGTAACAATAAAAAATCAGATATTGAATATCTAACTATGGTCAAGTTAATAATTATGCTGTGGATTATGTATTAAACCACCCAGACACATCACAGATACAGTTGTACTTCTGAACTATAATGAAGGAAAATAATGAAATTGCTCAGGGATGTTACACAGAGACCGTTAGTTAAAAAGTTACAGAAATCAATGGCTGTGATGGTAGAAAACTGAGGATGGATCAACATTGTAGTGACTCAACAAGAATGATTTTTATTACAGAGTGAAAAGAATAAAACAAACATACAGAATAAAAAAATTCCAAAACATTCATCTTGTATGCAATAGGGCAATAATGTAATAATGCATTAAAATAACGTTTTGGCCTAAATGGGAAGGTGCTAAGCACAAACAAAAGTCTAAAGTAAAACCTGCTTCAGTCTGCTTTACAACAGACACTGGGAGAGGAAATCACCTTTCAACATGACAATGACCGACAATGACCTACAACACAAAGCCAAATCTACACTGGAACTGCTTAGCAAGAAGACAGTGAATGCTTAGCAAGAAGACAGTGAAATCTATGGCAATATTTGAAAATTGCTGTGTAGCCATGAGCTTTCTGGAGACGAAAGAAACACACTTGTGTAGATGAGGTGCTGGTTAGTGGAGAACACTTGAAAAAGAAAAGGAGGGCCGCACTCTAGGAGCTCGGATGCAATCATTTAATAATCAAATAAGTAACGTTTCAACAGACAAGCTGTCTTCATCAGGGTATAATGACAAAGCCTGCAGGTCACTAGTTATATCTGTAATCATGGCCGGGTGTGGCTTGATATCATTGGCTAATTTACAGACATAAATAGAACACACAACAAAATGAATGGATAGCATACGATCATAGATACAATTTGGCTACATAGGCATACAAACATTTACAATGAATAGCAAAATCACAATAATCACAAGAATGGCTTCAGATCAAGTCTATGTTGAGACCGGTGGGAGCAAGCATCTTTAAATTAAAGGTCCAGGAAGCCTCTTGTTTTAACAATACATTATTTTTGTCACCTCCTCATCTAGGGACAGTGACATGTTCGATGCCGGCATAAAGTAGGGACAAAATTGAGTGGTTTGCTTCTAAAAAGTGGGCCGCAACTGGGTACTTCAAGTTTTTGCACCTAATGGTCCTTTGATGCTCTGAGATTCATACTTTTAAATTGCGCTTAATTTTTACCACAAGGACAAGTTATAAGATAAATAACTGCCTTAGTGGAGCACGAGATAACACATTTGATTGGGTTCTGTTTCCTTGTTTGGGGGTGTTTGAAGGATCTACATTTGTGCCATTGCATTGTGCGCAGCCATTACACTTCTAGTTTCCGTACCGTAGAGGCGCCATGAACACTAACATCTTGACAGAGATTGAAGAATTATGAACAGAAAAAAGGGCTATATTATATTATTGCACAATCCAGGTGTGCAAAGCTCTTAGAGACTTACCCAAGAAGACTCACAGCTGTAATCACTGTCAAACGTGTTTCTAACATGTATTGACTCGGGGTTGAATACTTATGCAATTACTATATTTTAGTTATTGAATCTATGGGGGCGCTATTTCATTATTGGATAAAAAAACGTGCCCGTTTTAAGCGCAATATTTTGTCACGAAAAGATGCTCGACTATGCATATAATTGACAGCTTTGGAAAGAAAACACTCTGAGGTTTCCAAAACTGCAAAGATATTATCTGTGAGTGCCACAGAACTCAAGTTACAGGCGAAACCAAGATGAAACTTCAAACAGGAAATGAGCAGAATTTGAGGCTCTGTTTTCCATTGTCTCCTTATATGGCTGTGAATGCGCCAGGAATGAGCCTGCCCTTTCTGTCGTTTCTCCAAGGTGTCTGCAGCATTGTGACGTATTTGTAGGCATATCATTGGAAGATTGGCCATAAGAGTACATTTACCAGGGGTCCGCCCGGTGTCCTTTGTCTAAATTGGTGCGTAATCTTCAGCCGCAGGCATTTTCTCCTGGGATTCAGAGGGGAAAGCACACTTCCACGAACGATATATCATCGAAGAGATATGTGAAAAACACATTGAGGATTGATTCTAAACAGCGTTTGCCATGTTTCAGTCGATATTATGGAGTTAATTTGGAAAAAAGTTTGGCGTTTTGATGACTGAATTTGTTTTTTTTTGGTAGCCAAACGTGACGCATCAAACGGAGCGATTTCTCCTAAACAAATAATCTTTCAGGAAAAACTGAACATTAGCTATCTAACAGAGTCTCCTCATTGACATCTGAAGTTCTTCAAAGGTAAATGATTTTATTTGAATGCTTTTCTGGTTTTTGTGAAAATGTTGCCTGCTGAATGCTAACGCTAAATGCTACGCTAGCTAAATGCTACGCTAGCTACTGTTACACAAATGCTTGTTTTCCTATGGTTGAGAAGCATATTTTGAAAATCTGAGATGACAGTGTTGTTAACAAAAGGCTAAGCTTGAGAGCTAGCATATTTATTTCATTTCATTTGCGATTTTCATGAATAGTTAACGTTGCGTTATGGTAATGGGCTTGAGGCTGTAGTCACGATCCCGGATCCGGGATGGCTCGACGCAAGAAGTTAATTCTTATCATTCTTTTAAAAAATGTTGAGAGAAATATTACAATTTGACAGAGTATTTTGTGTAGATTTTTGACCAAAAATGTCAATTAAATTGCTTTGTAAATAGCAGTTTAACAATAAAGGTTACCTTTACATCGCTAATTACAATGGCTGATGTGGTTAGTAGAAGTGTACTTGTAAAAGTATTCTTATTCTAAATATTGAAAAAATTGTAAGGAATATACAGCAATTCTAATTCAAATACCATTCTAGTATAATTTTAATTTCTGAGAAATTACTTTTCATGTAATATCTACATAGGTGTACAGAGGCCCATTGTCAGCAACCATCACTCCTGTGTTCCAATGGCACGTTGTGTTAGACATTCCAGGTTTATCATTTTAAAAAGGCTAATTGATCATTAGAAGACCCTTTTGCAATTATGTTAGCACAGCTGAAAATGTCTGTGCTGATTAAAGAAGCCAAAAAACTGACTAGCTATAAAACTTTTGACTAGTTGAGAATCTGGAGCATCAGCATTTGTGGGTTCGATTACAGGCTCTTTGTCTTGATCACGTTGAGGGAGAGGTTGTTGTCCTTGCACCACACAGTCAGGTCTCTGACCTCCCTATAGGCTGTATCGTCGTTGTGGCCTACCGCTGTTGTGTCATCGGCAAACTTAATGATGGTGTTGGAGTCGTGCCTTGCTGTGCAAACATGAGTGAACGGGGTACAGGAGGGTACTAAGCACGCACCCCTGTGTGGCCCCCGTGTTGAGGATCAGCATGGTGGATGTGTTGTTACCTACCCTGGGGAGGCCCATCAGCAAGTCTAGGATCCAGTTGCAGAGGGAGGTGTTTAGTCCCAGGGTCCTTAGCTTAGTGATGAGCTTTTGAGGGCACTATGATGTTAAACTGAGCTGTAGTCAAATGAATGGCATTCTCACATAGGTGTTAATTTCTTTCAGGTGTGAAAGGGGAGTGTGGAGTGCAATAGAGATTGCATCATCTGTGGATCTGTTGGGGAGGTATTCAAATTGGAGTGGGTCTAGGATTTCTGGGATAATGGTGTTGATGTGAGCTATGTCTAGCCTTTCAAAGCAGTTCATGACTACAGACGTGAGTGCTACGGGTCAGTAGTAAGTTAGGCAGGTTACCTTAGTGTTCTTAGGCACAGGGACTATGGTGGTCTGCTTGAAATATGTTGGTATTACAGACTCAGACAGGGAGAGGTTGAAATTGTCAGTGAAGACACCTGCCAGTTGGTCAGCACATGCTTGGAGTACACATCCTGGTAATCCGTCTGGCCCTGCGGCCTTGTGAATGTTGACCTGTTTAAAGGTCTTGCTTCACATCGGCTGTGGAAAACTTGATCACACATTTGGCCAAAACAGCTGTTGCTCTCATGCATGTTTCAGTTATACTTGCCTCGAAGCGAGCGTAGAATTAATTTAGCTCGTCTGGTAGGCTCGTGTCACTGGGCACCTCGCGGGCTGTGCTTCCCTTTGTAGTCTGTAATAGTTTACAAGCCCTGCCACATCCGGCGAGCATCGGAGCCGGTTTAGTACGATTCGATCCTAGTCCTGTATTGACGCTTTGCCTGTTTGATGGTTCTTCGGAGCGCATAGAGGGATTTCTTATAAGCTTCCGGGTCAGAGTCCCGCTCCTTGAAAGCGGCAGCTCTACCCTTTAGCTCAGTGCGAATGTATGCTGTAATCCATGGCTTCTGGTTGGGGTCTGTACGTACAGTCACTGTGGGGACGACGTCCTCGATGCACTTATTGATAAAGCCAGTGACTGATGTGGTGTACCCCTCAATGCCATCGGAAGAATCCCGGAACATATTCGAGTCTGTTCTAGCAAAACAGTCCTGTAGTTTAGCATCTGGTTCATCTGACCACTTTTTTATAGACTGAGTCACTGGTGCGTCCTCCTTTATTTTTTGCTTGTAAGCAGGAATCAGGAGGATAGAGTTATGGTCAATTTTGCCAAATGGAGGGAGAGCTTTGTACACGTCTCTGTGTGGAGTAAAGGTGGTCTTGAATTTTTTCCTTCTGGTTGCACATTTAACATGCTGATAGAAATTAGGTAACAGTGATTTAAGTTTCCCTGCATTAAAGTACCCGGCCACTAGGAGCGCCACCTCTGGATGAGCCTTTTCCTGTTTGCTTATGGCAGAATACAGCTAATTGAGGGCAGTTTTAGTGCCAGCCTCTGTCTGTGGTGGTATGTAGACAGCTACGAAAAATACACATGAAAACTCTCTAGGTAGATAGCGTAGTCTACAGCTTATCATAAGATACTCTTCCTCAGGCGAACAAAACTCTAAGACCTTAGATATTGTGCACCAGCTATTGTTTACAAATATGCATAGGCCCCTGTCCTGTGTCTAACCAGAGGCTGCTGTTCTGTCCTGCCGATACAGTGTATAACCCGCCAGCTGTATGTTATTAATGTCGTCGTTCAGCCACGACTCCGTGAAGCATTAGATATTACAAAAAAAGATGTATTTGATGTTTAATAAACATATAGATGAGCTGGTTAAGAAGCTAAGATTTAAAGTTGGCTGCGCCTACAGAAACAGATCCTGCCTTTCACTAAGTAGTAGGAAGCAGATTATTCAGTAAACCTTTTTATCCGTTCCTGATTATGATGAGTAACTATTACAGTGAAATAATACCATGCTATTGTTTGAGGAGAGTGCACAATTTTGAACATGAAAAGTTATTAATTAACAAATTAGGCACATTTGTGGGCAGTCTTGACAACATTTTGAACATAGATGCAATGGTTCATTGGATCAGTCTAAAACGTTGCACATACCCTGCTGCCATCTAGCGGCCAACATATTAATTGTAACTGGGCTTCAATAATTCTTTATGGCCTTTCTCTTGCATTTTGAAGATTAAGGTACAAAAATACAAAATAACGTTCTTTGTTATCTTTTACCAGATCTATTGTGTTATATTATACTACATTCAAGTTCTGAGCTACAGGTAGTTAGATCTGGGCATGTCAGTTTAAGTCATTTTAATCCTTCACAGGATTGGTTAACTATTGAAGTTCCTAGGGTCTCCACCGAGCTAGGTAAATTTGTTATTGTTTTTATAATAAAAAAAATATATATATATTGTTTTTATAATTAAAAAAAATATATATACATTTTACTCCCTTTTCTCCCCAATTTTGATCTTGTCTCATCGCTGCAACTCCCCAAAGTTCGAGTCATGCGTCCTCCAAAACATGACCAGCCACACCGCGCTTCTTAACACCGCCCGCTTAACCCGAAAGCCAGCCGCACCAGTGTGGAAACACTATTCAACTGACGACCAAGGTCAACCTGCAGGCAGGTATTTATTTTCAGCCTGCAGGCAGGTATTTAAAAAGAAGGTGCCTTCAAGAGACCAGAATAGACAGATTATCATCTTCCAAAAAGCTTCACAATCATGTCTTGTCATGGTACATTTTCCAACCCTGCATTTACACATTTGCTGTTAAGGTCCTTGAAGAGTGTTTTATTCATCATATACCCAACAAGAAAAAACATCCCCAGAAATGCATATGCACATAATGACATCTGGACATTTTGGACCCTGACGTGCCTTCTTTTCAATTAGAGACCATTTTGTCAACAAGGACATGTTGTCCAGCCTCAATTGACACACACACACACACACACACACACACACACACACACACACACACACACAGTCTAAACATCTGACAGCTGCATACCACTACTGGCACAAAAAAAAAGATTCCCAGAAAAAAACCAAAGTCTCACAAAGGGTAACTCCTTTCACAGTTGAAAAACAGCAATACCAAAAGGCTTGTGGCACTGAAAGCCAATGTGTGTGAATAACAAGTCATTTTCTTGTGATTACTCACTAAACAGATACCCCTTTTATCTCCCAAACTCGTCTGAGGGGGCAGAAAGCTCACAGTAAATCTGTTCAGCGGGTAGTCTGCCACCTATT
The DNA here is from genome assembly GCF_018296145.1 of Oncorhynchus tshawytscha. Lineage (NCBI taxonomy): Eukaryota > Metazoa > Chordata > Actinopteri > Salmoniformes > Salmonidae > Oncorhynchus > Oncorhynchus tshawytscha. Next base: position 39,938,687 of record NC_056438.1, read on the forward strand.
TGCCAGCTGCTCTCCTGGTATACTGCTGTTGGCATTCCCATGGTAATGCCCGGGCAGGACTGGTGACAGAGGAGGTTAACACGACACCAGGTTAATCGGGTTGTGACTTTTTTTTCATTATTCCCCTATTTTTTTCCTATTTCCCCTCTCTATCTCGGATGTGTGTCTTTGTTAATATAAAGAGAGGCAGAGGCAGACTGATGAGGGACAAGTCTGAGGGTTTGAAAAGGCAAGTGTCATCCCCCAATTAACTGGCCTTACCAGCAGTTGACTGCCCTTGCCAGCCCTACACACTGACCATGCTCTCTGTGTGTGTGTGTGTGTGTGTGTGTGTGTGTGGTTTCTCTGGCTGAAAGATATTCCCCCAATCCCCTTCTTAATCAGGTTAAAATACTGCTGTCCCTTTTAACAAAATGAAAGGAGCAGACAAACTCACAGGTGCATAAACAGACTTTCTACTTTGGCATAAAAGCATCTTTGGTCAAAATGATCAAAACGTAACAGTCCCGAGATGGTTTCACATGAAGATCTGGTCATAAAGGCATCTTTGGTCAAAATTATCAAAACATAACAGTCCCACATGGTTTCACATGAATATCTGCTCATAAAAGCATATAACCATGTGGGACTGTTGTTTTAATAATTTTGTGAAGCATAGTTATCTATATTTAAAACAACAAAACAAACAGAAAACTGCACACAACTTAATTGCCAAGTCAGTTATCATGCGCTGGGTGTGGATTCATACATTCTTATGGTGGGTGTAGAGTAAATGTAGAATTCTCTACATTGGCGTCAGAAGTGGGATGGCGCCCGTGTGGCTTGTATGTGGAGGGACTATGTATAGAAAAGTGTGGGGAATGAAGGGATTATTTACCATCCTTCCCACCTCATGCCTGCCGATGGCACTCAGCTGGGGATCGGGGAAGCATGTTCGTGAGGCGCAGCATTCCCAGCCGAAGTCCGGGGGGTCCTAATAACCAATTGTTTGTTCCTGATGCTGTCTGCTCCTTGGTTCTGGAGTGGGCCCACTCCTCCAAGCTTTCCTGCCACCCGTGTTCCCTTCGGAACCTGGCCTTTGTGCAACAATGCTTTTGTTGGCCTACCATGGTTCCTGACGTCTCCGCATTTGTTGCCGCATGCACGATATGTGACAGAACAAGACTCCCCGGCAAGGCTGGTCTCCTTCAACCTCTGCCTGTCCACCACCGTCACTGGTCTCACATATCCCTGGACTTTGTCACGGGTCACCCCGTCTGATGGCAACACCGCCATCCTGACAGTAGTAGACAAGTTTTCCAAAGCCGCCCAGTTCAACCTCCTCCCCAAGCTACCCTCTGCCAAAGTGAAGGCCCAGATCATGGTGCAGCACGTTGTCCGGATCCATGGCCTCCCAGAAGACATGGTCTTCTCATCCCGGTTCTGGAAGGTGTTCTGCACACTCATTGGGTCGTCGGCCAGCCTATCCTCCGGGTTCCACCCACAGTCCTACAGCCAGCTGGAGCGAGCCAACCAAGACCTGGAGACCGATCTTCGCTGCCTGGTCTTCGCCAGCCCCACCACCTGGAGCCAGCAACTAGTGTGGGTCGAATATGCCTGCAACACCCTTCCTTGCTCTGCTACGGGTCTCTCACCCTTTGAGTGTTCTCTGGGTTATCAACCCTCGCTCTTCCCGGAGCAAGAAGAAGAGGTTGGCATACCCTGGCATACCCTCGGCCCAGATATTTGTCCGCTGCTGTCGTCGTACATAGAAGAGAGCCCAGTCCAACTCACTGCGGTCCAACTCATCCCAAAACATCTCAATTGGGTTGAGGTCGGGTGATTGTGGAGGCCAGGTTCTCTGATGCAGCACTCCATCACTCTCCTTCTTGGTCAAAAAGCCCTTACACAGCCTGGAGGTGTGTTTCGAGTCATTGTCCTGTTGAAAAACAAATGGAAGTCCCACTAAAGCAAGCCAGATGGGATGGTGTAACGCTGCCGAATGCTGTGGTAGCCATGCTGGTTAAGAGTGCCTTGAATTCTAAATAAATCACTGACACATGTCACCAGCAAAGCACCCCCACACCTCCTTCTCCATGCTTCATGGTGGGAACCACACATGCCGAGATCTTCGATTCACCTTCTCTGCGTCTCACAAAGACATGGTCATTGGAACCAAAGATCTCAAATTTGGATTCATCAGACCAAAGCATAGATTTCCACTGGTTTAATGTCCATTGCTCGTGTTTCTTCAGTCTCCTCTGAATAGATGATGTTGAGATGTGTCTGTTACTTGAATTTAGAAATATTTAACTTTCACACATTAACCTTTTATAACTAGGGGGCGCTAATTTTAATTTTTGGATGAAAAACGTTCCCGTTTTAAACAAGATATTTTGTCACGAAAAGATGCTCGACTATGCATATAATTGACAGCTTTGGAAAGAAAACACTCTGACGTTTCCAAAACTGCAAAGATATTGTCTGTGAGTGCCACAGAACTGATGTTACAGAAAAAAAAACAGATAAAAATCCAATCAGGAAGTGTCGCATTTTTTGAAACCGCCCTCATGGCAATGACTCCCTATATGGCTGTGGAGGAGCTAGGAGTCAGCTTACGTTTTCCACGTTTTCCCCAAGGTGTCTGCAGCATTGTGACGTATTTGTAGGCATATCATTGGAAGATTGACCATAAGAGACTTCATTTACCAGGTGGTTGCTTGGTGTCCTCCGTCGCAATTATTGCGTAATGTCCAGGCTGCAGTATTTTTCTGTTTGCCTCTGATGAGAAACCAACTGCCACAAATGATTTTTCATCTAATAGAATTGTGAAAAACACCTTGAGGATTGATTCTAAACAACGTTTGCCATGTTTCTGTCGATATTATGGAGCTAATTTGGAAAAAAGTTTGGCGTTGTAGTGACTGCATTTTCATTTTTTTTTCTTAGCTAAACGTGATGAACAAAACAGAGCTATTTCTCCTACACAAATAATATTTTTGGAAAAAATTAACATTTGCTATCTAACTGAGAGTCTCGTCATTGAAGAACTTTGGATGTTTTCAAAGGTAAATGATTTTATTTGAATGCTTTTCTTGTTTTTGTGAAAATGTTGCCTGCTGAATGCTAGGCTTAATGCTATGCTAGGCTATCAATACTTTGGTTGAAAAGCATATTTTGAAAATCTGAGATGACAGAGTTGTTAACAAAAGGCTAAGCTTGTGAGTCAATATATTTATTTCATTTCATTTGCGATTTTCATGAATAGGAAACGTTGCGTTATGGTAATGAGCTTGAGGCTATGATTACGCTCCCGGATACAGGTTTGGAGTCGCAAGAAGTCCAATAGAGCAAATGATAGATAAACATCTTGTTAATCTACTCGTCGTGTCTGATTTAAAAAAAATGTTTTACAGTGAAAACACAACATATATTAATGTTAGATCACCACCAAATCCAAAAAAACACACAGCCCTTTTTCCCAGCCAAAGATAGTCACAAAAGCAGAATTAGAGAGAAAATTAATCTCTAACCTTTGATAACCTTCAGCAGATGACACTCATATGACATCATGTTACACAATACATTTATGTTTTGTTCGATAATATGCATATTTATATCCACAAATCTCGGTTTACATTGGCGCCATGTTCAGAAATGCCTCAAATATCCGGAGTAATTACAGAGAGCTACGTCAGATAACATAAATAATCATCATAAACTTTGACGAAATAAATGTTTTACATATAATTGTATTTATTTATTTCACCTTTATTTAACCAGGTAGGCTAGTTGAGAACAAGTTCTCATTTACAACTGCGACCTGGCCAAGATAAAGCATAGCAGTGTGAACAGACAACACAGAGTTACACATGGAGTAAACAATAAACAAGTCAATAACAGAGTAGAAAAAAAGAGTCATTACATTGTGTGCAAAACGCATGAGGAGGTAGGCAATAAATAGGCCATAGGAGTGAATAATTACAATTTAGCAGATTAACACTGGAGTGATAAATGATCAGATGGTCATGTGCAGGTAAAGATACTGGTGTGCAAAAGAGCAGAAAAGTAAATATATAAAAAGAGTATGGGGATGAGGTATGTAAATTGAGTGGGCGATCGGTTAGCTGCTCAGATAGCAGATGATTAAAGTTGGTGAGGGAAATAAAAGTCTCCAACTTCAGCGATTTTTGCAATTCGTTCCAGTCACAGGCAGCAGAGAACTGGAACGAAAGGCGGCCAAATGATGTGTTGGCTTTAGGGATGATCAGTGAGATACACCTGCTGGAGCGCGTGGTACGGGTGGGTGTTGCCATCGTGACCAGTGAACTGAGATAAGGCGGAGCTTTACCTAGTATTGACTTGTAGATGACCTGGAGCCAGTGGGTCTGGCGACGAATATGTAGCGAGGGCCAGCCGACTAGAGCATACAGGTCGCAGTGGTGGGTGGTATAAGGTGCTTTAGTGACAAAACGGATGGCACTGTGATAAACTGCATCCAGTTTGCTGAGTAGAGTATTGGAAGCTATTTTGTAGATGACATCGCCAAAGTCGAGGACCGGTAGGATAACCAGGATAACCTTACTAGGGTAAGTTTGGCGGCGTGACAGAAGGAGGCTTTGTTGCAAAATAGAAAGCCGACTCTAGATTTGATTTTAGATTGGAGATGTTTGATATGAGTCTGGAAGGAGAGTTTACAGTCTAGCCAGACACCTAGGTACTTATAGATGTCCGCATATTCTAGGTCGGAACAATCCAGGGTGGTGATGCTACTTGGGCGTGCGGGTGCAGGCAGCGAATGGTTGAAAAGCATGCATTTGGTTTTACTAGCGTTTAAGAGCAGTTGGGGGCCATGGAAGGAGTGTTTTCATTTGGAAGTTAGATAGCACAGTGTCCAAGGAAGGGCCAGAAGTATACAGAATGGTGTCGTCTGTGTAGAGGTGGATCAGGGATTCGCCCGCAGCAAGAGCAACATCATTGACATATACAGAGAAAAGAGTCGGCCCGAGAATTGAACCCTGTGGCACCCCCATAGAGACTGCCAGAGGACCGGACAACATGCCCTCCGATTTGACACACTGAACTCTGTCTGCAAAGTAGTTGGTGAACCAGGCAAGGCAGTCATTAGAAAAACCGAGGCCACTGAGTCTGCCAATAAGAATATGGTGATTGACAGTGGAAAGCCTTGGCCAGGTCGATGAAGACAGCTGCACAGTACTGTCTTTTATCGATGGTGGTTATGGTATCGTTTCGTACCTTGAGTGTGGCTGAGGTGCCCCCTTTGACCGGCTCGGAAACCAGATTGCACAGCGGAGAATGTACGGTGGGATTCGAGATGGTCGGTGATCTGTTTGGTAACTTGGCTTTCAAAGACCTTAAATAGGCAGGGCAGGATGGATATAGGTCTGTAACATTTTGGGTCCAGGGTTTTGAAGAGGGGGTTGACCGCGGCAGCTTTTCAATCCTTGGGGATCTCAGATGATATGAAAGAGAGGTTGAACAGGATGGTAATAGGGGTTGAGACAATGGCGGAGGATAGTTTCAGAAATAGAGGGTTCAGATTGTCAAGCCCAGCTGATATGTATGGGTCCAGGTTTTGCAGCTCTTTCAGAACATCTTCTATCTGGATTTGGGTAAAGGAGAAGCTGGGGAGGCTTGGGCGAGTAGCTGCCAGGGGGGGGGGCTGTTGGCCGAGGTTGGAGTTGCCAGGAGGAAGGCATGGCCAGCAGTTGAGAAATGCTTGTTGAAGTTTTCGATTGTCATGGATTTATCGGTGGTGACCGTGTTACCTAGCCTCAGTGCAGTGGGCAGCTGGGAGGAGGTGCTCTTGTTCTCCATGGACTTTTTGGAGTTAGAGCTACAGGATGCAAATTTCTGCTTGAAAAAGCTGGCCTTTGTTTTCCTGACTGACTGCGTGTATTGGTTCCGGACTTCCCTGAACAGTTGCATATCGCGGGGGCTATTCGATGCTATTGCAGTCCGCCACAGGATGTTTTTGTGCTGGTCGAGGGCAGTCAGGTCTGGAGTGAACCAAGGGCTAACATTGAACAGTTAAGAACTCTTTTTATTTATTTAAATATTTTTTATATATATGGACTTTCAATGTTAGCATCCCTAACATTGAAAGTCCATATATATAAAAAATATTTAAATAAATAAAAAGAGTTCTTAACTGTTCTTAGTTCTGCATTTTTTGAACGGAGCATGCTTATCTAAGATGGTGAGGAAGTTACTTTTAAAGAATGACCAGGCATCCTCAACTGACGGGATAAGGTCAATATCCTTCCAGGATACCCGGGCCAGGTCGATTAGAAAGGCCTGCTCGCAGAAGTGTTTTAGGGAGTGTTTGACAGTGATGAGAGGTGGTCGTTTGACTGCGGGCCCGTAGCGGATACAGGCAATGAGGCAGTGATCGCTGAGATCCTGATTGAAGACAGCGGAAGTGTATTTAGAGGGCAAGTTGGTCAGGATGATGTCTATTAGGGTGCCCATGTTTACGGATTTAGGGTTGTACCTGGTAGGTTCCTTGATGATTTGTGTGCATCTAGCTTAGATTGTAAGAATGCCGGGGTGTTAAGCATATCCAGTTTAGGTCACCTAACAGAACAAACTCTGAAGCTAGATGGGTAGCAGGCAACAACAGTGAGAGACTTATTTCTGGAGAGATTCATTTTTAAAATTAGTAGTTCGAACTGTTTGGGTATGGACCTGAAAAGTATGACATTACTTTGCAGGCTATCTCTGCAGTAGATTGCAACTCCTCCCCCTTTGGCAGTTCTATCTTGACGGAAAATGTTATAGTTTGGTATGGAAATCTCAGAATTTTTGGTGGCCTTCCTAAGCCAGGATTCAGAAACGGCAAGGACATCAGGGTTGGCAGAGTGTGCAAAAGCAGTGAGTAAAACAAACTTAGGGAGGAGGCTTCTGATGTTGACATGCATGAAACCAAGGCTTTTTTTTCACAGAAGTCAACAAATGAGGGTGCCTGGGGACATGCAGGGCCTGGGTTTACCTCCACATCACCCGAGGAACAGAGGAGGAATAGGATGAGGGTGCGGCTAAAGGCTATCAAAACTGGTCGCCTAGAGCGTTGGGGACAAGGAATAAAAGGAGCAGATTTCTGGGCATGGTAGAATATATTCAGGGCATAATGTGCAGACAGGGGTATGGTGGGGTGCGGGTACAGTGGAGGTAAGCCCAGGCACTGGGTGATGATAAGTGAGGTTGTATCTCTGGACACGCTGGTTATAATGGGTGAGGTCACCACATGTATGGGAGGTGGGAGAAAGGAGGTACCAGAGGATTGAGGATTGGAACTAGGAGATCCATTGTAAACTAAAACAATGATAACTAACCTAAACAACAGTTTACAAGGCATATTGATATTTGAAAGAGACATACAGCGAGGCATAAAGTAATAGTAGGTTTTGATTGGAAGAGCTAGCTAAAACAACAGGTGAGATAACAACAGCTAATCAGCTAACGCAACAACAGCAGGTAAGATGGCGATGACTAGGCAGAGGGGGTCGGATTAACTACACAAAGAGCCTGAGTTCGTGGCTGGGGCCGACAGATAACAAAATAAATAAACAGAATGGAGTATCGTGATTAATGGACAGTCCAGCGGGCATCAGCTATGTAGCCAAGTGATCATAGTGTCCAGGGGGCAGCAGTAGATGGAACAGGGAAGCCGCCACTACGGTAGCACGCAGGTGACACAGCGTTTAAAGTTAGTAGCCCGGGGCTAGTAGGAGCGTCTGCTCTGACGGAGGCCGGTTGAAGGCACAGCGGATGGAGTATTCGTCGGCAAACCAGTCGTGGTGGTGTGGCGGGGCGCCGTGTCGATAGAGAATCCAAGCCAGATGGCGAAAGAGGTATTGTAGAATTTTGTTTGTTAGCCGGGAGATGTGCCTGGCTCACGGCTAACTGGTGCTAGCTTCGTGGCAGTGGCGTTAGCCACTATAGCCAATCGGTAGCAGCGGTGATCCGGTGCCAAGGTCCAGAGTATACAGCAAGGATCCGGTGGAGTATTGGGCTCTAGCCGTGTATGAGTGGGGTTCGGGTGAACAGCTGAGTAGGCCTAGAGGTGGGCCTCAGGGATAGCTTCCGTACTGGGTGCAAGCTAGCTGTGAGGATCATAAGTCCAGGGATTATGGCAGGAATCCGGCGTTGTTGTGGAGAGACAGTCCGATACTGGTAGACTGGCGAGTAATTATCCAGGCTAAAAACAGGGCTGTTATCTGTGCAGAAGGTAAAAGCCGATAGAGCCGCTAAAGTCTTCACTGCTACTCCATCTTGGATTAAGAGATACACTGGTTTTTAATGCAACCGCTGTGTCAGATTTTTTTTTAAACGTTATGAAAAAAGCATACCATGCAATAATCCGAGACGGCGCTCAGAAGTAAATACATTTCTCCGCCATGTTGGAGTCAACAGAAATACGAAATTACATCAGAAATATTCCCTTACCTGATGGTCTTTCATCAGAATGCAGTGCAAGGAATCCTAGTTCCGCAATAAATTGGATGTTATTATCATATATATATATCCAATAACATTCAAACTGGAGCATTAATTTTTTGTGTACAGAGTAATGGAACACGTGGTGATATAATGACTACTGCGCATAACCAGGAACTGGCATTCTGCCAGACCAGTGACTCAAATAGCTGCCATCCGGTCCCACATCACACTAGAGGATTCATTCCACGTTCTACTGACTGTTGACATCTAGTGGAAGGCGTAGGAAGTGCGAACAGATCCATATCTTATTTGGATGTGAATAGGCGATGAGTTGAAAATCAACCTGCCCCAGAATTTCCACTTCCTGTTTGGAAGTTTGCCTGCCCTATGAGTTCTGTTATACTCACAGGCATAATTCAAACAGTTTTAGAAACTTCAGAGTGTTTTCTATCCAATAGTAATAATAATATGCATATATTAGCATCTGGGACAGAGTAGGAGGAAGTTCACTATGAGCACGCAATTCATCCAAAGTGAAAATGCTGCCCTCTATCCCTATAAGGTTTTAAGAAGGAAATCAATTCCACAAATAAACTTTTAACAAGGCACACCTTAATGGAAATTAATTCCAGGTGACTACCTCATGAAGCTGGTTGAGAGAATGTCAAAATGTGCAAAGCTGTCAAGGCCAAGGGTGGCTACTTTTAAGAATCTAAAATAAATAAATAAATATGTTTTGATTTGTTTAACACTTTTTTTGTTACTATTCGATTCCACATGTGTTGTTTCATAGTTTGATGTCTTAAAAAATTATGAAACACCCTTGAATGAGTAGGTGTGTCCAAACCTTTGACAGGTACTGTACATATCCCAAACAGAAGCCATGGATTACTAAAGGCTCCGGTCGCTTATACAACATTCACAATGCCGTGGGGTGAGACGGATTACCAGGGCGTGAACTCATATCATGCGCAGACCAACTGGCACTTGTTTTCACTGACAATTTCAACCTCTCCCTGACCGAGTCTGTAATGCCTACATATTTCAAGCAGACCACCATAGTCCCTGTGCCCAAGAATGCAAAGGTAACCTGCCTAAATGACTACCGCCCCGTAGCACTCACTGCAGTAGCCATGAAGTGCTTTGAAAGGCTGGTCATGGAGCACATCAACACCATCATCCCGGGAAACCCTAGATGTACTCCAATTTGCATACCACCCAACAGATCCACAGATGACTCAATCGCACTCCACACTTCCCTTTCCCACCAGGACAAAAGGTGTACCTATGTGGAAATGCAGTTCATTGACTACAGCTCAGCATTCAACACCATAGTGCCCACAAAGCTCATCACTAAGCTAAGGATCATGGGACTAAACACCTCCCTCTGCAACTGGTTCCTGGACCTCCTGACGGGCCGCACCCAGGTGGTAAGGCTAGGCAACAACATATCTGCCACACTGATCATCAACCTTGGGACACCTCAGGGGTGCATGCTTAGTTGGTCCTGTACTCCCTGTTCACCCACAACTACATGGCCAAGCACGACAAACACCCTCATTCAGTTTGCTGATCACACAACAGTGGTAGGCCTGATCACAGACAACAATGAGACAGCCTATAGGAGGGGGTCAGAGAAATGGTAGTGTGGTGCCAGGACAACAACCTCTCCCTCAATGTGAGCAAGACAAATGAGATGATTGTGGACTACAGGAAAAGGGCTGAACAGGCCCCCATTACCATCTACGGGGCTGTAGTGGACCGTGTTGAGAGTTTCAGGTTCCTTGGTGTCCACTTCACCAACAAACTATCATGATCCAAACATACCAAGACAGTCGTGTTCACCGTTTCCCCTTCATGAGACTGAAAATACTTGGCATGGGTCCTTAGATCCTCAAAGTTATACAGCTGCACCATCGAGAGCACCCTGACCGGTTGCATCACCGCCTGGTATGGCAACTGCTCGGCATCCAACCATAAGGCGCTACAGAGGGTAGTGTGTACATCACTGGGGCCAAGCTTTCTGACATCCAGGACCTATATACTAGGTGGAGTCAGAGGAAGACTACTGTCACCCAAGTCATAGACTGTTTTCTCTGTACCCCTGCCCATCGACTCAGTACTGGTACACCCTGTATATAGCCTCATTATTGTTATGTAATTTTATTGTGTTGCTTTTTTTTATTACTTTATTTAATTACTTATTTTCTTAACTCTTTTTCTTGATTGATTTTTTTTTCTCGCTACCATTATTTTAAGACTGCTCTTTAATTATTTGTAATTATTTTAATTGTTTTTACTTATCTATTTTTTACTTCACATTATTTTTCTTGATCTGCATTGTTGGTCAAGGGCTTGTAAGTAAGCATTTCACATAAGGTCTACACCTGTTTATTTTGGCGCATGTGACAAATCAAATTTGATTTGATATGATTTGGTTAAGAGGTTCAGACAGTTGCTGGACCGGGTTTGAGTCCTGGTTGGGACAACCCTCCAAATTCATGACAGTATATTATATACATTTGCTTCAATACAGCTTTAGGAATTAGAAGTCAGTGAAATTGTGTTGTAATTACGTGTGATTATCAGACTTGTCACACAAAGAGGAGAAGTTTATTATTCAATGTATTCAGTCATTTGATTCTGAAGCCGACTCAAACAAAAGTCAGTAAGTGAGTGTACAGTAGAATAGAAACAATTCATAACCACCTCCTGTAGTTTTCTATTCCAATTCCATGTCGTTCTGGGGCAATGTTTACGGCAGGACAGGAATGGAAAGGATCTGGACTGATTTCCTGCTCGAGTCCCATTTCCACCTCCTGTCCAACCAACGCTTGTATTGTCAGCAACCGTGTATGCTGGAACATTGGGTACGTTTTGGGAGGAAACCCTGCTGCCTACGGAGAATATACCATTCACTTAGTGTCACATCTGCTCCTGCCACACCCTCTATTGCTCATCCTGTGTCTCCTTGACCTTCCGCCATTCTCCCAGTGCTCTCTCCCCTCTCCCCCTCTCTGTGTGTGTGATTGTGTGGGCAGAGACAAGTGTGCTGGAGTCAGAGCAGATCCCCAACAGCTGCAACCTGTTCCATAATCAAAACCTCAACAAATAGTCAGTCCTGACACCTTTGTAAGATTGTAATCTCTGCTCAGTCACTCCATGTTTCTAGCCGTTTGTTCCCGTTGTGCCTGTTTTCCCTTGCCTGACACTGTTTTCCTCTCCGCTACAGTTCTACCCGTGCTGACTCTGGTCTCTTTCCCCTGTCCGACATCTCTTCGGTCCTACTAATCTATCCTGGATTCCCCACTCTACGCTACCTTGGATTCCCCTCTGGACCTGCTAATCCTGCCCCAACACCTCTCGCTCCAGCCTCAGCCTCCGTACCTGGTTTCCGGCAACCCACCCGAGCTACCCCTGTCCTGCACTCAATCTTCCCCCCCATGTTTCAATAAATACCTTGGTTACCGCGTCCCAGTGTCCTCGTCTGACTCTGCACTTGGGTTCACCTGTTCCAGTCCGCGTGACACTTAGAAACACCAACCTATGAACATGCATCAATATTTGGCAGTGGCTGTCTTTAATCACTTGAATTAGCTGATGAAGGCATTTTGGAGCGAAACGTCATGTTCTTACAGTAACTTTAATATAATCCAATCGCAATTTTTGCTTTAGAGTTGCGCCTGTCTTAATCCTAATATCATATACAGTTGAATTCGGAAGTTTACATACACCTTAGCAAAATACATTCAAACTCAGTTTTTCACAATTCCTGACATTTAATCATAGTAAAACTGTCCTGTCTTAAGTTAGTTGGGATCACCACTTTATTTTAAGAATGTGAAATGTCAGAATAATATTAGAGAGAATGATTTTTTTCAGCATTAATTTCTTTCATCACATTCCCAGTGGGTCAGTTTACATACACTCAATTAGTATTTGGTAGCATTGCCTTTAAATTGTTTAACTTGGGTCAAACGTTTCCCACAATAAGTTGGGTGAATTTTGGCCCATTCCTCCTGACAGCTGGTGTAACTGAGTCAGGTTTGTAGGCCTCCTTGCTCGCACATACTTTTTCAGTTCTGACCACAAATGATCTATAAGATTGAGGTCAGGGCTTTATGATGGCCACTCCAATACCTTGACTTTGTTGTCCTTAAGCCATTTTGCCACAACTTTGGAAGTATGCTTGGTGTCGTTATTCATTTGGAAGACCCATTTGCGACCAAGCTTTAACTTCCCGACTGATGTCTTGAGATGTTGCTTCAATATATCCACATCATTTTCATTCCTCATGACGCCATCTATTTTGTGAAGTGCACCAGTCCCTCCTGCAGAAAAGCACCCCCACAACGTGATGCTGACACCCCTGTGCTTCACAGTTGGGATGGTGTTCTTCAGCTTGCAAGACTCCCCCTTTTTCCTCCAAACATAATGATGGTAATTATGGCCAAACAGTTCTCTTTTTGTTTTTCAGACCAGAGGACATTTCTACAAAAAGTACGATCCTTGTCCCCATGTGCAGTTGCAAACCTTTTTTATGGCGGTTTTGGAGCAGTGGCTTCTTCCTTGCTGAGCGACCTTTCAGGATATGTCGATATAGGATTTGTTTTACTGTGGATAGAGGTCGACTGATTATGATATTTCAACACCGATACCGATTATTGGAGGACCAAAATAAGCTGATTCCGATTAATCGGCCAATATGTATTTATTTATTTGTAATAATGACAATTACAACAATACTGAATGAACACGTGCCATGTAAAAAAAGCTAACGTTTAAGTTCCTTGCTCAGAACATGAGAACATTTTAAAGCTTGTGGTTCCTTTTAACTTCTTGCTCGAGCAATCCCGTATCCGGGAGCGTAATCATAGCCTCAAGCTCATTACCATAACGCAACGTTAACTATTCATGAAAATCGCAAATGAAATGAAAGAAATATATTCACTCACAAGCTTAGCCTTTTGTTAACAACACTGTCATCTCAGATTTTCAAAATATGCTTTTCAACCATAGCTACACAAGCATTTATGTAAGAGTATTGATAGCTAGCATAGCATTAAGCCTAGCATTCAGCGGACAACATTTTCACAAAAACAAGAAAAGCATTTAAATAAAATAATTTACCTTTGAAGAACTTCAGATGTTTTCAATGAGGAGACTCTCAGTTAGATAGCAAATGTTCATTTTTTCCCAAAATATTATTTGTGTAGGAGAAATCGCTCCGTTTTGTTCATCACCTTTGGCTAAGAAAAAAAAACGAAAATTCAGTCATTACAACGCCAAACTTTTTTCCAAATGAACTTTATAATATCGACAGAAACATGGCAAACGTTGTTTAGAATCAATCCTCAAGGTGTTTTTCACATATCTATTCGATGATAAATCATTCGTGGCAGTTGGGTTTCTCCTCGGAAGCAAATGGAAAAATACACGCAGCTGGAGATTACGCAATAATTGCAACGGAGGACACCAAGCGAGCACCTGGTAGATGTAGTGTAAAATGGTCAATCTTCCAATGATATGCCTACAAATACGTCACAATGCTGCAGACACCCTGGGGAAACGACAGAAAGTGTAAGCTCATTCCTGGCCCATTCACAGCCATATAAGGAGACATTGGAACACAGCGCCTTCAAAATCTGGGGCACTTCCTGTTTGAAATTTCATCTTGGTTTTGCCTGTAGCATCAGTTCTGTGGCACTCACAGACAATATCTTTGCAGTTTTGGAAACGTCAGAGTGTTCTTTCCAAAGCTGTCAATTATATGCATAGTCGAGCATCTTTTCGTGACAAAATATCTTGTTTAAAACGGGAACATTTTTTTATCCAAAAATTAAAAGAGCGCCCCCTATATTCAAGAAGACTTCAACCTGTTTCCTCCAACATCTTCACAAGGTCCTTTGCTGTTGTTCTGGGATTGATTTGCACTTTTCTCACCAAAGTACGTTCATCTCTAGGAGACAGAACACGTCTCCTTCCTTAACGGTATGACAGCTGCGTGGTCCCATGGTGTTTATACTTGCGTACTATTGTTTGTACAGATGAACATGGTACCTTCAGGCATTTGGAAATTGCTCCCAAGGATGAACCAGACATGTGGAGGTCTACAATTATTTTCTTGACTAATTTCTTATTCCCATGATTTCAAGCAAAGATGCACTGAGTTTGAAGGTATGCCTTGAAATACATCCACAGGTACACCTCCAATTGACCTACATGATGTCAATAAGCATATCAGAAGCTTCTAAAATCATGGCATCATTTTCTGTAACTGTACATGCTGTTTAAAGGCACAGTCAACTTAGTGTATGTACATTTCTGACTCACTGGAATTGTGATACAGTGAATTATAAGTGAAATAATCTGTCTGTAAACAATTGTTGGAAAAATTACTTGTTTCATGCACAAAGTAGATGTCCTAACCGACTTGCCAAAACTATAGATTGTTAACAAGAAAATTGTGTTGTGGTTGAAAAACAAGTTTTAATGACTCTATTCTAAGTGTATGCAAATTTCCGACTTCAACTGTATTCAACCTTGTATTCATGATGTCACCCTAAGAGTGATGTCTCTGGTTGATGATGTAAGACACATCAGTTAGTCAGCCCGGTACCGTGGGGTGTTACATGATCAGATTAATTGAGCAAGGCTCCAACTGAAAGACTTGATCTCAGATTTTATCTAGCCTCTTAAGAGTACAGATTTACTGCTAATTACTAAAAATATGCTTACATGACTTTTATTAATTTCCAACAATTTTAGGACAGCTGCTCTCTTGGTCAACTCGCTCGCAACACAGACATGACACAGACATCGCTGGATTCCTTTTGAGCAGAGAGTTGTATATATACAACCTTCATAGATGTATGATAAATAATGTGACCTACACACTTCCTTAAACCTATAATAAGTAAATAAGTAATTTTTTTATGCAAGTCCCAAAAATGTTTTATGTCGGAGACAGACACAATGCACATCAGTAGAACCAAAGGAAAAGCACCCTTTCACAGCACATCTCCCCTTGTCGATAGGGTGGGCACACACTCTTTAAATGTCCAAAATGTTCAATATAAAAAAAGACCCAACTGCTAGGTCAACCCAGCATGAGAGTAAACAATACCCAACTGATGGTTAAATTAACACATGTTTGGGTAATCCCAACAACCCAACTGGCTGGGTCAAAATAAATAGTTTTATGTCCAATATTTACCCACCGCTGGGTTACCAAAGAACGTTGTTTTTAACGCAGCATTTTTTTGTGTACAATTCAACAAAGGTGTTCTTCCTTGTTTGAAGATAAGAACATTCCATTGTCGTTATTTTTGTGCCTTTGTGTGGTTTATTGGCTTTTAAGAAACCAACCACACCTGTGTCTTGACAAAGCTTACATAAGTAGTTCTCATGGATTGCAAAAATGTTATCTCCAAAACAATCCAGGGGTTGAAGTAGATACTGCACTTCTTTTCACTCTACCTTTCTTGTCAGCGTACGGATGCATCTGTGTGACAATATAAATAAACCACTTGGCAACATCAGTGAGGAAAATCTAGACAGAAAGTTAAGAGGTGTGTGGTTTACAGAGAGCAAAGTCAAACATCAGTTTTTAGAGGAAACAGGGTTGTTTCTTAGTAGTCTGGTGTCAGGAGGAAAAGGAAATGGGTTATGTGGTCGCATTGTCATGAGAAACGGAATGAATATGTGCTGTCTTTGTAAGGAGACAGTCTGATAGATTAAATGAGAGAAGGGAAACAGAAAGAGGCAGTTACTGTTGAGGATTATTTGCCAATCGGTCCAACAGGAGGCTCATACTAATGGCCAGAACGGAGCAAATGGAATGGCATCAAACACCTGGAAGCCACCAACCTGCTGTGGTATAGCGTATCATTGTAATAAAAATTAATTCCATTTAAATTGGATGCTAGACATTAAGGAATCATAATTTAAGATTGAGTTCTGGTTGTAAATTGACCAAACTTCCCACATTTTGTGCAGAAGGTTAAACACAAAAGGGTGTGCAGACTGCATCCCCCAGTGGATTTAACTGATAAAAGACTTGTGATTAATTGAACCCAGCGTGTTAGTGCTGGGCTAGAACAAAAATGTGCACCTCTGCATGTTCTTCACAAAGTTGGCAACTGATGCTACTGAGCCAGATGTCTATGTGTCAGGGGAGAAGCTCCAGGTGGTATCCAATTTTAAGTACCTTGGCATCATACTTGATTCCAGCCTCTCTTTTAAAAAGCAGGTGAAAAGGTAACTCAAATAACCAAATTCAACCTAGCTAATTTCCAGATTCATACTAAATTGTTTGACTACAGAGGTAGCAAAACTGTACTTCAAATCTATGATACTCCCCCACTTAACATACTGCTTGACTAGTTGGGCCCAAGCTTGCTGTGCAACATTAAAACCAATTCAGTCTGTCTGCAAACAGGCTTTCAAAGTGCTTGATAGGAACCCCAATAGCCATCACCACTGTTACATCCTCAGAAAGCATGAGCTCCTGAGCTGAAAAAATATTGTGCTATACACTGACGTCTTGTATTCAAGATCCTAAATGGCCTAGCTCCTTCTCCACTTAGTACTGTTGTTAAACAGAAAACCCAAACCCATTGCAGCAGATCCACAAGGACTGAGAGGTGACTGTATAGTTCCCTTAAGGAAAAGCACCTTTAGTCAATCTATTTTCTCTGTGAGAGCTTCCCGTGTTTGGAACACACTGTCATCAGACACATACAACCAATCACACCTTCACAAAAAAATTGAAGACATGGCTAAAGGCCAATCAAACTTGTGAACATAATCCCTAGCTGTGTGTTGCTGTTTTCCATGTCTGTAGCTTGTGAGGTGTGGAAACACTTTGTTGCTTTTATGTATTTTTTTCTGTTAATTGTTGTGCTATTGCTCTTACTGCATGCTACATGTTTCTTATTCTGTGTTCCTCTGTCTGTGTGCTACATGTTACTTGTCCTATGTTGCTCTACATGCGCTCACTTCTCATTGTTTGTCTCTATTGTTATTGTACTTGTTTTTAATAACCTACCCAGGGACTGCAGTTTAGCAGCAGAGGCTGGCTATTTATTAGCCGGCTGGCTAAAACCGGAACTTTTACTGAAATGTTGATTAATGTGCCTGTAAAAATAAAAATATACTCAAATTCTCTGGGGGTCACCAAGTCAGGAGTAGATTGTGAAACATTAACACATGAAACAGGGGAGATCCAGTCATTAACCCTGATCGGAGAGGATGTCTCCTGGGGGCAATAGCATATCCCTGCTTATGCCAACAGAGTACCAGCAACCTTGCCCAGGTTGTGTGTGTGTGTGTGAGTATGTGTGTGTTTGACGGACCCAATAGTGGTGGACGGAGAGAAGCATCAAAACTCTGAAACAAATGGCTGAAGTTATTCTCCAAGTGCAGTGGAGATGCAGGCAAAAACAATAAGTCATATACAGCCATTGAAGTTTCGCTACATCGCATATAAAATACCAATCAAAAGTTTGGACAAAACCTACTCATTCCAGGATTTTTCTTTATGTTTAACATTTTCCACACAGTAGAATAATAGTGAATACATCAATAATATGAAATAACACAAATG